>NW_026044085.1:600000-894160 GCF_937001465.1 Orcinus orca | reverse complement strand
GAAGCTTTCGGGAGCCTCTTACAGGGAATGGTTGCAGTTGGGAATTGGAGACTGTGCTGGCAAACGTCAGCAGCTCCTCTCCCTCGGAGGGCTCTTGGTGTGCCGACTCCTAACAGCCAGCACGGTCCCCAGCTCGTGAACGGTCCCATTGCGAGCCGGTCTCGTCCGTGAAAGAGCCACGTGAGGCTGAGCTCCAACAGTCGGGCTCCACACCTGGAGCCTTTGGGACAGGGCAGTCCTGAGCCGATGTGCCCACCAGGGGACGCGACCAAAGTTTACGTACCACAGGAAAGTGCAATCAAGGCCTCGTGTTCTCTCCATGAAAGGAACGTGAGCTTGAAGGGTGATGCGTCAGCGTGCACCGTGAACAGCTCGCTGGTACGCCTGTCTTTGCCCCCTCTCACGGTCTCACGCACCCGGGCTCAGTTCCGTGCAGGAACGCTGAGTGGGAGCGCCAGCCTCGCTGCTGGACTCTAAAGCCTTCCACCCCCTAATGGCAGGTTGTGTGTGTCTCTCACGTGGGGGGAGGAATGAGGTCGCCCACAGAGGTTCTGCCATGAAAGATCTAAAGACGCACGCTGCTGAGGAGCTTGTTCCTCATGGAGCGTCCCCGAAGGCCAGAAGAATGCCGACGGTCTCTTTCAAAGCTGCCGGACGCTCTGCCGTTCTAGGCCTGAGATACGGACCCTGTGACGGCACCGTAACCCCGCGAGATTCAGGAGACATCGCCAGTGCGAGTGGCAATCCGGAAGGAAGAGCCTCCAAGGCGGAGTGTCCTTTCCTGTACAAAACGGCGCCCAAGTGGCTGAGGCAGGGAGCATTTTCCTTCACAGAACCGGCATCCTCGTATGCCTGTGGGTTGCTCTAAAGAAACGACACTGTGAGCAACCTCTTCGAAAAGGCCTTCGCAAGCGACTTGGAGACAACAGCAGCGCAGTGGAGGCACAGACCGTTATCCTAGAGAGCAGCACAGTGTCTCTAGCAGCGATCGCTTCCCGGAGGATACTTAAGCCACACCGAGATTCCAGCAGGGAGTTTTGCCTTATAGCAGTACAACTCACTCAAGAAAGAGGGATGAGGTGTAGGGCTAATCTACGTGCGCTCACGCTCTGTGTCCCCGAGAAGGTTTCACGGAGCAGAAGGCATCACCGACCGCTACCACGTGTGTGCACCAAAGAAGCCCTGTGCCGTGGGTGTTCTCAGGCCGACAGTGAAGACCTAGGTGTGTGCTGCACCCGCGCTCGGTGGTTCACACGTTGCGTGACCCCTGTGCCTTTGGAAGATGTTCAGAGCGGGTGGCACCTGCGTGCTGCGAGCGCAAGAGGTGTAGAGTGTAGAGGCCTTTCACACTGGAGGAAGGGCTTGCGCCTCGTGGAGAGAACGTGTACGTCGCCCGGGAGATGGAGGCGCGCTCTTGACACCATTTCCTCTGCCCGTTTAAAACACAAGTGTTTGTACTCGATCTGGGCTGCCTGGTGAAACGCTTGGCAGTCCGCATCACCCTGAGCACCTCTCCTGAAGTTTGATTCGTAGCTGGGTGAACTCGGGCTTCAGAGGCTTAGATGAGACCAAACGTGTTCAGCTTGTGGCGAAAGCCTTTGACCAGAGGCATATACGCTTGTGCTTGGGGCGAGGGCTAGGCAAGAACGTTTACACCCCGGGTTTTTATCTTTACCCTAAGCTGTGTCCCTTTTGGCTGCAGCAGGCGGAGAGAACCCGCGGAGAGAGAACAGCTGCGAGGTGGATGCACAGAACAGTCACCTCGACACCAGCCCCGGGGTCCCAAGCAACGATCCTTCCCCGGAGGGTACTTAACCCACCCCGGGATTCAAGCAGGGAGTTCGCCTTGTCCAACTCGCACAGGAGACTGGCATGAGATGTAGGGCTCATCTACTTGCGTTCACACTACGTGGCCCGGAGAAGTTCTCACGGAGCCGAATGCAGCACCCTTCCTCCACCACGTGTGTACACAAAGGAGCGCTGGGCAGTGGGTGTTCTCAAGGCCAAGAGAGAAGCCCTTGTTCTGTGCTGCACCTGCTGGGTGGTTCAAAGGTTTTCTGACCTTCCTGCTCTGGAAGCTTTTCAGAGCTGAGGCTGCGCCTGGGCTGCGAAAGCGGAGAGGCGTAGAGGCCTTTCACACTGAAGGCGTGGGCCTGTTTCCCGTGGAGAAAGTGTACGTCGCCCAACCCCCACCCCCACCCCACCCCACCCCACCCCAACCCACCCCCAGCTGGAGGCGTGCGGGTTTGACACCATTTTGTCCTGCCCATGGAAAATACAAAGAGGCGTACACGATTTGGGCTGTCTGGTGAGAGAATTTTGAAGCGGCGGCACCCTGAGTACCTTTCCCGAAGTTTGCTTCCTAGCTGGTTAAACTCGGCTTTCAGAGGCGAGATGAGAACAAACTTGCTCCGCGTGCGGCGAAGTGCCCTGATGCCCTGCCCTAAATGTTTGAGCTTCTGGCCAGCGTCACGCAAGTACTTTGACACGTAGGAGTCTCCCTTTTACTCCAAGCTGTCCCTGTTGGCTGAAGCAGTCGGCGTGTCTGTATCGCAGCCTGGGAGGCCGGGCGTTGGGGGAGTCTGCCAAGTGACTGGCCTCCATTTATAGCTAACTGAGAAACTGCGTCGAAGCTTTCGGGAGCCTCTTACAGGGAATGGTTGCAGTTGGGAATTGGAGACTGTGCTGGCAAACGTCAGCAGCTCCTCTCCCTCGGAGGGCTCTTGGTGTGCCGACTCCTAACAGCCAGCACGGTCCCCAGCTCGTGAACGGTCCCATTGCGAGCCGGTCTCGTCCGTGAAAGAGCCACGTGAGGCTGAGCTCCAACAGTCGGGCTCCACACCTGGAGCCTTTGGGACAGGGCAGTCCTGAGCCGATGTGCCCACCAGGGGACGCGACCAAAGTTTACGTACCACAGGAAAGCGCAATCAAGGCCTCGTGTTCTCTCCATGAAAGGAACGTGAGCTTGAAGGGTGATGCGTCAGCGTGCACCGTGAACAGCTCGCTGGTACGCCTGTCTTTGCCCCCTCTCACGGTCTCACGCACCCGGGCTCAGTTCCGTGCAGGAACGCTGAGTGGGAGCGCCAGCCTCGCTGCTGGACTCTAAAGCCTTCCACCCCCTAATGGCAGGTTGTGTGTGTCTCTCACGTGGGGGGAGGAATGAGGTCGCCCACAGAGGTTCTGCCATGAAAGATCTAAAGACGCACGCTGCTGAGGAGCTTGTTCCTCATGGAGCGTCCCCGAAGGCCAGAAGAATGCCGACGGTCTCTTTCAAAGCTGCCGGACGCTCTGCCGTTCTAGGCCTGAGATACGGACCCTGTGACGGCACCGTAACCCCGCGAGATTCAGGAGACATCGCCAGTGCGAGTGGCAATCCGGAAGGAAGAGCCTCCAAGGCGGAGTGTCCTTTCCTGTACAAAACGGCGCCCAAGTGGCTGAGGCAGGGAGCATTTTCCTTCACAGAACCGGCATCCTCGTATGCCTGTGGGTTGCTCTAAAGAAACGACACTGTGAGCAACCTCTTCGAAAAGGCCTTCGCAAGCGACTTGGAGACAACAGCAGCGCAGTGGAGGCACAGACCGTTATCCTAGAGAGCAGCACAGTGTCTCTAGCAGCGATCGCTTCCCGGAGGATACTTAAGCCACACCGAGATTCCAGCAGGGAGTTTTGCCTTATAGCAGTACAACTCACTCAAGAAAGAGGGATGAGGTGTAGGGCTAATCTACGTGCGCTCACGCTCTGTGTCCCCGAGAAGGTTTCACGGAGCAGAAGGCATCACCGACCGCTACCACGTGTGTGCACCAAAGAAGCCCTGTGCCGTGGGTGTTCTCAGGCCGACAGCGAAGACCTAGGTGTGTGCTGCACCCGCGCTCGGTGGTTCACACGTTGCGTGACCCCTGTGCCTTTGGAAGATGTTCAGAGCGGGTGGCACCTGCGTGCTGCGAGCGCAAGAGGTGTAGAGTGTAGAGGCCTTTCACACTGGAGGAAGGGCTTGCGTCTCGTGGAGAGAACGTGTACGTCGCCCGGGAGATGGAGGCGCGCTCTTGACACCATTTCCTCTGCCCGTTTAAAACACAAGTGTTTGTACTCGATCTGGGCTGCCTGGTGAAACGCTTGGCAGTCCGCATCACCCTGAGCACCTCTCCTGAAGTTTGATTCGTAGCTGGGTGAACTCGGGCTTCAGAGGCTTAGATGAGACCAAACGTGTTCAGCTTGTGGCGAAAGCCTTTGACCAGAGGCATATACGCTTGTGCTTGGGGCGAGGGCTAGGCAAGAACGTTTACACCCCGGGTTTTTATCTTTACCCTAAGCTGTGTCCCTTTTGGCTGCAGCAGGCGGAGAGAACCCGCGGAGAGAGAACAGCTGCGAGGTGGATGCACAGAACAGTCACCTCGACACCAGCCCCGGGGTCCCAAGCAACGATCCTTCCCCGGAGGGTACTTAACCCACCCCGGGATTCAAGCAGGGAGTTCGCCTTGTCCAACTCGCACAGGAGACTGGCATGAGATGTAGGGCTCATCTACTTGCGTTCACACTACGTGGCCCAGAGAAGTTCTCACGGAGCCGAATGCAGCACCCTTCCTCCACCACGTGTGTACACAAAGGAGCGCTGGGCAGTGGGTGTTCTCAAGGCTAAGAGAGAAGCCCTTGTTCTGTGCTGCACCTGCTGGGTGGTTCAAAGGTTTTCTGACCTTCCTGCTCTGGAAGCTTTTCAGAGCTGAGGCTGCGCCTGGGCTGCGAAAGCGGAGAGGCGTAGAGGCCTTTCACACTGAAGGCGTGGGCCTGTTTCCCATGGAGAAAGTGTACGTCGCCCAACCCCCACCCCCACCCCACCCCACCCCACCCCAACCCACCCCCAGCTGGAGGCGTGCGGGTTTGACACCATTTTGTCCTGCCCATGGAAAATACAAAGAGGCGTACACGATTTGGGCTGTCTGGTGAGAGAATTTTGAAGCGGCGGCACCCTGAGTACCTTTCCCGAAGTTTGCTTCCTAGCTGGTTAAACTCGGCTTTCAGAGGCGAGATGAGAACAAACTTGCTCCGCGTGCGGCGAAGTGCCCTGATGCCCTGCCCTAAATGTTTGAGCTTCTGGCCAGCGTCACGCAAGTACTTTGACACGTAGGAGTCTCCCTTTTACTCCAAGCTGTCCCTGTTGGCTGAAGCAGTCGGCGTGTCTGTATCGCAGCCTGGGAGGCCGGGCGTTGGGGGAGTCTGCCAAGTGACTGGCCTCCATTTATAGCTAACTGAGAAACTGCGTCGAAGCTTTCGGGAGCCTCTTACAGGGAATGGTTGCAGTTGGGAATTGGAGACTGTGCTGGCAAACGTCAGCAGCTCCTCTCCCTCGGAGGGCTCTTGGTGTGCCGACTCCTAACAGCCAGCACGGTCCCCAGCTCGTGAACGGTCCCATTGCGAGCCGGTCTCGTCCGTGAAAGAGCCACGTGAGGCTGAGCTCCAACAGTCGGGCTCCACACCTGGAGCCTTTGGGACAGGGCAGTCCTGAGCCGATGTGCCCACCAGGGGACGCGACCAAAGTTTACGTACCACAGGAAAGCGCAATCAAGGCCTCGTGTTCTCTCCATGAAAGGAACGTGAGCTTGAAGGGTGATGCGTCAGCGTGCACCGTGAACAGCTCGCTGGTACGCCTGTCTTTGCCCCCTCTCACGGTCTCACGCACCCGGGCTCAGTTCCGTGCAGGAACGCTGAGTGGGAGCGCCAGCCTCGCTGCTGGACTCTAAAGCCTTCCACCCCCTAATGGCAGGTTGTGTGTGTCTCTCACGTGGGGGGAGGAATGAGGTCGCCCACAGAGGTTCTGCCATGAAAGATCTAAAGACGCACGCTGCTGAGGAGCTTGTTCCTCATGGAGCGTCCCCGAAGGCCAGAAGAATGCCGACGGTCTCTTTCAAAGCTGCCGGACGCTCTGCCGTTCTAGGCCTGAGATACGGACCCTGTGACGGCACCGTAACCCCGCGAGATTCAGGAGACATCGCCAGTGCGAGTGGCAATCCGGAAGGAAGAGCCTCCAAGGCGGAGTGTCCTTTCCTGTACAAAACGGCGCCCAAGTGGCTGAGGCAGGGAGCATTTTCCTTCACAGAACCGGTATCCTCGTATGCCTGTGGGTTGCTCTAAAGAAACGACACTGTGAGCAACCTCTTCGAAAAGGCCTTCGCAAGCGACTTGGAGACAACAGCAGCGCAGTGGAGGCACAGACCGTTATCCTAGAGAGCAGCACAGTGTCTCTAGCAGCGATCGCTTCCCGGAGGATACTTAAGCCACACCGAGATTCCAGCAGGGAGTTTTGCCTTATAGCAGTACAACTCACTCAAGAAAGAGGGATGAGGTGTAGGGCTAATCTACGTGCGCTCACGCTCTGTGTCCCCGAGAAGGTTTCACGGAGCAGAAGGCATCACCGACCGCTACCACGTGTGTGCACCAAAGAAGCCCTGTGCCGTGGGTGTTCTCAGGCCGACAGCAAAGACCTAGGTGTGTGCTGCACCCGCGCTCGGTGGTTCACACGTTGCGTGACCCCTGTGCCTTTGGAAGATGTTCAGAGCGGGTGGCACCTGCGTGCTGCGAGCGCAAGAGGTGTAGAGTGTAGAGGCCTTTCACACTGGAGGAAGGGCTTGCGTCTCGTGGAGAGAACGTGTACGTCGCCCGGGAGATGGAGGCGCGCTCTTGACACCATTTCCTCTGCCCGTTTAAAACACAAGTGTTTGTACTCGATCTGGGCTGCCTGGTGAAACGCTTGGCAGTCCGCATCACCCTGAGCACCTCTCCTGAAGTTTGATTCGTAGCTGGGTGAACTCGGGCTTCAGAGGCTTAGATGAGACCAAACGTGTTCAGCTTGTGGCGAAAGCCTTTGACCAGAGGCATATACGCTTGTGCTTGGGGCGAGGGCTAGGCAAGAACGTTTACACCCCGGGTTTTTATCTTTACCCTAAGCTGTGTCCCTTTTGGCTGCAGCAGGCGGAGAGAACCCGCGGAGAGAGAACAGCTGCGAGGTGGATGCACAGAACAGTCACCTCGACACCAGCCCCGGGGTCCCAAGCAACGATCCTTCCCCGGAGGGTACTTAACCCACCCCGGGATTCAAGCAGGGAGTTCGCCTTGTCCAACTCGCACAGGAGACTGGCATGAGATGTAGGGCTCATCTACTTGCGTTCACACTACGTGGCCCGGAGAAGTTCTCACGGAGCCGAATGCAGCACCCTTCCTCCACCACGTGTGTACACAAAGGAGCGCTGGGCAGTGGGTGTTCTCAAGGCCAAGAGAGAAGCCCTTGTTCTGTGCTGCACCTGCTGGGTGGTTCAAAGGTTTTCTGACCTTCCTGCTCTGGAAGCTTTTCAGAGCTGAGGCTGCGCCTGGGCTGCGAAAGCGGAGAGGCGTAGAGGCCTTTCACACTGAAGGCGTGGGCCTGTTTCCCGTGGAGAAAGTGTACGTCGCCCAACCCCCACCCCCACCCCACCCCACCCCACCCCAACCCACCCCCAGCTGGAGGCGTGCGGGTTTGACACCATTTTGTCCTGCCCATGGAAAATACAAAGAGGCGTACACGATTTGGGCTGTCTGGTGAGAGAATTTTGAAGCGGCGGCACCCTGAGTACCTTTCCCGAAGTTTGCTTCCTAGCTGGTTAAACTCGGCTTTCAGAGGCGAGATGAGAACAAACTTGCTCCGCGTGCGGCGAAGTGCCCTGATGCCCTGCCCTAAATGTTTGAGCTTCTGGCCAGCGTCACACAAGTACTTTGACACGTAGGAGTCTCCCTTTTACTCCAAGCTGTCCCTGTTGGCTGAAGCAGTCGGCGTGTCTGTATCGCAGCCTGGGAGGCCGGGCGTTGGGGGAGTCTGCCAAGTGACTGGCCTCCATTTATAGCTAACTGAGAAACTGCGTCGAAGCTTTCGGGAGCCTCTTATAGGGAATGGTTGCAGTTGGGAATTGGAGACTGTGCTGGCAAACGTCAGCAGCTCCTCTCCCTCGGAGGGCTCTTGGTGTGCCGACTCCTAACAGCCAGCACGGTCCCCAGCTCGTGAACGGTCCCATTGCGAGCCGGTCTCGTCCGTGAAAGAGCCACGTGAGGCTGAGCTCCAACAGTCGGGCTCCACACCTGGAGCCTTTGGGACAGGGCAGTCCTGAGCCGATGTGCCCACCAGGGGACGCGACCAAAGTTTACGTACCACAGGAAAGCGCAATCAAGGCCTCGTGTTCTCTCCATGAAAGGAACGTGAGCTTGAAGGGTGATGCGTCAGCGTGCACCGTGAACAGCTCGCTGGTACGCCTGTCTTTGCCCCCTCTCACGGTCTCACGCACCCGGGCTCAGTTCCGTGCAGGAACGCTGAGTGGGAGCGCCAGCCTCGCTGCTGGACTCTAAAGCCTTCCACCCCCTAATGGCAGGTTGTGTGTGTCTCTCACGTGGGGGGAGGAATGAGGTCGCTCACAGAGGTTCTGCCATGAAAGATCTAAAGACGCACGCTGCTGAGGAGCTTGTTCCTCATGGAGCGTCCCCGAAGGCCAGAAGAATGCCGACGGTCTCTTTCAAAGCTGCCGGACGCTCTGCCGTTCTAGGCCTGAGATACGGACCCTGTGACGGCACCGTAACCCCGCGAGATTCAGGAGACATCGCCAGTGCGAGTGGCAATCCGGAAGGAAGAGCCTCCAAGGCGGAGTGTCCTTTCCTGTACAAAACGGCGCCCAAGTGGCTGAGGCAGGGAGCATTTTCCTTCACAGAACCGGCATCCTCGTATGCCTGTGGGTTGCTCTAAAGAAACGACACTGTGAGCAACCTCTTCGAAAAGGCCTTCGCAAGCGACTTGGAGACAACAGCAGCGCAGTGGAGGCACAGACTGTTATCCTAGAGAGCAGCACAGTGTCTCTAGCAGCGATCGCTTCCCGGAGGATACTTAAGCCACACCGAGATTCCAGCAGGGAGTTTTGCCTTATAGCAGTACAACTCACTCAAGAAAGAGGGATGAGGTGTAGGGCTAATCTACGTGCGCTCACGCTCTGTGTCCCCGAGAAGGTTTCACGGAGCAGAAGGCATCACCGACCGCTACCACGTGTGTGCACCAAAGAAGCCCTGTGCCGTGGGTGTTCTCAGGCCGACAGCGAAGACCTAGGTGTGTGCTGCACCCGCGCTCGGTGGTTCACACGTTGCGTGACCCCTGTGCCTTTGGAAGATGTTCAGAGCGGGTGGCACCTGCGTGCTGCGAGCGCAAGAGGTGTAGAGTGTAGAGGCCTTTCACACTGGAGGAAGGGCTTGCGTCTCGTGGAGAGAACGTGTACGTCGCCCGGGAGATGGAGGCGCGCTCTTGACACCATTTCCTCTGCCCGTTTAAAACACAAGTGTTTGTACTCGATCTGGGCTGCCTGGTGAAACGCTTGGCAGTCCGCATCACCCTGAGCACCTCTCCTGAAGTTTGATTCGTAGCTGGGTGAACTCGGGCTTCAGAGGCTTAGATGAGACCAAACGTGTTCAGCTTGTGGCGAAAGCCTTTGACCAGAGGCATATACGCTTGTGCTTGGGGCGAGGGCTAGGCAAGAACGTTTACACCCCGGGTTTTTATCTTTACCCTAAGCTGTGTCCCTTTTGGCTGCAGCAGGCGGAGAGAACCCGCGGAGAGAGAACAGCTGCGAGGTGGATGCACAGAACAGTCACCTCGACACCAGCCCCGGGGTCCCAAGCAACGATCCTTCCCCGGAGGGTACTTAACCCACCCCGGGATTCAAGCAGGGAGTTCGCCTTGTCCAACTCGCACAGGAGACTGGCATGAGATGTAGGGCTCATCTACTTGCGTTCACACTACGTGGCCCGGAGAAGTTCTCACGGAGCCGAATGCAGCACCCTTCCTCCACCACGTGTGTACACAAAGGAGCGCTGGGCAGTGGGTGTTCTCAAGGCCAAGAGAGAAGCCCTTGTTCTGTGCTGCACCTGCTGGGTGGTTCAAAGGTTTTCTGACCTTCCTGCTCTGGAAGCTTTTCAGAGCTGAGGCTGCGCCTGGGCTGCGAAAGCGGAGAGGCGTAGAGGCCTTTCACACTGAAGGCGTGGGCCTGTTTCCCGTGGAGAAAGTGTACGTCGCCCAACCCCCACCCCCACCCCACCCCACCCCACCCCAACCCACCCCCAGCTGGAGGCGTGCGGGTTTGACACCATTTTGTCCTGCCCATGGAAAATACAAAGAGGCGTACACGATTTGGGCTGTCTGGTGAGAGAATTTTGAAGCGGCGGCACCCTGAGTACCTTTCCCGAAGTTTGCTTCCTAGCTGGTTAAACTCGGCTTTCAGAGGCGAGATGAGAACAAACTTGCTCCGCGTGCGGCGAAGTGCCCTGATGCCCTGCCCTAAATGTTTGAGCTTCTGGCCAGCGTCACGCAAGTACTTTGACACGTAGGAGTCTCCCTTTTACTCCAAGCTGTCCCTGTTGGCTGAAGCAGTCGGCGTGTCTGTATCGCAGCCTGGGAGGCCGGGCGTTGGGGGAGTCTGCCAAGTGACTGGCCTCCATTTATAGCTAACTGAGAAACTGCGTCGAAGCTTTCGGGAGCCTCTTACAGGGAATGGTTGCAGTTGGGAATTGGAGACTGTGCTGGCAAACGTCAGCAGCTCCTCTCCCTCGGAGGGCTCTTGGTGTGCTGACTCCTAACAGCCAGCACGGTCCCCAGCTCGTGAACGGTCCCATTGCGAGCCGGTCTCGTCCGTGAAAGAGCCACGTGAGGCTGAGCTCCAACAGTCGGGCTCCACACCTGGAGCCTTTGGGACAGGGCAGTCCTGAGCCGATGTGCCCACCAGGGGACGCGACCAAAGTTTACGTACCACAGGAAAGCGCAATCAAGGCCTCGTGTTCTCTCCATGAAAGGAACGTGAGCTTGAAGGGTGATGCGTCAGCGTGCACCGTGAACAGCTCGCTGGTACGCCTGTCTTTGCCCCCTCTCACGGTCTCACGCACCCGGGCTCAGTTCCGTGCAGGAACGCTGAGTGGGAGCGCCAGCCTCGCTGCTGGACTCTAAAGCCTTCCACCCCCTAATGGCAGGTTGTGTGTGTCTCTCACGTGGGGGGAGGAATGAGGTCGCCCACAGAGGTTCTGCCATGAAAGATCTAAAGACGCACGCTGCTGAGGAGCTTGTTCCTCATGGAGCGTCCCCGAAGGCCAGAAGAATGCCGACGGTCTCTTTCAAAGCTGCCGGACGCTCTGCCGTTCTAGGCCTGAGATACGGACCCTGTGACGGCACCGTAACCCCGCGAGATTCAGGAGACATCGCCAGTGCGAGTGGCAATCCGGAAGGAAGAGCCTCCAAGGCGGAGTGTCCTTTCCTGTACAAAACGGCGCCCAAGTGGCTGAGGCAGGGAGCATTTTCCTTCACAGAACCGGCATCCTCGTATGCCTGTGGGTTGCTCTAAAGAAACGACACTGTGAGCAACCTCTTCGAAAAGGCCTTTGCAAGTGACTTGGAGACAACAGCAGCGCAGTGGAGGCACAGACCGTTATCCTAGAGAGCAGCACAGTGTCTCTAGCAGCGATCGCTTCCCGGAGGATACTTAAGCCACACCGAGATTCCAGCAGGGAGTTTTGCCTTATAGCAGTACAACTCACTCAAGAAAGAGGGATGAGGTGTAGGGTTAATCTACGTGCGCTCACGCTCTGTGTCCCCGAGAAGGTTTCACGGAGCAGAAGGCATCACCGACCGCTACCACGTGTGTGCACCAAAGAAGCCCTGTGCCGTGGGTGTTCTCAGGCCGACAGCGAAGACCTAGGTGTGTGCTGCACCCGCGCTCGGTGGTTCACACGTTGCGTGACCCCTGTGCCTTTGGAAGATGTTCAGAGCGGGTGGCACCTGCGTGCTGCGAGCGCAAGAGGTGTAGAGTGTAGAGGCCTTTCACACTGGAGGAAGGGCTTGCGTCTCGTGGAGAGAACGTGTACGTCGCCCGGGAGATGGAGGCGCGCTCTTGACACCATTTCCTCTGCCCGTTTAAAACACAAGTGTTTGTACTCGATCTGGGCTGCCTGGTGAAACGCTTGGCAGTCCGCATCACCCTGAGCACCTCTCCTGAAGTTTGATTCGTAGCTGGGTGAACTCGGGCTTCAGAGGCTTAGATGAGACCAAACGTGTTCAGCTTGTGGCGAAAGCCTTTGACCAGAGGCATATACGCTTGTGCTTGGGGCGAGGGCTAGGCAAGAACGTTTACACCCCGGGTTTTTATCTTTACCCTAAGCTGTGTCCCTTTTGGCTGCAGCAGGCGGAGAGAACCCGCGGAGAGAGAACAGCTGCGAGGTGGATGCACAGAACAGTCACCTCGACACCAGCCCCGGGGTCCCAAGCAACGATCCTTCCCCGGAGGGTACTTAACCCACCCCGGGATTCAAGCAGGGAGTTCGCCTTGTCCAACTCGCACAGGAGACTGGCATGAGATGTAGGGCTCATCTACTTGCGTTCACACTACGTGGCCCGGAGAAGTTCTCACGGAGCCGAATGCAGCACCCTTCCTCCACCACGTGTGTACACAAAGGAGCGCTGGGCAGTGGGTGTTCTCAAGGCCAAGAGAGAAGCCCTTGTTCTGTGCTGCACCTGCTGGGTGGTTCAAAGGTTTTCTGACCTTCCTGCTCTGGAAGCTTTTCAGAGCTGAGGCTGCGCCTGGGCTGCGAAAGCGGAGAGGCGTAGAGGCCTTTCACACTGAAGGCGTGGGCCTGTTTCCCATGGAGAAAGTGTACGTCGCCCAACCCCCACCCCCACCCCACCCCACCCCACCCCAACCCACCCCCAGCTGGAGGCGTGCGGGTTTGACACCATTTTGTCCTGCCCATGGAAAATACAAAGAGGCGTACACGATTTGGGCTGTCTGGTGAGAGAATTTTGAAGCGGCGGCACCCTGAGTACCTTTCCCGAAGTTTGCTTCCTAGCTGGTTAAACTCGGCTTTCAGAGGCGAGATGAGAACAAACTTGCTCCGCGTGCGGCGAAGTGCCCTGATGCCCTGCCCTAAATGTTTGAGCTTCTGGCCTGCGTCACGCAAGTACTTTGACACGTAGGAGTCTCCCTTTTACTCCAAGCTGTCCCTGTTGGCTGAAGCAGTCGGCGTGTCTGTATCGCAGCCTGGGAGGCCGGGCGTTGGGGGAGTCTGCCAAGTGACTGGCCTCCATTTATAGCTAACTGAGAAACTGCGTCGAAGCTTTCGGGAGCCTCTTACAGGGAATGGTTGCAGTTGGGAATTGGAGACTGTGCTGGCAAACGTCAGCAGCTCCTCTCCCTCGGAGGGCTCTTGGTGTGCCGACTCCTAACAGCCAGCACGGTCCCCAGCTCGTGAACGGTCCCATTGCGAGCCGGTCTCGTCCGTGAAAGAGCCACGTGAGGCTGAGCTCCAACAGTCGGGCTCCACACCTGGAGCCTTTGGGACAGGGCAGTCCTGAGCTGATGTGCCCACCAGGGGACGCGACCAAAGTTTACGTACCACAGGAAAGCGCAATCAAGGCCTCGTGTTCTCTCCATGAAAGGAACGTGAGCTTGAAGGGTGATGCGTCAGCGTGCACCGTGAACAGCTCGCTGGTACGCCTGTCTTTGCCCCCTCTCACGGTCTCACGCACCCGGGCTCAGTTCCGTGCAGGAACGCTGAGTGGGAGCGCCAGCCTCGCTGCTGGACTCTAAAGCCTTCCACCCCCTAATGGCAGGTTGTGTGTGTCTCTCACGTGGGGGGAGGAATGAGGTCGCCCACAGAGGTTCTGCCATGAAAGATCTAAAGACGCACGCTGCTGAGGAGCTTGTTCCTCATGGAGCGTCCCCGAAGGCCAGAAGAATGCTGACGGTCTCTTTCAAAGCTGCCGGACGCTCTGCCGTTCTAGGCCTGAGATACGGACCCTGTGACGGCACCGTAACCCCGCGAGATTCAGGAGACATCGCCAGTGCGAGTGGCAATCCGGAAGGAAGAGCCTCCAAGGCGGAGTGTCCTTTCCTGTACAAAACGGCGCCCAAGTGGCTGAGGCAGGGAGCATTTTCCTTCACAGAACCGGCATCCTCGTATGCCTGTGGGTTGCTCTAAAGAAACGACACTGTGAGCAACCTCATCGAAAAGGCCTTCGCAAGCGACTTGGAGACAACAGCAGCGCAGTGGAGGCACAGACCGTTATCCTAGAGAGCAGCACAGTGTCTCTAGCAGTGATCGCTTCCCGGAGGATACTTAAGCCACACCGAGATTCCAGCAGGGAGTTTTGCCTTATAGCAGTACAACTCACTCAAGAAAGAGGGATGAGGTGTAGGGCTAATCTACGTGCGCTCACGCTCTGTGTCCCCGAGAAGGTTTCACGGAGCAGAAGGCATCACCGACCGCTACCACGTGTGTGCACCAAAGAAGCCCTGTGCCGTGGGTGTTCTCAGGCCGACAGCGAAGACCTAGGTGTGTGCTGCACCCGCGCTCGGTGGTTCACACGTTGCGTGACCCCTGTGCCTTTGGAAGATGTTCAGAGCGGGTGGCACCTGCGTGCTGCGAGCGCAAGAGGTGTAGAGTGTAGAGGCCTTTCACACTGGAGGAAGGGCTTGCGTCTCGTGGAGAGAACGTGTACGTCGCCCGGGAGATGGAGGCGCGCTCTTGACACCATTTCCTCTGCCCGTTTAAAACACAAGTGTTTGTACTCGATCTGGGCTGCCTGGTGAAACGCTTGGCAGTCCGCATCACCCTGAGCACCTCTCCTGAAGTTTGATTCGTAGCTGGGTGAACTCGGGCTTCAGAGGCTTAGATGAGACCAAACGTGTTCAGCTTGTGGCGAAAGCCTTTGACCAGAGGCATATACGCTTGTGCTTGGGGCGAGGGCTAGGCAAGAACGTTTACACCCCGGGTTTTTATCTTTACCCTAAGCTGTGTCCCTTTTGGCTGCAGCAGGCGGAGAGAACCCGCGGAGAGAGAACAGCTGCGAGGTGGATGCACAGAACAGTCACCTCGACACCAGCCCCGGGGTCCCAAGCAACGATCCTTCCCCGGAGGGTACTTAACCCACCCCGGGATTCAAGCAGGGAGTTCGCCTTGTCCAACTCGCACAGGAGACTGGCATGAGATGTAGGGCTCAGCTACTTGCGTTCACACTACGTGGCCCGGAGAAGTTCTCACGGAGCCGAATGCAGCACCCTTCCTCCACCACGTGTGTACACAAAGGAGCGCTGGGCAGTGGGTGTTCTCAAGGCCAAGAGAGAAGCCCTTGTTCTGTGCTGTACCTGCTGGGTGGTTCAAAGGTTTTCTGACCTTCCTGCTCTGGAAGCTTTTCAGAGCTGAGGCTGCGCCTGGGCTGCGAAAGCGGAGAGGCGTAGAGGCCTTTCACACTGAAGGCGTGGGCCTGTTTCCCATGGAGAAAGTGTACGTCGCCCAACCCCCACCCCCACCCCACCCCACCCCACCCCAACCCACCCCCAGCTGGAGGCGTGCGGGTTTGACACCATTTTGTCCTGCCCATGGAAAATACAAAGAGGCGTACACGATTTGGGCTGTCTGGTGAGAGAATTTTGAAGCGGCGGCACCCTGAGTACCTTTCCCGAAGTTTGCTTCCTAGCTGGTTAAACTCGGCTTTCAGAGGCGAGATGAGAACAAACTTGCTCCGCGTGCGGCGAAGTGCCCTGATGCCCTGCCCTAAATGTTTGAGCTTCTGGCCAGCGTCACGCAAGTACTTTGACACGTAGGAGTCTCCCTTTTACTCCAAGCTGTCCCTGTTGGCTGAAGCAGTCGGCGTGTCTGTATCGCAGCCTGGGAGGCCGGGCGTTGGGGGAGTCTGCCAAGTGACTGGCCTCCATTTATAGCTAACTGAGAAACTGCGTCGAAGCTTTCGGGAGCCTCTTACAGGGAATGGTTGCAGTTGGGAATTGGAGACTGTGCTGGCAAACGTCAGCAGCTCCTCTCCCTCGGAGGGCTCTTGGTGTGCCGACTCCTAACAGCCAGCACGGTCCCCAGCTCGTGAACGGTCCCATTGCGAGCCGGTCTCGTCCGTGAAAGAGCCACGTGAGGCTGAGCTCCAACAGTCGGGCTCCACACCTGGAGCCTTTGGGACAGGGCAGTCCTGAGCCGATGTGCCCACCAGGGGACGCGACCAAAGTTTACGTACCACAGGAAAGCGCAATCAAGGCCTCGTGTTCTCTCCATGAAAGGAACGTGAGCTTGAAGGGTGATGCGTCAGCGTGCACCGTGAACAGCTCGCTGGTACGCCTGTCTTTGCCCCCTCTCACGGTCTCACGCACCCGGGCTCAGTTCCGTGCAGGAACGCTGAGTGGGAGCGCCAGCCTCGCTGCTGGACTCTAAAGCCTTCCACCCCCTAATGGCAGGTTGTGTGTGTCTCTCACGTGGGGGGAGGAATGAGGTCGCCCACAGAGGTTCTGCCATGAAAGATCTAAAGACGCACGCTGCTGAGGAGCTTGTTCCTCATGGAGCGTCCCCGAAGGCCAGAAGAATGCCGACGGTCTCTTTCAAAGCTGCCGGACGCTCTGCCGTTCTAGGCCTGAGATACGGACCCTGTGACGGCACCGTAACCCCGCGAGATTCAGGAGACATCGCCAGTGCGAGTGGCAATCCGGAAGGAAGAGCCTCCAAGGCGGAGTGTCCTTTCCTGTACAAAACGGCGCCCAAGTGGCTGAGGCAGGGAGCATTTTCCTTCACAGAACCGGCATCCTCGTATGCCTGTGGGTTGCTCTAAAGAAACGACACTGTGAGCAACCTCTTCGAAAAGGCCTTCGCAAGCGACTTGGAGACAACAGCAGTGCAGTGGAGGCACAGACCGTTATCCTAGAGAGCAGCACAGTGTCTCTAGCAGCGATCGCTTCCCGGAGGATACTTAAGCCACACCGAGATTCCAGCAGGGAGTTTTGCCTTATAGCAGTACAACTCACTCAAGAAAGAGGGATGAGGTGTAGGGCTAATCTACGTGCGCTCACGCTCTGTGTCCCCGAGAAGGTTTCACGGAGCAGAAGGCATCACCGACCGCTACCACGTGTGTGCACCAAAGAAGCCCTGTGCCGTGGGTGTTCTCAGGCCGACAGCGAAGACCTAGGTGTGTGCTGCACCCGCGCTCGGTGGTTCACACGTTGCGTGACCCCTGTGCCTTTGGAAGATGTTCAGAGCGGGTGGCACCTGCGTGCTGCGAGCGCAAGAGGTGTAGAGTGTAGAGGCCTTTCACACTGGAGGAAGGGCTTGCGTCTCGTGGAGAGAACGTGTACGTCGCCCGGGAGATGGAGGCGCGCTCTTGACACCATTTCCTCTGCCCGTTTAAAACACAAGTGTTTGTACTCGATCTGGGCTGCCTGGTGAAACGCTTGGCAGTCCGCATCACCCTGAGCACCTCTCCTGAAGTTTGATTCGTAGCTGGGTGAACTCGGGCTTCAGAGGCTTAGATGAGACCAAACGTGTTCAGCTTGTGGCGAAAGCCTTTGACCAGAGGCATATACGCTTGTGCTTGGGGCGAGGGCTAGGCAAGAACGTTTACACCCCGGGTTTTTATCTTTACCCTAAGCTGTGTCCCTTTTGGCTGCAGCAGACGGAGAGAACCCGCGGAGAGAGAACAGCTGCGAGGTGGATGCACAGAACAGTCACCTCGACACCAGCCCCGGGGTCCCAAGCAACGATCCTTCCCCGGAGGGTACTTAACCCACCCCGGGATTCAAGCAGGGAGTTCGCCTTGTCCAACTCGCACAGGAGACTGGCATGAGATGTAGGGCTCATCTACTTGCGTTCACACTACGTGGCCCGGAGAAGTTCTCACGGAGCCGAATGCAGCACCCTTACTCCACCACGTGTGTACACAAAGGAGCGCTGGGCAGTGGGTGTTCTCAAGGCCAAGAGAGAAGCCCTTGTTCTGTGCTGCACCTGCTGGGTGGTTCAAAGGTTTTCTGACCTTCCTGCTCTGGAAGCTTTTCAGAGCTGAGGCTGCGCCTGGGCTGCGAAAGCGGAGAGGCGTAGAGGCCTTTCACACTGAAGGCGTGGGCCTTTTTCCCATGGAGAAAGTGTACGTCGCCCAACCCCCACCCCCACCCCACCCCACCCCACCCCAACCCACCCCCAGCTGGAGGCGTGCGGGTTTGACACCATTTTGTCCTGCCCATGGAAAATACAAAGAGGCGTACACGATTTGGGCTGTCTGGTGAGAGAATTTTGAAGCGGCGGCACCCTGAGTACCTTTCCCGAAGTTTGCTTCCTAGCTGGTTAAACTCGGCTTTCAGAGGCGAGATGAGAACAAACTTGCTCCGCGTGCGGCGAAGTGCCCTGATGCCCTGCCCTAAATGTTTGAGCTTCTGGCCAGCGTCACGCAAGTACTTTGACACGTAGGAGTCTCCCTTTTACTCCAAGCTGTCCCTGTTGGCTGAAGCAGTCGGCGTGTCTGTATCGCAGCCTGGGAGGCCGGGCGTTGGGGGAGTCTGCCAAGTGACTGGCCTCCATTTATAGCTAACTGAGAAACTGCGTCGAAGCTTTCGGGAGCCTCTTACAGGGAATGGTTGCAGTTGGGAATTGGAGACTGTGCTGGCAAACGTCAGCAGCTCCTCTCCCTCGGAGGGCTCTTGGTGTGCCGACTCCTAACAGCCAGCACGGTCCCCAGCTCGTGAACGGTCCCATTGCGAGCCGGTCTCGTCCGTGAAAGAGCCACGTGAGGCTGAGCTCCAAGAGTCGGGCTCCACACCTGGAGCCTTTGGGACAGGGCAGTCCTGAGCCGATGTGCCCACCAGGGGACGCGACCAAAGTTTACGTACCACAGGAAAGCGCAATCAAGGCCTCGTGTTCTCTCCATGAAAGGAACGTGAGCTTGAAGGGTGATGCGTCAGCGTGCACCGTGAACAGCTCGCTGGTACGCCTGTCTTTGCCCCCTCTCACGGTCTCACGCACCCGGGCTCAGTTCCGTGCAGGAACGCTGAGTGGGAGCGCCAGCCTCGCTGCTGGACTCTAAAGCCTTCCACCCCCTAATGGCAGGTTGTGTGTGTCTCTCACGTGGGGGGAGGAATGAGGTCGCCCACAGAGGTTCTGCCATGAAAGATCTAAAGACGCACGCTGCTGAGGAGCTTGTTCCTCATGGAGCGTCCCCGAAGGCCAGAAGAATGCCGACGGTCTCTTTCAAAGCTGCCGGACGCTCTGCCGTTCTAGGCCTGAGATACGGACCCTGTGACGGCACCGTAACCCCGCGAGATTCAGGAGACATCGCCAGTGCGAGTGGCAATCCGGAAGGAAGAGCCTCCAAGGCGGAGTGTCCTTTCCTGTACAAAACGGCGCCCAAGTGGCTGAGGCAGGGAGCATTTTCCTTCACAGAACCGGCATCCTCGTATGCCTGTGGGTTGCTCTAAAGAAACGACACTGTGAGCAACCTCTTCGAAAAGGCCTTCACAAGCGACTTGGAGACAACAGCAGCGCAGTGGAGGCACAGACCGTTATCCTAGAGAGCAGCACAGTGTCTCTAGCAGCGATCGCTTCCCGGAGGATACTTAAGCCACACCGAGATTCCAGCAGGGAGTTTTGCCTTATAGCAGTACAACTCACTCAAGAAAGAGGGATGAGGTGTAGGGCTAATCTACGTGCGCTCACGCTCTGTGTCCCCGAGAAGGTTTCACGGAGCAGAAGGCATCACCGACCGCTACCACGTGTGTGCACCAAAGAAGCCCTGTGCCGTGGGTGTTCTCAGGCCGACAGCGAAGACCTAGGTGTGTGCTGCACCCGCGCTCGGTGGTTCACACGTTGCGTGACCCCTGTGCCTTTGGAAGATGTTCAGAGCGGGTGGCACCTGCGTGCTGCGAGCGCAAGAGGTGTAGAGTGTAGAGGCCTTTCACACTGGAGGAAGGGCTTGCGTCTCGTGGAGAGAACGTGTACGTCGCCCGGGAGATGGAGGCGCGCTCTTGACACCATTTCCTCTGCCCGTTTAAAACACAAGTGTTTGTACTCGATCTGGGCTGCCTGGTGAAACGCTTGGCAGTCCGCATCACCCTGAGCACCTCTCCTGAAGTTTGATTCGTAGCTGGGTGAACTCGGGCTTCAGAGGCTTAGATGAGACCAAACGTGTTCAGCTTGTGGCGAAAGCCTTTGACCAGAGGCATATACGCTTGTGCTTGGGGCGAGGGCTAGGCAAGAACGTTTACACCCCGGGTTTTTATCTTTACCCTAAGCTGTGTCCCTTTTGGCTGCAGCAGGCGGAGAGAACCCGCGGAGAGAGAACAGCTGCGAGGTGGATGCACAGAACAGTCACCTCGACACCAGCCCCGGGGTCCCAAGCAACGATCCTTCCCCGGAGGGTACTTAACCCACCCCGGGATTCAAGCAGGGAGTTCGCCTTGTCCAACTCGCACAGGAGACTGGCATGAGATGTAGGGCTCATCTACTTGCGTTCACACTACGTGGCCCGGAGAAGTTCTCACGGAGCCGAATGCAGCACCCTTCCTCCACCACGTGTGTACACAAAGGAGCGCTGGGCAGTGGGTGTTCTCAAGGCCAAGAGAGAAGCCCTTGTTCTGTGCTGCACCTGCTGGGTGGTTCAAAGGTTTTCTGACCTTCCTGCTCTGGAAGCTTTTCAGAGCTGAGGCTGCGCCTGGGCTGCGAAAGCGGAGAGGCGTAGAGGCCTTTCACACTGAAGGCGTGGGCCTGTTTCCCATGGAGAAAGTGTACGTCGCCCAACCCCCACCCCCACCCCACCCCACCCCACCCCAACCCACCCCCAGCTGGAGGCGTGCGGGTTTGACACCATTTTGTCCTGCCCATGGAAAATACAAAGAGGCGTACACGATTTGGGCTGTCTGGTGAGAGAATTTTGAAGCGGCGGCACCCTGAGTACCTTTCCCGAAGTTTGCTTCCTAGCTGGTTAAACTCGGCTTTCAGAGGCGAGATGAGAACAAACTTGCTCCGCGTGCGGCGAAGTGCCCTGATGCCCTGCCCTAAATGTTTAAGCTTCTGGCCAGCGTCACGCAAGTACTTTGACACGTAGGAGTCTCCCTTTTACTCCAAGCTGTCCCTGTTGGCTGAAGCAGTCGGCGTGTCTGTATCGCAGCCTGGGAGGCCGGGCGTTGGGGGAGTCTGCCAAGTGACTGGCCTCCATTTATAGCTAACTGAGAAACTGCGTCGAAGCTTTCGGGAGCCTCTTACAGGGAATGGTTGCAGTTGGGAATTGGAGACTGTGCTGGCAAACGTCAGCAGCTCCTCTCCCTCGGAGGGCTCTTGGTGTGCCGACTCCTAACAGCCAGCACGGTCCCCAGCTCGTGAACGGTCCCATTGCGAGCCGGTCTCGTCCGTGAAAGAGCCACGTGAGGCTGAGCTCCAACAGTCGGGCTCCACACCTGGAGCCTTTGGGACAGGGCAGTCCTGAGCCGATGTGCCCACCAGGGGACGCGACCAAAGTTTACGTACCACAGGAAAGCGCAATCAAGGCCTCGTGTTCTCTCCATGAAAGGAACGTGAGCTTGAAGGGTGATGCGTCAGCGTGCACCGTGAACAGCTCGCTGGTACGCCTGTCTTTGCCCCCTCTCACGGTCTCACGCACCCGGGCTCAGTTCCGTGCAGGAACGCTGAGTGGGAGCGCCAGCCTCGCTGCTGGACTCTAAAGCCTTCCACCCCCTAATGGCAGGTTGTGTGTGTCTCTCACGTGGGGGGAGGAATGAGGTCGCCCACAGAGGTTCTGCCATGAAAGATCTAAAGACGCACGCTGCTGAGGAGCTTGTTCCTCATGGAGCGTCCCCGAAGGCCAGAAGAATGCCGACGGTCTCTTTCAAAGCTGCCGGACGCTCTGCCGTTCTAGGCCTGAGATACGGACCCTGTGACGGCACCGTAACCCCGCGAGATTCAGGAGACATCGCCAGTGCGAGTGGCAATCCGGAAGGAAGAGCCTCCAAGGCGGAGTGTCCTTTCCTGTACAAAACGGCGCCCAAGTGGCTGAGGCAGGGAGCATTTTCCTTCACAGAACTGGCATCCTCGTATGCCTGTGGGTTGCTCTAAAGAAACGACACTGTGAGCAACCTCTTCGAAAAGGTCTTCGCAAGCGACTTGGAGACAACAGCAGCGCAGTGGAGGCACAGACCGTTATCCTAGAGAGCAGCACAGTGTCTCTAGCAGCGATCGCTTCCCGGAGGATACTTAAGCCACACCGAGATTCCAGCAGGGAGTTTTGCCTTATAGCAGTACAACTCACTCAAGAAAGAGGGATGAGGTGTAGGGCTAATCTACGTGCGCTCACGCTCTGTGTCCCCGAGAAGGTTTCACGGAGCAGAAGGCATCACCGACCGCTACCACGTGTGTGCACCAAAGAAGCCCTGTGCCGTGGGTGTTCTCAGGCCGACAGCGAAGACCTAGGTGTGTGCTGCACCCGCGCTCGGTGGTTCACACGTTGCGTGACCCCTGTGCCTTTGGAAGATGTTCAGAGCGGGTGGCACCTGCGTGCTGCGAGCGCAAGAGGTGTAGAGTGTAGAGGCCTTTCACACTGGAGGAAGGGCTTGCGTCTCGTGGAGAGAACGTGTACGTCGCCCGGGAGATGGAGGCGCGCTCTTGACACCATTTCCTCTGCCCGTTTAAAACACAAGTGTTTGTACTCGATCTGGGCTGCCTGGTGAAACGCTTGGCAGTCCGCATCACCCTGAGCACCTCTCCTGAAGTTTGATTCGTAGCTGGGTGAACTCGGGCTTCAGAGGCTTAGATGAGACCAAACGTGTTCAGCTTGTGGCGAAAGCCTTTGACCAGAGGCATATACGCTTGTGCTTGGGGCGAGGGCTAGGCAAGAACGTTTACACCCCGGGTTTTTATCTTTACCCTAAGCTGTGTCCCTTTTGGCTGCAGCAGGCGGAGAGAACCCGCGGAGAGAGAACAGCTGCGAGGTGGATGCACAGAACAGTCACCTCGACACCAGCCCCGGGGTCCCAAGCAACGATCCTTCCCCGGAGGGTACTTAACCCACCCCGGGATTCAAGCAGGGAGTTCGCCTTGTCCAACTCGCACAGGAGACTGGCATGAGATGTAGGGCTCATCTACTTGCGTTCACACTACGTGGCCCGGAGAAGTTCTCACGGAGCCGAATGCAGCACCCTTCCTCCACCACGTGTGTACACAAAGGAGCGCTGGGCAGTGGGTGTTCTCAAGGCCAAGAGAGAAGCCCTTGTTCTGTGCTGCACCTGCTGGGTGGTTCAAAGGTTTTCTGACCTTCCTGCTCTGGAAGCTTTTCAGAGCTGAGGCTGCGCCTGGGCTGCGAAAGCGGAGAGGCGTAGAGGCCTTTCACACTGAAGGCGTGGGCCTGTTTCCCGTGGAGAAAGTGTACGTCGCCCAACCCCCACCCCCACCCCACCCCACCCCACCCCAACCCACCCCCAGCTGGAGGCGTGCGGGTTTGACACCATTTTGTCCTGCCCATGGAAAATACAAAGAGGCGTACACGATTTGGGCTGTCTGGTGAGAGAATTTTGAAGCGGCGGCACCCTGAGTACCTTTCCCGAAGTTTGCTTCCTAGCTGGTTAAACTCTGCTTTCAGAGGCGAGATGAGAACAAACTTGCTCCGCGTGCGGCGAAGTGCCCTGATGCCCTGCCCTAAATGTTTGAGCTTCTGGCCAGCGTCACGCAAGTACTTTGACACGTAGGAGTCTCCCTTTTACTCCAAGCTGTCCCTGTTGGCTGAAGCAGTCGGCGTGTCTGTATCGCAGCCTGGGAGGCCGGGCGTTGGGGGAGTCTGCCAAGTGACTGGCCTCCATTTATAGCTAACTGAGAAACTGCGTCGAAGCTTTCGGGAGCCTCTTACAGGGAATGGTTGCAGTTGGGAATTGGAGACTGTGCTGGCAAACGTCAGCAGCTCCTCTCCCTCGGAGGGCTCTTGGTGTGCCGACTCCTAACAGCCAGCACGGTCCCCAGCTCGTGAACGGTCCCATTGCGAGCCGGTCTCGTCCGTGAAAGAGCCACGTGAGGCTGAGCTCCAACAGTCGGGCTCCACACCTGGAGCCTTTGGGACAGGGCAGTCCTGAGCCGATGTGCCCACCAGGGGACGCGACCAAAGTTTACGTACCACAGGAAAGCGCAATCAAGGCCTCGTGTTCTCTCCATGAAAGGAACGTGAGCTTGAAGGGTGATGCGTCAGCGTGCACCGTGAACAGCTCGCTGGTACGCCTGTCTTTGCCCCCTCTCACGGTCTCACGCACCCGGGCTCAGTTCCGTGCAGGAACGCTGAGTGGGAGCGCCAGCCTCGCTGCTGGACTCTAAAGCCTTCCACCCCCTAATGGCAGGTTGTGTGTGTCTCTCACGTGGGGGGAGGAATGAGGTCGCCCACAGAGGTTCTGCCATGAAAGATCTAAAGACGCACGCTG
This sequence comes from Orcinus orca, assembly GCF_937001465.1. Classification (NCBI taxonomy): domain Eukaryota; kingdom Metazoa; phylum Chordata; class Mammalia; order Artiodactyla; family Delphinidae; genus Orcinus; species Orcinus orca. Next base: position 869,918 of record NW_026044085.1, on the reverse strand, counting down.
CTGAGGAGCTTGTTCCTCATGGAGCGTCCCCGAAGGCCAGAAGAATGCCGACGGTCTCTTTCAAAGCTGCCGGACGCTCTGCCGTTCTAGGCCTGAGATACGGACCCTGTGACGGCACCGTAACCCCGCGAGATTCAGGAGACATCGCCAGTGCGAGTGGCAATCCGGAAGGAAGAGCCTCCAAGGCGGAGTGTCCTTTCCTGTACAAAACGGCGCCCAAGTGGCTGAGGCAGGGAGCATTTTCCTTCACAGAACCGGCATCCTCGTATGCCTGTGGGTTGCTCTAAAGAAACGACACTGTGAGCAACCTCTTCGAAAAGGCCTTCGCAAGCGACTTGGAGACAACAGCAGCGCAGTGGAGGCACAGACCGTTATCCTAGAGAGCAGCACAGTGTCTCTAGCAGCGATCGCTTCCCGGAGGATACTTAAGCCACACCGAGATTCCAGCAGGGAGTTTTGCCTTATAGCAGTACAACTCACTCAAGAAAGAGGGATGAGGTGTAGGGCTAATCTACGTGCGCTCACGCTCTGTGTCCCCGAGAAGGTTTCACGGAGCAGAAGGCATCACCGACCGCTACCACGTGTGTGCACCAAAGAAGCCCTGTGCCGTGGGTGTTCTCAGGCCGACAGCGAAGACCTAGGTGTGTGCTGCACCCGCGCTCGGTGGTTCACACGTTGCGTGACCCCTGTGCCTTTGGAAGATGTTCAGAGCGGGTGGCACCTGCGTGCTGCGAGCGCAAGAGGTGTAGAGTGTAGAGGCCTTTCTCACTGGAGGAAGGGCTTGCGTCTCGTGGAGAGAACGTGTACGTCGCCCGGGAGATGGAGGCACGCTCTTGACACCATTTCCTCTGCCCGTTTAAAACACAAGTGTTTGTACTCGATCTGGGCTGCCTGGTGAAACGCTTGGCAGTCCGCATCACCCTGAGCACCTCTCCTGAAGTTTGATTCGTAGCTGGGTGAACTCGGGCTTCAGAGGCTTAGATGAGACCAAACGTGTTCAGCTTGTGGCGAAAGCCTTTGACCAGAGGCATATACGCTTGTGCTTGGGGCGAGGGCTAGGCAAGAACGTTTACACCCCGGGTTTTTATCTTTACCCTAAGCTGTGTCCCTTTTGGCTGCAGCAGGCGGAGAGAACCCGCGGAGAGAGAACAGCTGCGAGGTGGATGCACAGAACAGTCACCTCGACACCAGCCCCGGGGTCCCAAGCAACGATCCTTCCCCGGAGGGTACTTAACCCACCCCGGGATTCAAGCAGGGAGTTCGCCTTGTCCAACTCGCACAGGAGACTGGCATGAGATGTAGGGCTCATCTACTTGCGTTCACACTACGTGGCCCGGAGAAGTTCTCACGGAGCCGAATGCAGCACCCTTCCTCCACCACGTGTGTACACAAAGGAGCGCTGGGCAGTGGGTGTTCTCAAGGCCAAGAGAGAAGCCCTTGTTCTGTGCTGCACCTGCTGGGTGGTTCAAAGGTTTTCTGACCTTCCTGCTCTGGAAGCTTTTCAGAGCTGAGGCTGCGCGTGGGCTGCGAAAGCGGAGAGGCGTAGAGGCCTTTCACACTGAAGGCGTGGGCCTGTTTCCCATGGAGAAAGTGTACGTCGCCCAACCCCCACCCCCACCCCACCCCACCCCACCCCAACCCACCCCCAGCTGGAGGCGTGCGGGTTTGACACCATTTTGTCCTGCCCATGGAAAATACAAAGAGGCGTACACGATTTGGGCTGTCTGGTGAGAGAATTTTGAAGCGGCGGCACCCTGAGTACCTTTCCCGAAGTTTGCTTCCTAGCTGGTTAAACTCGGCTTTCAGAGGCGAGATGAGAACAAACTTGCTCCGCGTGCGGCGAAGTGCCCTGATGCCCTGCCCTAAATGTTTGAGCTTCTGGCCAGCGTCACGCAAGTACTTTGACACGTAGGAGTCTCCCTTTTACTCCAAGCTGTCCCTGTTGGCTGAAGCAGTCGGCGTGTCTGTATCGCAGCCTGGGAGGCCGGGCGTTGGGGGAGTCTGCCAAGTGACTGGCCTCCATTTATAGCTAACTGAGAAACTGCGTCGAAGCTTTCGGGAGCCTCTTACAGGGAATGGTTGCAGTTGGGAATTGGAGACTGTGCTGGCAAACGTCAGCAGCTCCTCTCCCTCGGAGGGCTCTTGGTGTGCCGACTCCTAACAGCCAGCACGGTCCCCAGCTCGTGAACGGTCCCATTGCGAGCCGGTCTCGTCCGTGAAAGAGCCACGTGAGGCTGAGCTCCAACAGTCGGGCTCCACACCTGGAGCCTTTGGGACAGGGCAGTCCTGAGCCGATGTGCCCACCAGGGGACGCGACCAAAGTTTACGTACCACAGGAAAGCGCAATCAAGGCCTCGTGTTCTCTCCATGAAAGGAACGTGAGCTTGAAGGGTGATGCGTCAGCGTGCACCGTGAACAGCTCGCTGGTACGCCTGTCTTTGCCCCCTCTCACGGTCTCACGCACCCGGGCTCAGTTCCGTGCAGGAACGCTGAGTGGGAGCGCCAGACTCGCTGCTGGACTCTAAAGCCTTCCACCCCCTAATGGCAGGTTGTGTGTGTCTCTCACGTGGGGGGAGGAATGAGGTCGCCCACAGAGGTTCTGCCATGAAAGATCTAAAGACGCACGCTGCTGAGGAGCTTGTTCCTCATGGAGCGTCCCCGAAGGCCAGAAGAATGCCGACGGTCTCTTTCAAAGCTGCCGGACGCTCTGCCGTTCTAGGCCTGAGATACGGACCCTGTGACGGCACCGTAACCCCGCGAGATTCAGGAGACATCGCCAGTGCGAGTGGCAATCCGGAAGGAAGAGCCTCCAAGGCGGAGTGTCCTTTCCTGTACAAAACGGCGCCCAAGTGGCTGAGGCAGGGAGCATTTTCCTTCACAGAACCGGCATCCTCGTATGCCTGTGGGTTGCTCTAAAGAAACGACACTGTGAGCAACCTCTTCGAAAAGGCCTTCGCAAGCGACTTGGAGACAACAGCAGCGCAGTGGAGGCACAGACCGTTATCCTAGAGAGCAGCACAGTGTCTCTAGCAGCGATCGCTTCCCGGAGGATACTTAAGCCACACCGAGATTCCAGCAGGGAGTTTTGCCTTATAGCAGTACAACTCACTCAAGAAAGAGGGATGAGGTGTAGGGCTAATCTACGTGCGCTCACGCTCTGTGTCCCCGAGAAGGTTTCACGGAGCAGAAGGCATCACCGACCGCTACCACGTGTGTGCACCAAAGAAGCCCTGTGCCGTGGGTGTTCTCAGGCCGACAGCGAAGACCTAGGTGTGTGCTGCACCCGCGCTCGGTGGTTCACACGTTGCGTGACCCCTGTGCCTTTGGAAGATGTTCAGAGCGGGTGGCACCTGCATGCTGCGAGCGCAAGAGGTGTAGAGTGTAGAGGCCTTTCACACTGGAGGAAGGGCTTGCGTCTCGTGGAGAGAACGTGTACGTCGCCCGGGAGATGGAGGCGCGCTCTTGACACCATTTCCTCTGCCCGTTTAAAACACAAGTGTTTGTACTCGATCTGGGCTGCCTGGTGAAACGCTTGGCAGTCCGCATCACCCTGAACACCTCTCCTGAAGTTTGATTCGTAGCTGGGTGAACTCGGGCTTCAGAGGCTTAGATGAGACCAAACGTGTTCAGCTTGTGGCGAAAGCCTTTGACCAGAGGCATATACGCTTGTGCTTGGGGCGAGGGCTAGGCAAGAACGTTTACACCCCGGGTTTTTATCTTTACCCTAAGCTGTGTCCCTTTTGGCTGCAGCAGGCGGAGAGAACCCGCGGAGAGAGAACAGCTGCGAGGTGGATGCACAGAACAGTCACCTCGACACCAGCCCCGGGGTCCCAAGCAACGATCCTTCCCCGGAGGGTACTTAACCCACCCCGGGATTCAAGCAGGGAGTTCGCCTTGTCCAACTCGCACAGGAGACTGGCATGAGATGTAGGGCTCATCTACTTGCGTTCACACTACGTGGCCCGGAGAAGTTCTCACGGAGCCGAATGCAGCACCCTTCCTCCACCACGTGTGTACACAAAGGAGCGCTGGGCAGTGGGTGTTCTCAAGGCCAAGAGAGAAGCCCTTGTTCTGTGCTGCACCTGCTGGGTGGTTCAAAGGTTTTCTGACCTTCCTGCTCTGGAAGCTTTTCAGAGCTGAGGCTGCGCCTGGGCTGCGAAAGCGGAGAGGCGTAGAGGCCTTTCACACTGAAGGCGTGGGCCTGTTTCCCGTGGAGAAAGTGTACGTCGCCCAACCCCCACCCCCACCCCACCCCACCCCACCCCAACCCACCCCCAGCTGGAGGCGTGCGGGTTTGACACCATTTTGTCCTGCCCATGGAAAATACAAAGAGGCGTACACGATTTGGGCTGTCTGGTGAGAGAATTTTGAAGCGGCGGCACCCTGAGTACCTTTCCCGAAGTTTGCTTCCTAGCTGGTTAAACTCTGCTTTCAGAGGCGAGATGAGAACAAACTTGCTCCGCGTGCGGCGAAGTGCCCTGATGCCCTGCCCTAAATGTTTGAGCTTCTGGCCAGCGTCACGCAAGTACTTTGACACGTAGGAGTCTCCCTTTTACTCCAAGCTGTCCCTGTTGGCTGAAGCAGTCGGCGTGTCTGTATCGCAGCCTGGGAGGCCGGGCGTTGGGGGAGTCTGCCAAGTGACTGGCCTCCATTTATAGCTAACTGAGAAACTGCGTCGAAGCTTTCGGGAGCCTCTTACAGGGAATGGTTGCAGTTGGGAATTGGAGACTGTGCTGGCAAACGTCAGCAGCTCCTCTCCCTCGGAGGGCTCTTGGTGTGCCGACTCCTAACAGCCAGCACGGTCCCCAGCTCGTGAACGGTCCCATTGCGAGCCGGTCTCGTCCGTGAAAGAGCCACGTGAGGCTGAGCTCCAACAGTCGGGCTCCACACCTGGAGCCTTTGGGACAGGGCAGTCCTGAGCCGATGTGCCCACCAGGGGACGCGACCAAAGTTTACGTACCACAGGAAAGCGCAATCAAGGCCTCGTGTTCTCTCCATGAAAGGAACGTGAGCTTGAAGGGTGATGCGTCAGCGTGCACCGTGAACAGCTCGCTGGTACGCCTGTCTTTGCCCCCTCTCACGGTCTCACGCACCCGGGCTCAGTTCCGTGCAGGAACGCTGAGTGGGAGCGCCAGCCTCGCTGCTGGACTCTAAAGCCTTCCACCCCCTAATGGCAGGTTGTGTGTGTCTCTCACGTGGGGGGAGGAATGAGGTCGCCCACAGAGGTTCTGCCATGAAAGATCTAAAGACGCACGCTGCTGAGGAGCTTGTTCCTCATGGAGCGTCCCCGAAGGCCAGAAGAATGCCGACGGTCTCTTTCAAAGCTGCCGGACGCTCTGCCGTTCTAGGCCTGAGATACGGACCCTGTGACGGCACCGTAACCCCGCGAGATTCAGGAGACATCGCCAGTGCGAGTGGCAATCCGGAAGGAAGAGCCTCCAAGGCGGAGTGTCCTTTCCTGTACAAAACGGCGCCCAAGTGGCTGAGGCAGGGAGCATTTTCCTTCACAGAACCGGCATCCTCGTATGCCTGTGGGTTGCTCTAAAGAAACGACACTGTGAGCAACCTCTTCGAAAAGGCCTTCGCAAGCGACTTGGAGACAACAGCAGCGCAGTGGAGGCACAGACCGTTATCCTAGAGAGCAGCACAGTGTCTCTAGCAGCGATCGCTTCCCGGAGGATACTTAAGCCACACCGAGATTCCAGCAGGGAGTTTTGCCTTATAGCAGTACAACTCACTCAAGAAAGAGGGATGAGGTGTAGGGCTAATCTACGTGCGCTCACGCTCTGTGTCCCCGAGAAGGTTTCACGGAGCAGAAGGCATCACCGACCGCTACCACGTGTGTGCACCAAAGAAGCCCTGTGCCGTGGGTGTTCTCAGGCCGACAGCGAAGACCTAGGTGTGTGCTGCACCCGCGCTCGGTGGTTCACACGTTGCGTGACCCCTGTGCCTTTGGAAGATGTTCAGAGCGGGTGGCACCTGCGTGCTGCGAGCGCAAGAGGTGTAGAGTGTAGAGGCCTTTCACACTGGAGGAAGGGCTTGCGTCTCGTGGAGAGAACGTGTACGTCGCCCGGGAGATGGAGGCGCGCTCTTGACACCATTTCCTCTGCCCGTTTAAAACACAAGTGTTTGTACTCGATCTGGGCTGCCTGGTGAAACGCTTGGCAGTCCGCATCACCCTGAGCACCTCTCCTGAAGTTTGATTCGTAGCTGGGTGAACTCGGGCTTCAGAGGCTTAGATGAGACCAAACGTGTTCAGCTTGTGGCGAAAGCCTTTGACCAGAGGCATATACGCTTGTGCTTGGGGCGAGGGCTAGGCAAGAACGTTTACACCCCGGGTTTTTATCTTTACCCTAAGCTGTGTCCCTTTTGGCTGCAGCAGGCGGAGAGAACCCGCGGAGAGAGAACAGCTGCGAGGTGGATGCACAGAACAGTCACCTCGACACCAGCCCCGGGGTCCCAAGCAACGATCCTTCCCCGGAGGGTACTTAACCCACCCCGGGATTCAAGCAGGGAGTTCGCCTTGTCCAACTCGCACAGGAGACTGGCATGAGATGTAGGGCTCATCTACTTGCGTTCACACTACGTGGCCCGGAGAAGTTCTCACGGAGCCGAATGCAGCACCCTTCCTCCACCACGTGTGTACACAAAGGAGCGCTGGGCAGTGGGTGTTCTCAAGGCCAAGAGAGAAGCCCTTGTTCTGTGCTGCACCTGCTGGGTGGTTCAAAGGTTTTCTGACCTTCCTGCTCTGGAAGCTTTTCAGAGCTGAGGCTGCGCCTGGGCTGCGAAAGCGGAGAGGCGTAGAGGCCTTTCACACTGAAGGCGTGGGCCTGTTTCCCGTGGAGAAAGTGTACGTCGCCCAACCCCCACCCCCACCCCACCCCACCCCACCCCAACCCACCCCCAGCTGGAGGCGTGCGGGTTTGACACCATTTTGTCCTGCCCATGGAAAATACAAAGAGGCGTACACGATTTGGGCTGTCTGGTGAGAGAATTTTGAAGCGGCGGCACCCTGAGTACCTTTCCCGAAGTTTGCTTCCTAGCTGGTTAAACTCGGCTTTCAGAGGCGAGATGAGAACAAACTTGCTCCGCGTGCGGCGAAGTGCCCTGATGCCCTGCCCTAAATGTTTGAGCTTCTGGCCAGCGTCACGCAAGTACTTTGACACGTAGGAGTCTCCCTTTTACTCCAAGCTGTCCCTGTTGGCTGAAGCAGTCGGCGTGTCTGTATCGCAGCCTGGGAGGCCGGGCGTTGGGGGAGTCTGCCAAGTGACTGGCCTCCATTTATAGCTAACTGAGAAACTGCGTCGAAGCTTTCGGGAGCCTCTTACAGGGAATGGTTGCAGTTGGGAATTGGAGACTGTGCTGGCAAACGTCAGCAGCTCCTCTCCCTCGGAGGGCTCTTGGTGTGCCGACTCCTAACAGCCAGCACGGTCCCCAGCTCGTGAACGGTCCCATTGCGAGCCGGTCTCGTCCGTGAAAGAGCCACGTGAGGCTGAGCTCCAACAGTCGGGCTCCACACCTGGAGCCTTTGGGACAGGGCAGTCCTGAGCCGATGTGCCCACCAGGGGACGCGACCAAAGTTTACGTACCACAGGAAAGCGCAATCAAGGCCTCGTGTTCTCTCCATGAAAGGAACGTGAGCTTGAAGGGTGATGCGTCAGCGTGCACCGTGAACAGCTCGCTGGTACGCCTGTCTGTGCCCCCTCTCACGGTCTCACGCACCCGGGCTCAGTTCCGTGCAGGAACGCTGAGTGGGAGCGCCAGCCTCGCTGCTGGACTCTAAAGCCTTCCACCCCCTAATGGCAGGTTGTGTGTGTCTCTCACGTGGGGGGAGGAATGAGGTCGCCCACAGAGGTTCTGCCATGAAAGATCTAAAGACGCACGCTGCTGAGGAGCTTGTTCCTCATGGAGCGTCCCCGAAGGCCAGAAGAATGCTGACGGTCTCTTTCAAAGCTGCCGGACGCTCTGCCGTTCTAGGCCTGAGATACGGACCCTGTGACGGCACCGTAACCCCGCGAGATTCAGGAGACATCGCCAGTGCGAGTGGCAATCCGGAAGGAAGAGCCTCCAAGGCGGAGTGTCCTTTCCTGTACAAAACGGCGCCCAAGTGGCTGAGGCAGGGAGCATTTTCCTTCACAGAACCGGCATCCTCGTATGCCTGTGGGTTGCTCTAAAGAAACGACACTGTGAGCAACCTCTTCGAAAAGGCCTTCGCAAGCGACTTGGAGACAACAGCAGCGCAGTGGAGGCACAGACCGTTATCCTAGAGAGCAGCACAGTGTCTCTAGCAGCGATCGCTTCCCGGAGGATACTTAAGCCACACCGAGATTCCAGCAGGGAGTTTTGCCTTATAGCAGTACAACTCACTCAAGAAAGAGGGATGAGGTGTAGGGCTAATCTACGTGCGCTCACGCTCTGTGTCCCCGAGAAGGTTTCACGGAGCAGAAGGCATCACCGACCGCTACCACGTGTGTGCACCAAAGAAGCCCTGTGCCGTGGGTGTTCTCAGGCCGACAGCGAAGACCTAGGTGTGTGCTGCACCCGCGCTCGGTGGTTCACACGTTGCGTGACCCCTGTGCCTTTGGAAGATGTTCAGAGCGGGTGGCACCTGCGTGCTGCGAGCGCAAGAGGTGTAGAGTGTAGAGGCCTTTCACACTGGAGGAAGGGCTTGCGTCTCGTGGAGAGAACGTGTACGTCGCCCGGGAGATGGAGGCGCGCTCTTGACACCATTTCCTCTGCCCGTTTAAAACACAAGTGTTTGTACTCGATCTGGGCTGCCTGGTGAAACGCTTGGCAGTCCGCATCACCCTGAGCACCTCTCCTGAAGTTTGATTCGTAGCTGGGTGAACTCGGGCTTCAGAGGCTTAGATGAGACCAAACGTGTTCAGCTTGTGGCGAAAGCCTTTGACCAGAGGCATATACGCTTGTGCTTGGGGCGAGGGCTAGGCAAGAACGTTTACACCCCGGGTTTTTATCTTTACCCTAAGCTGTGTCCCTTTTGGCTGCAGCAGGCGGAGAGAACCCGCGGAGAGAGAACAGCTGCGAGGTGGATGCACAGAACAGTCACCTCGACACCAGCCCCGGGGTCCCAAGCAACGATCCTTCCCCGGAGGGTACTTAACCCACCCCGGGATTCAAGCAGGGAGTTCGCCTTGTCCAACTCGCACAGGAGACTGGCATGAGATGTAGGGCTCATCTACTTGCGTTCACACTACGTGGCCCGGAGAAGTTCTCACGGAGCCGAATGCAGCACCCTTCCTCCACCACGTGTGTACACAAAGGAGCGCTGGGCAGTGGGTGTTCTCAAGGCCAAGAGAGAAGCCCTTGTTCTGTGCTGCACCTGCTGGGTGGTTCAAAGGTTTTCTGACCTTCCTGCTCTGGAAGCTTTTCAGAGCTGAGGCTGCGCCTGGGCTGCGAAAGCGGAGAGGCGTAGAGGCCTTTCACACTGAAGGCGTGGGCCTGTTTCCCGTGGAGAAAGTGTACGTCGCCCAACCCCCACCCCCACCCCACCCCACCCCACCCCAACCCACCCCCAGCTGGAGGCGTGCGGGTTTGACACCATTTTGTCCTGCCCATGGAAAATACAAAGAGGCGTACACGATTTGGGCTGTCTGGTGAGAGAATTTTGAAGCGGCGGCACCCTGAGTACCTTTCCCGAAGTTTGCTTCCTAGCTGGTTAAACTCGGCTTTCAGAGGCGAGATGAGAACAAACTTGCTCCGCGTGCGGCGAAGTGCCCTGATGCCCTGCCCTAAATGTTTGAGCTTCTGGCCAGCGTCACGCAAGTACTTTGACACGTAGGAGTCTCCCTTTTACTCCAAGCTGTCCCTGTTGGCTGAAGCAGTCGGCGTGTCTGTATCGCAGCCTGGGAGGCCGGGCGTTGGGGGAGTCTGCCAAGTGACTGGCCTCCATTTATAGCTAACTGAGAAACTGCGTCGAAGCTTTCGGGAGCCTCTTACAGGGAATGGTTGCAGTTGGGAATTGGAGACTGTGCTGGCAAACGTCAGCAGCTCCTCTCCCTCGGAGGGCTCTTGGTGTGCCGACTCCTAACAGCCAGCACGGTCCCCAGCTCGTGAACGGTCCCATTGCGAGCCGGTCTCGTCCGTGAAAGAGCCACGTGAGGCTGAGCTCCAACAGTCGGGCTCCACACCTGGAGCCTTTGGGACAGGGCAGTCCTGAGCCGATGTGCCCACCAGGGGACGCGACCAAAGTTTACGTACCACAGGAAAGCGCAATCAAGGCCTCGTGTTCTCTCCATGAAAGGAACGTGAGCTTGAAGGGTGATGCGTCAGCGTGCACCGTGAACAGCTCGCTGGTACGCCTGTCTGTGCCCCCTCTCACGGTCTCACGCACCCGGGCTCAGTTCCGTGCAGGAACGCTGAGTGGGAGCGCCAGCCTCGCTGCTGGACTCTAAAGCCTTCCACCCCCTAATGGCAGGTTGTGTGTGTCTCTCACTTGGGGGGAGGAATGAGGTCGCCCACAGAGGTTCTGCCATGAAAGATCTAAAGACGCACGCTGCTGAGGAGCTTGTTCCTCATGGAGCGTCCCCGAAGGCCAGAAGAATGCCGACGGTCTCTTTCAAAGCTGCCGGACGCTCTGCCGTTCTAGGCCTGAGATACGGACCCTGTGACGGCACCGTAACCCCGCGAGATTCAGGAGACATCGCCAGTGCGAGTGGCAATCCGGAAGGAAGAGCCTCCAAGGCGGAGTGTCCTTTCCTGTACAAAACGGCGCCCAAGTGGCTGAGGCAGGGAGCATTTTCCTTCACAGAACCGGCATCCTCGTATGCCTGTGGGTTGCTCTAAAGAAACGACACTGTGAGCAACCTCTTCGAAAAGGCCTTCGCAAGCGACTTGGAGACAACAGCAGCGCAGTGGAGGCACAGACCGTTATCCTAGAGAGCAGCACAGTGTCTCTAGCAGCGATCGCTTCCCGGAGGATACTTAAGCCACACCGAGATTCCAGCAGGGAGTTTTGCCTTATAGCAGTACAACTCACTCAAGAAAGAGGGATGAGGTGTAGGGCTAATCTACGTGCGCTCACGCTCTGTGTCCCCGAGAAGGTTTCACGGAGCAGAAGGCATCACCGACCGCTACCACGTGTGTGCACCAAAGAAGCCCTGTGCCGTGGGTGTTCTCAGGCCGACAGCGAAGACCTAGGTGTGTGCTGCACCCGCGCTCGGTGGTTCACACGTTGCGTGACCCCTGTGCCTTTGGAAGATGTTCAGAGCGGGTGGCACCTGCGTGCTGCGAGCGCAAGAGGTGTAGAGTGTAGAGGCCTTTCACACTGGAGGAAGGGCTTGCGTCTCGTGGAGAGAACGTGTACGTCGCCCGGGAGATGGAGGCGCGCTCTTGACACCATTTCCTCTGCCCGTTTAAAACACAAGTGTTTGTACTCGATCTGGGCTGCCTGGTGAAACGCTTGGCAGTCCGCATCACCCTGAGCACCTCTCCTGAAGTTTGATTCGTAGCTGGGTGAACTCGGGCTTCAGAGGCTTAGATGAGACCAAACGTGTTCAGCTTGTGGCGAAAGCCTTTGACCAGAGGCATATACGCTTGTGCTTGGGGCGAGGGCTAGGCAAGAACGTTTACACCCCGGGTTTTTATCTTTACCCTAAGCTGTGTCCCTTTTGGCTGCAGCAGGCGGAGAGAACCCGCGGAGAGAGAACAGCTGCGAGGTGGATGCACAGAACAGTCACCTCGACACCAGCCCCGGGGTCCCAAGCAACGATCCTTCCCCGGAGGGTACTTAACCCACCCCGGGATTCAAGCAGGGAGTTCGCCTTGTCCAACTCGCACAGGAGACTGGCATGAGATGTAGGGCTCATCTACTTGCGTTCACACTACGTGGCCCGGAGAAGTTCTCACGGAGCCGAATGCAGCACCCTTCCTCCACCACGTGTGTACACAAAGGAGCGCTGGGCAGTGGGTGTTCTCAAGGCCAAGAGAGAAGCCCTTGTTCTGTGCTGCACCTGCTGGGTGGTTCAAAGGTTTTCTGACCTTCCTGCTCTGGAAGCTTTTCAGAGCTGAGGCTGCGCCTGGGCTGCGAAAGCGGAGAGGCGTAGAGGCCTTTCACACTGAAGGCGTGGGCCTGTTTCCCGTGGAGAAAGTGTACGTCGCCCAACCCCCACCCCCACCCCACCCCACCCCACCCCAACCCACCCCCAGCTGGAGGCGTGCGGGTTTGACACCATTTTGTCCTGCCCATGGAAAATACAAAGAGGCGTACACGATTTGGGCTGTCTGGTGAGAGAATTTTGAAGCGGCGGCACCCTGAGTACCTTTCCCGAAGTTTGCTTCCTAGCTGGTTAAACTCGGCTTTCAGAGGCGAGATGAGAACAAACTTGCTCCGCGTGCGGCGAAGTGCCCTGATGCCCTGCCCTAAATGTTTGAGCTTCTGGCCAGCGTCACGCAAGTACTTTGACACGTAGGAGTCTCCCTTTTACTCCAAGCTGTCCCTGTTGGCTGAAGCAGTCGGCGTGTCTGTATCGCAGCCTGGGAGGCCGGGCGTTGGGGGAGTCTGCCAAGTGACTGGCCTCCATTTATAGCTAACTGAGAAACTGCGTCGAAGCTTTTGGGAGCCTCTTACAGGGAATGGTTGCAGTTGGGAATTGGAGACTGTGCTGGCAAACGTCAGCAGCTCCTCTCCCTCGGAGGGCTCTTGGTGTGCCGACTCCTAACAGCCAGCACGGTCCCCAGCTCGTGAACGGTCCCATTGCGAGCCGGTCTCGTCCGTGAAAGAGCCACGTGAGGCTGAGCTCCAACAGTCGGGCTCCACACCTGGAGCCTTTCGGACAGGGCAGTCCTGAGCCGATGTGCCCACCAGGGGACGCGACCAAAGTTTACGTACCACAGGAAAGCGCAATCAAGGCCTCGTGTTCTCTCCATGAAAGGAACGTGAGCTTGAAGGGTGATGCGTCAGCGTGCACCGTGAACAGCTCGCTGGTACGCCTGTCTTTGCCCCCTCTCACGGTCTCACGCACCCGGGCTCAGTTCCGTGCAGGAACGCTGAGTGGGAGCGCCAGCCTCGCTGCTGGACTCTAAAGCCTTCCACCCCCTAATGGCAGGTTGTGTGTGTCTCTCACGTGGGGGGAGGAATGAGGTCGCCCACAGAGGTTCTGCCATGAAAGATCTAAAGACGCACGCTGCTGAGGAGCTTGTTCCTCATGGAGCGTCCCCGAAGGCCAGAAGAATGCCGACGGTCTCTTTCAAAGCTGCCGGATGCTCTGCCGTTCTAGGCCTGAGATACGGACCCTGTGATGGCACCGTAACCCCGCGAGATTCAGGAGACATCGCCAGTGCGAGTGGCAATCCGGAAGGAAGAGCCTCCAAGGCGGAGTGTCCTTTCCTGTACAAAACGGCGCCCAAGTGGCTGAGGCAGGGAGCATTTTCCTTCACAGAACCGGCATCCTCGTATGCCTGTGGGTTGCTCTAAAGAAACGACACTGTGAGCAACCTCTTCGAAAAGGCCTTCGCAAGCGACTTGGAGACAACAGCAGCGCAGTGGAGGCACAGACCGTTATCCTAGAGAGCAGCACAGTGTCTCTAGCAGCGATCGCTTCCCGGAGGATACTTAAGCCACACCGAGATTCCAGCAGGGAGTTTTGCCTTATAGCAGTACAACTCACTCAAGAAAGAGGGATGAGGTGTAGGGCTAATCTACGTGCGCTCACGCTCTGTGTCCCCGAGAAGGTTTCACGGAGCAGAAGGCATCACCGACCGCTACCACGTGTGTGCACCAAAGAAGCCCTGTGCCGTGGGTGTTCTCAGGCCGACAGCGAAGACCTAGGTGTGTGCTGCACCCGCGCTCGGTGGTTCACACGTTGCGTGACCCCTGTGCCTTTGGAAGATGTTCAGAGCGGGTGGCACCTGCGTGCTGCGAGCGCAAGAGGTGTAGAGTGTAGAGGCCTTTCTCACTGGAGGAAGTGCTTGCGTCTCGTGGAGAGAACGTGTACGTCGCCCGGGAGATGGAGGCACGCTCTTGACACCATTTCCTCTGCCCGTTTAAAACACAAGTGTTTGTACTCGATCTGGGCTGCCTGGTGAAACGCTTGGCAGTCCGCATCACCCTGAGCACCTCTCCTGAAGTTTGATTCGTAGCTGGGTGAACTCGGGCTTCAGAGGCTTAGATGAGACCAAACGTGTTCAGCTTGTGGCGAAAGCCTTTGACCAGAGGCATATACGCTTGTGCTTGGGGCGAGGGCTAGGCAAGAACGTTTACACCCCGGGTTTTTATCTTTACCCTAAGCTGTGTCCCTTTTGGCTGCAGCAGGCGGAGAGAACCCGCGGAGAGAGAACAGCTGCGAGGTGGATGCACAGAACAGTCACCTCGACACCAGCCCCGGGGTCCCAAGCAACGATCCTTCCCCGGAGGGTACTTAACCCACCCCGGGATTCAAGCAGGGAGTTCGCCTTGTCCAACTCGCACAGGAGACTGGCATGAGATGTAGGGCTCATCTACTTGCGTTCACACTACGTGGCCCGGAGAAGTTCTCACGGAGCCGAATGCAGCACCCTTCCTCCACCACGTGTGTACACAAAGGAGCGCTGGGCAGTGGGTGTTCTCAAGGCCAAGAGAGAAGCCCTTGTTCTGTGCTGCACCTGCTGGGTGGTTCAAAGGTTTTCTGACCTTCCTGCTCTGGAAGCTTTTCAGAGCTGAGGCTGCGCCTGGGCTGCGAAAGCGGAGAGGCGTAGAGGCCTTTCACACTGAAGGCGTGGGCCTGTTTCCCGTGGAGAAAGTGTACGTCGCCCAACCCCCACCCCCACCCCACCCCACCCCACCCCAACCCACCCCCAGCTGGAGGCGTGCGGGTTTGACACCATTTTGTCCTGCCCATGGAAAATACAAAGAGGCGTACACGATTTGGGCTGTCTGGTGAGAGAATTTTGAAGCGGCGGCACCCTGAGTACCTTTCCCGAAGTTTGCTTCCTAGCTGGTTAAACTCTGCTTTCAGAGGCGAGATGAGAACAAACTTGCTCCGCGTGCGGCGAAGTGCCCTGATGCCCTGCCCTAAATGTTTGAGCTTCTGGCCAGCGTCACGCAAGTACTTTGACACGTAGGAGTCTCCCTTTTACTCCAAGCTGTCCCTGTTGGCTGAAGCAGTCGGCGTGTCTGTATCGCAGCCTGGGAGGCCGGGCGTTGGGGGAGTCTGCCAAGTGACTGGCCTCCATTTATAGCTAACTGAGAAACTGCGTCGAAGCTTTCGGGAGCCTCTTACAGGGAATGGTTGCAGTTGGGAATTGGAGACTGTGCTGGCAAACGTCAGCAGCTCCTCTCCCTCGGAGGGCTCTTGGTGTGCCGACTCCTAACAGCCAGCACGGTCCCCAGCTCGTGAACGGTCCCATTGCGAGCCGGTCTCGTCCGTGAAAGAGCCACGTGAGGCTGAGCTCCAAGAGTCGGGCTCCACACCTGGAGCCTTTGGGACAGGGCAGTCCTGAGCCGATGTGCCCACCAGGGGACGCGACCAAAGTTTACGTACCACAGGAAAGCGCAATCAAGGCCTCGTGTTCTCTCCATGAAAGGAACGTGAGCTTGAAGGGTGATGCGTCAGCGTGCACCGTGAACAGCTCGCTGGTACGCCTGTCTTTGCCCCCTCTCACGGTCTCACGCACCCGGGCTCAGTTCCGTGCAGGAACGCTGAGTGGGAGCGCCAGCCTCGCTGCTGGACTCTAAAGCCTTCCACCCCCTAATGGCAGGTTGTGTGTGTCTCTCACGTGGGGGGAGGAATGAGGTCGCCCACAGAGGTTCTGCCATGAAAGATCTAAAGACGCACGCTGCTGAGGAGCTTGTTCCTCATGGAGCGTCCCCGAAGGCCAGAAGAATGCCGACGGTCTCTTTCAAAGCTGCCGGACGCTCTGCCGTTCTAGGCCTGAGATACGGACCCTGTGACGGCACCGTAACCCCGCGAGATTCAGGAGACATCGCCAGTGCGAGTGGCAATCCGGAAGGAAGAGCCTCCAAGGCGGAGTGTCCTTTCCTGTACAAAACGGCGCCCAAGTGGCTGAGGCAGGGAGCATTTTCCTTCACAGAACCGGCATCCTCGTATGCCTGTGGGTTGCTCTAAAGAAACGACACTGTGAGCAACCTCTTCGAAAAGGCCTTCGCAAGCGACTTGGAGACAACAGCAGCGCAGTGGAGGCACAGACCGTTATCCTAGAGAGCAGCACAGTGTCTCTAGCAGCGATCGCTTCCCGGAGGATACTTAAGCCACACCGAGATTCCAGCAGGGAGTTTTGCCTTATAGCAGTACAACTCACTCAAGAAAGAGGGATGAGGTGTAGGGCTAATCTACGTGCGCTCACGCTCTGTGTCCCCGAGAAGGTTTCACGGAGCAGAAGGCATCACCGACCGCTACCACGTGTGTGCACCAAAGAAGCCCTGTGCCGTGGGTGTTCTCAGGCCGACAGCGAAGACCTAGGTGTGTGCTGCACCCGCGCTCGGTGGTTCACACGTTGCGTGACCCCTGTGCCTTTGGAAGATGTTCAGAGCGGGTGGCACCTGCGTGCTGCGAGCGCAAGAGGTGTAGAGTGTAGAGGCCTTTCTCACTGGAGGAAGTGCTTGCGTCTCGTGGAGAGAACGTGTACGTCGCCCGGGAGATGGAGGCACGCTCTTGACACCATTTCCTCTGCCCGTTTAAAACACAAGTGTTTGTACTCGATCTGGGCTGCCTGGTGAAACGCTTGGCAGTCCGCATCACCCTGAGCACCTCTCCTGAAGTTTGATTCGTAGCTGGGTGAACTCGGGCTTCAGAGGCTTAGATGAGACCAAACGTGTTCAGCTTGTGGCGAAAGCCTTTGACCAGAGGCATATACGCTTGTGCTTGGGGCGAGGGCTAGGCAAGAACGTTTACACCCCGGGTTTTTATCTTTACCCTAAGCTGTGTCCCTTTTGGCTGCAGCAGGCGGAGAGAACCCGCGGAGAGAGAACAGCTGCGAGGTGGATGCACAGAACAGTCACCTCGACACCAGCCCCGGGGTCCCAAGCAACGATCCTTCCCCGGAGGGTACTTAACCCACCCCGGGATTCAAGCAGGGAGTTCGCCTTGTCCAACTCGCACAGGAGACTGGCATGAGATGTAGGGCTCATCTACTTGCGTTCACACTACGTGGCCCGGAGAAGTTCTCACGGAGCCGAATGCAGCACCCTTCCTCCACCACGTGTGTACACAAAGGAGCGCTGGGCAGTGGGTGTTCTCAAGGCCAAGAGAGAAGCCCTTGTTCTGTGCTGCACCTGCTGGGTGGTTCAAAGGTTTTCTGACCTTCCTGCTCTGGAAGCTTTTCAGAGCTGAGGCTGCGCCTGGGCTGCGAAAGCGGAGAGGCGTAGAGGCCTTTCACACTGAAGGCGTGGGCCTGTTTCCCGTGGAGAAAGTGTACGTCGCCCAACCCCCACCCCCACCCCACCCCACCCCACCCCAACCCACCCCCAGCTGGAGGCGTGCGGGTTTGACACCATTTTGTCCTGCCCATGGAAAATACAAAGAGGCGTACACGATTTGGGCTGTCTGGTGAGAGAATTTTGAAGCGGCGGCACCCTGAGTACCTTTCCCGAAGTTTGCTTCCTAGCTGGTTAAACTCTGCTTTCAGAGGCGAGATGAGAACAAACTTGCTCCGCGTGCGGCGAAGTGCCCTGATGCCCTGCCCTAAATGTTTGAGCTTCTGGCCAGCGTCACGCAAGTACTTTGACACGTAGGAGTCTCCCTTTTACTCCAAGCTGTCCCTGTTGGCTGAAGCAGTCGGCGTGTCTGTATCGCAGCCTGGGAGGCCGGGCATTGGGGGAGTCTGCCAAGTGACTGGCCTCCATTTATAGCTAACTGAGAAACTGCGTCGAAGCTTTCGGGAGCCTCTTACAGGGAATGGTTGCAGTTGGGAATTGGAGACTGTGCTGGCAAACGTCAGCAGCTCCTCTCCCTCGGAGGGCTCTTGGTGTGCCGACTCCTAACAGCCAGCACGGTCCCCAGCTCGTGAACGGTCCCATTGCGAGCCGGTCTCGTCCGTGAAAGAGCCACGTGAGGCTGAGCTCCAACAGTCGGGCTCCACACCTGGAGCCTTTGGGACAGGGCAGTCCTGAGCCGATGTGCCCACCAGGGGACGCGACCAAAGTTTACGTACCACAGGAAAGCGCAATCAAGGCCTCGTGTTCTCTCCATGAAAGGAACGTGAGCTTGAAGGGTGATGCGTCAGCGTGCACCGTGAACAGCTCGCTGGTACGCCTGTCTTTGCCCCCTCTCACGGTCTCACGCACCCGGGCTCAGTTCCGTGCAGGAACGCTGAGTGGGAGCGCCAGCCTCGCTGCTGGACTCTAAAGCCTTCCACCCCCTAATGGCAGGTTGTGTGTGTCTCTCACGTGGGGGGAGGAATGAGGTCGCCCACAGAGGTTCTGCCATGAAAGATCTAAAGACGCACGCTGCTGAGGAGCTTGTTCCTCATGGAGCGTCCCCGAAGGCCAGAAGAATGCCGACGGTCTCTTTCAAAGCTGCCGGACGCTCTGCCGTTCTAGGCCTGAGATACGGACCCTGTGACGGCACCGTAACCCCGCGAGATTCAGGAGACATCGCCAGTGCGAGTGGCAATCCGGAAGGAAGAGCCTCCAAGGCGGAGTGTCCTTTCCTGTACAAAACGGCGCCCAAGTGGCTGAGGCAGGGAGCATTTTCCTTCACAGAACCGGCATCCTCGTATGCCTGTGGGTTGCTCTAAAGAAACGACACTGTGAGCAACCTCTTCGAAAAGGCCTTCGCAAGCGACTTGGAGACAACAGCAGCGCAGTGGAGGCACAGACCGTTATCCTAGAGAGCAGCACAGTGTCTCTAGCAGCGATCGCTTCCCGGAGGATACTTAAGCCACACCGAGATTCCAGCAGGGAGTTTTGCCTTATAGCAGTACAACTCACTCAAGAAAGAGGGATGAGGTGTAGGGCTAATCTACGTGCGCTCACGCTCTGTGTCCCCGAGAAGGTTTCACGGAGCAGAAGGCATCACCGACCACTACCACGTGTGTGCACCAAAGAAGCCCTGTGCCGTGGGTGTTCTCAGGCCGACAGCGAAGACCTAGGTGTGTGCTGCACCCGCGCTCGGTGGTTCACACGTTGCGTGACCCCTGTGCCTTTGGAAGATGTTCAGAGCTGGTGGCACCTGCGTGCTGCGAGCGCAAGAGGTGTAGAGTGTAGAGGCCTTTCACACTGGAGGAAGGGCTTGCGTCTCGTGGAGAGAACGTGTACGTCGCCCGGGAGATGGAGGCGCGCTCTTGACACCATTTCCTCTGCCCGTTTAAAACACAAGTGTTTGTACTCGATCTGGGCTGCCTGGTGAAACGCTTGGCAGTCCGCATCACCCTGAGCACCTCTCCTGAAGTTTGATTCGTAGCTGGGTGAACTCGGGCTTCAGAGGCTTAGATGAGACCAAACGTGTTCAGCTTGTGGCGAAAGCCTTTGACCAGAGGCATATACGCTTGTGCTTGGGGCGAGGGCTAGGCAAGAACGTTTACACCCCGGGTTTTTATCTTTACCCTAAGCTGTGTCCCTTTTGGCTGCAGCAGGCGGAGAGAACCCGCGGAGAGAGAACAGCTGCGAGGTGGATGCACAGAACAGTCACCTCGACACCAGCCCCGGGGTCCCAAGCAACGATCCTTCCCCGGAGGGTACTTAACCCACCCCGGGATTCAAGCAGGGAGTTCGCCTTGTCCAACTCGCACAGGAGACTGGCATGAGATGTAGGGCTCATCTACTTGCGTTCACACTACGTGGCCCGGAGAAGTTCTCACGGAGCCGAATGCAGCACCCTTCCTCCACCACGTGTGTACACAAAGGAGCGCTGGGCAGTGGGTGTTCTCAAGGCCAAGAGAGAAGCCCTTGTTCTGTGCTGCACCTGCTGGGTGGTTCAAAGGTTTTCTGACCTTCCTGCTCTGGAAGCTTTTCAGAGCTGAGGCTGCGCCTGGGCTGCGAAAGCGGAGAGGCGTAGAGGCCTTTCACACTGAAGGCGTGGGCCTGTTTCCCGTGGAGAAAGTGTACGTCGCCCAACCCCCACCCCCACCCCACCCCACCCCACCCCACCCCACCCCCAGCTGGAGGCGTGCGGGTTTGACACCATTTTGTCCTGCCCATGGAAAACACAAAGAGGCGTACACGATTTGGGCTGTCTGGTGAGAGAATTTTGAAGCGGCGGCACCCTGAGTACCTTTCCCGAAGTTTGCTTCCTAGCTGGTTAAACTCGGCTTTCAGAGGCGAGATGAGAACAAACTTGCTCCGCGTGCGGCGAAGTGCCCTGATGCCCTGCCCTAAATGTTTGAGCTTCTGGCCAGCGTCACGCAAGTACTTTGACACGTAGGAGTCTCCCTTTTACTCCAAGCTGTCCCTGTTGGCTGAAGCAGTCGGCGTGTCTGTATCGCAGCCTGGGAGGCCGGGCGTTGGGGGAGTCTGCCAAGTGACTGGCCTCCATTTATAGCTAACTGAGAAACTGCGTCGAAGCTTTCGGGAGCCTCTTACAGGGAATGGTCGCAGTTGGGAATTGGAGACTGTGCTGGCAAACGTCAGCAGCTCCTCTCCCTCGGAGGGCTCTTGGTGTGCCGACTCCTAACAGCCAGCACGGTCCCCAGCTCGTGAACGGTCCCATTGCGAGCCGGTCTCGTCCGTGAAAGAGCCACGTGAGGCTGAGCTCCAACAGTCGGGCTCCACACCTGGAGCCTTTGGGACAGGGCAGTCCTGAGCCGATGTGCCCACCAGGGGACGCGACCAAAGTTTACGTACCACAGGAAAGCGCAATCAAGGCCTCGTGTTCTCTCCATGAAAGGAACGTGAGCTTGAAGGGTGATGCGTCAGCGTGCACCGTGAACAGCTCGCTGGTACGCCTGTCTTTGCCCCCTCTCACGGTCTCACGCACCCGGGCTCAGTTCCGTGCAGGAACGCTGAGTGGGAGCGCCAGCCTCGCTGCTGGACTCTAAAGCCTTCCACCCCCTAATGGCAGGTTGTGTGTGTCTCTCACGTGGGGGGAGGAATGAGGTCGCCCACAGAGGTTCTGCCATGAAAGATCTAAAGACGCACGCTGCTGAGGAGCTTGTTCCTCATGGAGCGTCCCCGAAGGCCAGAAGAATGCCGACGGTCTCTTTCAAAGCTGCCGGACGCTCTGCCGTTCTAGGCCTGAGATACGGACCCTGTGACGGCACCGTAACCCCGCGAGATTCAGGAGACATCGCCAGTGTGAGTGGCAATCCGGAAGGAAGAGCCTCCAAGGCGGAGTGTCCTTTCCTGTACAAAACGGCGCCCAAGTGGCTGAGGCAGGGAGCATTTTCCTTCACAGAACCGGCATCCTCGTATGCCTGTGGGTTGCTCTAAAGAAACGACACTGTGAGCAACCTCTTCGAAAAGGCCTTCGCAAGCGACTTGGAGACAACAGCAGCGCAGTGGAGGCACAGACCGTTATCCTAGAGAGCAGCACAGTGTCTCTAGCAGCGATCGCTTCCCGGAGGATACTTAAGCCACACCGAGATTCCAGCAGGGAGTTTTGCCTTATAGCAGTACAACTCACTCAAGAAAGAGGGATGAGGTGTAGGGCTAATCTACGTGCGCTCACGCTCTGTGTCCCCGAGAAGGTTTCACGGAGCAGAAGGCATCACCGACCGCTACCACGTGTGTGCACCAAAGAAGCCCTGTGCCGTGGGTGTTCTCAGGCCGACAGCGAAGACCTAGGTGTGTGCTGCACCCGCGCTCGGTGGTTCACACGTTGCGTGACCCCTGTGCCTTTGGAAGATGTTCAGAGCGGGTGGCACCTGCGTGCTGCGAGCGCAAGAGGTGTAGAGTGTAGAGGCCTTTCTCACTGGAGGAAGGGCTTGCGTCTCGTGGAGAGAACGTGTACGTCGCCCGGGAGATGGAGGCGCGCTCTTGACACCATTTCCTCTGCCCGTTTAAAACACAAGTGTTTGTACTCGATCTGGGCTGCCTGGTGAAACGCTTGGCAGTCCGCATCACCCTGAGCACCTCTCCTGAAGTTTGATTCGTAGCTGGGTGAACTCGGGCTTCAGAGGCTTAGATGAGACCAAACGTGTTCAGCTTGTGGCGAAAGCCTTTGACCAGAGGCATATACGCTTGTGCTTGGGGCGAGGGCTAGGCAAGAACGTTTACACCCCGGGTTTTTATCTTTACCCTAAGCTGTGTCCCTTTTGGCTGCAGCAGGCGGAGAGAACCCGCGGAGAGAGAACAGCTGCGAGGTGGATGCACAGAACAGTCACCTCGACACCAGCCCCGGGGTCCCAAGCAACGATCCTTCCCCGGAGGGTACTTAACCCACCCCGGGATTCAAGCAGGGAGTTCGCCTTGTCCAACTCGCACAGGAGACTGGCATGAGATGTAGGGCTCATCTACTTGCGTTCACACTACGTGGCCCGGAGAAGTTCTCACGGAGCCGAATGCAGCACCCTTCCTCCACCACGTGTGTACACAAAGGAGCGCTGGGCAGTGGGTGTTCTCAAGGCCAAGAGAGAAGCCCTTGTTCTGTGCTGCACCTGCTGGGTGGTTCAAAGGTTTTCTGACCTTCCTGCTCTGGAAGCTTTTCAGAGCTGAGGCTGCGCCTGGGCTGCGAAAGCGGAGAGGCGTAGAGGCCTTTCACACTGAAGGCGTGGGCCTGTTTCCCGTGGAGAAAGTGTACGTCGCCCAACCCCCACCCCCACCCCACCCCACCCCACCCCACCCCACCCCCAGCTGGAGGCGTGCGGGTTTGACACCATTTTGTCCTGCCCATGGAAAATACAAAGAGGCGTACACGATTTGGGCTGTCTGGTGAGAGAATTTTGAAGCGGCGGCACCCTGAGTACCTTTCCCGAAGTTTGCTTCCTAGCTGGTTAAACTCGGCTTTCAGAGGCGAGATGAGAACAAACTTGCTCCGCGTGCGGCGAAGTGCCCTGATGCCCTGCCCTAAATGTTTGAGCTTCTGGCCAGCGTCACGCAAGTACTTTGACACGTAGGAGTCTCCCTTTTACTCCAAGCTGTCCCTGTTGGCTGAAGCAGTCGGCGTGTCTGTATCGCAGCCTGGGAGGCCGGGCGTTGGGGGAGTCTGCCAAGTGACTGGCCTCCATTTATAGCTAACTGAGAAACTGCGTCGAAGCTTTCGGGAGCCTCTTACAGGGAATGGTTGCAGTTGGGAATTGGAGACTGTGCTGGCAAACGTCAGCAGCTCCTCTCCCTCGGAGGGCTCTTGGTGTGCCGACTCCTAACAGCCAGCACGGTCCCCAGCTCGTGAACGGTCCCATTGCGAGCCGGTCTCGTCCGTGAAAGAGCCACGTGAGGCTGAGCTCCAACAGTCGGGCTCCACACCTGGAGCCTTTGGGACAGGGCAGTCCTGAGCCGATGTGCCCACCAGGGGACGCGACCAAAGTTTACGTACCACAGGAAAGCGCAATCAAGGCCTCGTGTTCTCTCCATGAAAGGAACGTGAGCTTGAAGGGTGATGCGTCAGCGTGCACCGTGAACAGCTCGCTGGTACGCCTGTCTTTGCCCCCTCTCACGGTCTCACGCACCCGGGCTCAGTTCCGTGCAGGAACGCTGAGTGGGAGCGCCAGCCTCGCTGCTGGACTCTAAAGCCTTCCACCCCCTAATGGCAGGTTGTGTGTGTCTCTCACGTGGGGGGAGGAATGAGGTCGCCCACAGAGGTTCTGCCATGAAAGATCTAAAGACGCACGCTGCTGAGGAGCTTGTTCCTCATGGAGCGTCCCCGAAGGCCAGAAGAATGCCGACGGTCTCTTTCAAAGCTGCCGGACGCTCTGCCGTTCTAGGCCTGAGATACGGACCCTGTGACGGCACCGTAACCCCGCGAGATTCAGGAGACATCGCCAGTGCGAGTGGCAATCCGGAAGGAAGAGCCTCCAAGGCGGAGTGTCCTTTCCTGTACAAAACGGCGCCCAAGTGGCTGAGGCAGGGAGCATTTTCCTTCACAGAACCGGCATCCTCGTATGCCTGTGGGTTGCTCTAAAGAAACGACACTGTGAGCAACCTCTTCGAAAAGGCCTTCGCAAGCGACTTGGAGACAACAGCAGCGCAGTGGAGGCACAGACCGTTATCCTAGAGAGCAGCACAGTGTCTCTAGCAGCGATCGCTTCCCGGAGGATACTTAAGCCACACCGAGATTCCAGCAGGGAGTTTTGCCTTATAGCAGTACAACTCACTCAAGAAAGAGGGATGAGGTGTAGGGCTAATCTACGTGCGCTCACGCTCTGTGTCCCCGAGAAGGTTTCACGGAGCAGAAGGCATCACCGACCGCTACCACGTGTGTGCACCAAAGAAGCCCTGTGCCGTGGGTGTTCTCAGGCCGACAGCGAAGACCTAGGTGTGTGCTGCACCCGCGCTCGGTGGTTCACACGTTGCGTGACCCCTGTGCCTTTGGAAGATGTTCAGAGCGGGTGGCACCTGCGTGCTGCGAGCGCAAGAGGTGTAGAGTGTAGAGGCCTTTCACACTGGAGGAAGGGCTTGCGTCTCGTGGAGAGAACGTGTACGTCGCCCGGGAGATGGAGGCGCGCTCTTGACACCATTTCCTCTGCCCGTTTAAAACACAAGTGTTTGTACTCGATCTGGGCTGCCTGGTGAAACGCTTGGCAGTCCGCATCACCCTGAGCACCTCTCCTGAAGTTTGATTCGTAGCTGGGTGAACTCGGGCTTCAGAGGCTTAGATGAGACCAAACGTGTTCAGCTTGTGGCGAAAGCCTTTGACCAGAGGCATATACGCTTGTGCTTGGGGCGAGGGCTAGGCAAGAACGTTTACACCCCGGGTTTTTATCTTTACCCTAAGCTGTGTCCCTTTTGGCTGCAGCAGGCGGAGAGAACCCGCGGAGAGAGAACAGCTGCGAGGTGGATGCACAGAACAGTCACCTCGACACCAGCCCCGGGGTCCCAAGCAACGATCCTTCCCCGGAGGGTACTTAACCCACCCCGGGATTCAAGCAGGGAGTTCGCCTTGTCCAACTCGCACAGGAGACTGGCATGAGATGTAGGGCTCATCTACTTGCGTTCACACTACGTGGCCCGGAGAAGTTCTCACGGAGCCGAATGCAGCACCCTTCCTCCACCACGTGTGTACACAAAGGAGCGCTGGGCAGTGGGTGTTCTCAAGGCCAAGAGAGAAGCCCTTGTTCTGTGCTGCACCTGCTGGGTGGTTCAAAGGTTTTCTGACCTTCCTGCTCTGGAAGCTTTTCAGAGCTGAGGCTGCGCCTGGGCTGCGAAAGCGGAGAGGCGTAGAGGCCTTTCACACTGAAGGCGTGGGCCTGTTTCCCGTGGAGAAAGTGTACGTCGCCCAACCCCCACCCCCACCCCACCCCACCCCACCCCAACCCACCCCCAGCTGGAGGCGTGCGGGTTTGACACCATTTTGTCCTGCCCATGGAAAACACAAAGAGGCGTACACGATTTGGGCTGTCTGGTGAGAGAATTTTGAAGCGGCGGCACCCTGAGTACCTTTCCCGAAGTTTGCTTCCTAGCTGGTTAAACTCGGCTTTCAGAGGCGAGATGAGAACAAACTTGCTCCGCGTGCGGCGAAGTGCCCTGATGCCCTGCCCTAAATGTTTGAGCTTCTGGCCAGCGTCACGCAAGTACTTTGACACGTAGGAGTCTCCCTTTTACTCCAAGCTGTCCCTGTTGGCTGAAGCAGTCGGCGTGTCTGTATCGCAGCCTGGGAGGCCGGGCGTTGGGGGAGTCTGCCAAGTGACTGGCCTCCATTTATAGCTAACTGAGAAACTGCGTCGAAGCTTTCGGGAGCCTCTTACAGGGAATGGTCGCAGTTGGGAATTGGAGACTGTGCTGGCAAACGTCAGCAGCTCCTCTCCCTCGGAGGGCTCTTGGTGTGCCGACTCCTAACAGCCAGCACGGTCCCCAGCTCGTGAACGGTCCCATTGCGAGCCGGTCTCGTCCGTGAAAGAGCCACGTGAGGCTGAGCTCCAACAGTCGGGCTCCACACCTGGAGCCTTTGGGACAGGGCAGTCCTGAGCCGATGTGCCCACCAGGGGACGCGACCAAAGTTTACGTACCACAGGAAAGCGCAATCAAGGCCTCGTGTTCTCTCCATGAAAGGAACGTGAGCTTGAAGGGTGATGCGTCAGCGTGCACCGTGAACAGCTCGCTGGTACGCCTGTCTTTGCCCCCTCTCACGGTCTCACGCACCCGGGCTCAGTTCCGTGCAGGAACGCTGAGTGGGAGCGCCAGCCTCGCTGCTGGACTCTAAAGCCTTCCACCCCCTAATGGCAGGTTGTGTGTGTCTCTCACGTGGGGGGAGGAATGAGGTCGCCCACAGAGGTTCTGCCATGAAAGATCTAAAGACGCACGCTGCTGAGGAGCTTGTTCCTCATGGAGCGTCCCCGAAGGCCAGAAGAATGCCGACGGTCTCTTTCAAAGCTGCCGGACGCTCTGCCGTTCTAGGCCTGAGATACGGACCCTGTGACGGCACCGTAACCCCGCGAGATTCAGGAGACATCGCCAGTGCGAGTGGCAATCCGGAAGGAAGAGCCTCCAAGGCGGAGTGTCCTTTCCTGTACAAAACGGCGCCCAAGTGGCTGAGGCAGGGAGCATTTTCCTTCACAGAACCGGCATCCTCGTATGCCTGTGGGTTGCTCTAAAGAAACGACACTGTGAGCAACCTCTTCGAAAAGGCCTTCGCAAGCGACTTGGAGACAACAGCAGCGCAGTGGAGGCACAGACCGTTATCCTAGAGAGCAGCACAGTGTCTCTAGCAGCGATCGCTTCCCGGAGGATACTTAAGCCACACCGAGATTCCAGCAGGGAGTTTTGCCTTATAGCAGTACAACTCACTCAAGAAAGAGGGATGAGGTGTAGGGCTAATCTACGTGCGCTCACGCTCTGTGTCCCCGAGAAGGTTTCACGGAGCAGAAGGCATCACCGACCGCTACCACGTGTGTGCACCAAAGAAGCCCTGTGCCGTGGGTGTTCTCAGGCCGACAGCGAAGACCTAGGTGTGTGCTGCACCCGCGCTCGGTGGTTCACACGTTGCGTGACCCCTGTGCCTTTGGAAGATGTTCAGAGCGGGTGGCACCTGCGTGCTGCGAGCGCAAGAGGTGTAGAGTGTAGAGGCCTTTCACACTGGAGGAAGGGCTTGCGTCTCGTGGAGAGAACGTGTACGTCGCCCGGGAGATGGAGGCGCGCTCTTGACACCATTTCCTCTGCCCGTTTAAAACACAAGTGTTTGTACTCGATCTGGGCTGCCTGGTGAAACGCTTGGCAGTCCGCATCACCCTGAGCACCTCTCCTGAAGTTTGATTCGTAGCTGGGTGAACTCGGGCTTCAGAGGCTTAGATGAGACCAAACGTGTTCAGCTTGTGGCGAAAGCCTTTGACCAGAGGCATATACGCTTGTGCTTGGGGCGAGGGCTAGGCAAGAACGTTTACACCCCGGGTTTTTATCTTTACCCTAAGCTGTGTCCCTTTTGGCTGCAGCAGGCGGAGAGAACCCGCGGAGAGAGAACAGCTGCGAGGTGGATGCACAGAACAGTCACCTCGACACCAGCCCCGGGGTCCCAAGCAACGATCCTTCCCCGGAGGGTACTTAACCCACCCCGGGATTCAAGCAGGGAGTTCGCCTTGTCCAACTCGCACAGGAGACTGGCATGAGATGTAGGGCTCATCTACTTGCGTTCACACTACGTGGCCCGGAGAAGTTCTCACGGAGCCGAATGCAGCACCCTTCCTCCACCACGTGTGTACACAAAGGAGCGCTGGGCAGTGGGTGTTCTCAAGGCCAAGAGAGAAGCCCTTGTTCTGTGCTGCACCTGCTGGGTGGTTCAAAGGTTTTCTGACCTTCCTGCTCTGGAAGCTTTTCAGAGCTGAGGCTGCGCCTGGGCTGCGAAAGCGGAGAGGCGTAGAGGCCTTTCACACTGAAGGCGTGGGCCTGTTTCCCGTGGAGAAAGTGTACGTCGCCCAACCCCCACCCCCACCCCACCCCACCCCACCCCAACCCACCCCCAGCTGGAGGCGTGCGGGTTTGACACCATTTTGTCCTGCCCATGGAAAATACAAAGAGGCGTACACGATTTGGGCTGTCTGGTGAGAGAATTTTGAAGCGGCGGCACCCTGAGTACCTTTCCCGAAGTTTGCTTCCTAGCTGGTTAAACTCGGCTTTCAGAGGCGAGATGAGAACAAACTTGCTCCGCGTGCGGCGAAGTGCCCTGATGCCCTGCCCTAAATGTTTGAGCTTCTGGCCAGCGTCACGCAAGTACTTTGACACGTAGGAGTCTCCCTTTTACTCCAAGCTGTCCCTGTTGGCTGAAGCAGTCGGCGTGTCTGTATCGCAGCCTGGGAGGCCGGGCGTTGGGGGAGTCTGCCAAGTGACTGGCCTCCATTTATAGCTAACTGAGAAACTGCGTCGAAGCTTTCGGGAGCCTCTTACAGGGAATGGTCGCAGTTGGGAATTGGAGACTGTGCTGGCAAACGTCAGCAGCTCCTCTCCCTCGGAGGGCTCTTGGTGTGCCGACTCCTAACAGCCAGCACGGTCCCCAGCTCGTGAACGGTCCCATTGCGAGCCGGTCTCGTCCGTGAAAGAGCCACGTGAGGCTGAGCTCCAACAGTCGGGCTCCACACCTGGAGCCTTTGGGACAGGGCAGTCCTGAGCCGATGTGCCCACCAGGGGACGCGACCAAAGTTTACGTACCACAGGAAAGCGCAATCAAGGCCTCGTGTTCTCTCCATGAAAGGAACGTGAGCTTGAAGGGTGATGCGTCAGCGTGCACCGTGAACAGCTCGCTGGTACGCCTGTCTTTGCCCCCTCTCACGGTCTCACGCACCCGGGCTCAGTTCCGTGCAGGAACGCTGAGTGGGAGCGCCAGCCTCGCTGCTGGACTCTAAAGCCTTCCACCCCCTAATGGCAGGTTGTGTGTGTCTCTCACGTGGGGGGAGGAATGAGGTCGCCCACAGAGGTTCTGCCATGAAAGATCTAAAGACGCACGCTGCTGAGGAGCTTGTTCCTCATGGAGCGTCCCCGAAGGCCAGAAGAATGCCGACGGTCTCTTTCAAAGCTGCCGGACGCTCTGCCGTTCTAGGCCTGAGATACGGACCCTGTGACGGCACCGTAACCCCGCGAGATTCAGGAGACATCGCCAGTGCGAGTGGCAATCCGGAAGGAAGAGCCTCCAAGGCGGAGTGTCCTTTCCTGTACAAAACGGCGCCCAAGTGGCTGAGGCAGGGAGCATTTTCCTTCACAGAACCGGCATCCTCGTATGCCTGTGGGTTGCTCTAAAGAAACGACACTGTGAGCAACCTCTTCGAAAAGGCCTTCGCAAGCGACTTGGAGACAACAGCAGCGCAGTGGAGGCACAGACCGTTATCCTAGAGAGCAGCACAGTGTCTCTAGCAGCGATCGCTTCCCGGAGGATACTTAAGCCACACCGAGATTCCAGCAGGGAGTTTTGCCTTATAGCAGTACAACTCACTCAAGAAAGAGGGATGAGGTGTAGGGCTAATCTACGTGCGCTCACGCTCTGTGTCCCCGAGAAGGTTTCACGGAGCAGAAGGCATCACCGACCGCTACCACGTGTGTGCACCAAAGAAGCCCTGTGCCGTGGGTGTTCTCAGGCCGACAGCGAAGACCTAGGTGTGTGCTGCACCCGCGCTCGGTGGTTCACACGTTGCGTGACCCCTGTGCCTTTGGAAGATGTTCAGAGCGGGTGGCACCTGCGTGCTGCGAGCGCAAGAGGTGTAGAGTGTAGAGGCCTTTCACACTGGAGGAAGGGCTTGCGTCTCGTGGAGAGAACGTGTACGTCACCCGGGAGATGGAGGCGCGCTCTTGACACCATTCCCTCTGCCCGTTTAAAACACAAGTGTTTGTACTCGATCTGGGCTGCCTGGTGAAACGCTTGGCAGTCCGCATCACCCTGAGCACCTCTCCTGAAGTTTGATTCGTAGCTGGGTGAACTCGGGCTTCAGAGGCTTAGATGAGACCAAACGTGTTCAGCTTGTGGCGAAAGCCTTTGACCAGAGGCATATACGCTTGTGCTTGGGGCGAGGGCTAGGCAAGAACGTTTACACCCCGGGTTTTTATCTTTACCCTAAGCTGTGTCCCTTTTGGCTGCAGCAGGCGGAGAGAACCCGCGGAGAGAGAACAGCTGCGAGGTGGATGCACAGAACAGTCACCTCGACACCAGCCCCGGGGTCCCAAGCAACGATCCTTCCCCGGAGGGTACTTAACCCACCCCGGGATTCAAGCAGGGAGTTCGCCTTGTCCAACTCGCACAGGAGACTGGCATGAGATGTAGGGCTCATCTACTTGCGTTCACACTACGTGGCCCGGAGAAGTTCTCACGGAGCCGAATGCAGCACCCTTCCTCCACCACGTGTGTACACAAAGGAGCGCTGGGCAGTGGGTGTTCTCAAGGCCAAGAGAGAAGCCCTTGTTCTGTGCTGCACCTGCTGGGTGGTTCAAAGGTTTTCTGACCTTCCTGCTCTGGAAGCTTTTCAGAGCTGAGGCTGCGCCTGGGCTGCGAAAGCGGAGAGGCGTAGAGGCCTTTCACACTGAAGGCGTGGGCCTGTTTCCCGTGGAGAAAGTGTACGTCGCCCAACCCCCACCCCCACCCCACCCCACCCCACCCCAACCCACCCCCAGCTGGAGGCGTGCGGGTTTGACACCATTTTGTCCTGCCCATGGAAAATACAAAGAGGCGTACACGATTTGGGCTGTCTGGTGAGAGAATGTTGAAGCGGCGGCACCCTGAGTACCTTTCCCGAAGTTTGCTTCCTAGCTGGTTAAACTCGGCTTTCAGAGGCGAGATGAGAACAAACTTGCTCCGCGTGCGGCGAAGTGCCCTGATGCCCTGCCCTAAATGTTTGAGCTTCTGGCCAGCGTCACGCAAGTACTTTGACACGTAGGAGTCTCCCTTTTACTCCAAGCTGTCCCTGTTGGCTGAAGCAGTCGGCGTGTCTGTATCGCAGCCTGGGAGGCCGGGCGTTGGGGGAGTCTGCCAAGTGACTGGCCTCCATTTATAGCTAACTGAGAAACTGCGTCGAAGCTTTCGGGAGCCTCTTACAGGGAATGGTCGCAGTTGGGAATTGGAGACTGTGCTGGCAAACGTCAGCAGCTCCTCTCCCTCGGAGGGCTCTTGGTGTGCCGACTCCTAACAGCCAGCACGGTCCCCAGCTCGTGAACGGTCCCATTGCGAGCCGGTCTCGTCCGTGAAAGAGCCACGTGAGGCTGAGCTCCAACAGTCGGGCTCCACACCTGGAGCCTTTGGGACAGGGCAGTCCTGAGCCGATGTGCCCACCAGGGGACGCGACCAAAGTTTACGTACCACAGGAAAGCGCAATCAAGGCCTCGTGTTCTCTCCATGAAAGGAACGTGAGCTTGAAGGGTGATGCGTCAGCGTGCACCGTGAACAGCTCGCTGGTACGCCTGTCTTTGCCCCCTCTCACGGTCTCACGCACCCGGGCTCAGTTCCGTGCAGGAACGCTGAGTGGGAGCGCCAGCCTCGCTGCTGGACTCTAAAGCCTTCCACCCCCTAATGGCAGGTTGTGTGTGTCTCTCACGTGGGGGGAGGAATGAGGTCGCCCACAGAGGTTCTGCCATGAAAGATCTAAAGACGCACGCTGCTGAGGAGCTTGTTCCTCATGGAGCGTCCCCGAAGGCCAGAAGAATGCCGACGGTCTCTTTCAAAGCTGCCGGACGCTCTGCCGTTCTAGGCCTGAGATACGGACCCTGTGACGGCACCGTAACCCCGCGAGATTCAGGAGACATCGCCAGTGCGAGTGGCAATCCGGAAGGAAGAGCCTCCAAGGCGGAGTGTCCTTTCCTGTACAAAACGGCGCCCAAGTGGCTGAGGCAGGGAGCATTTTCCTTCACAGAACCGGCATCCTCGTATGCCTGTGGGTTGCTCTAAAGAAACGACACTGTGAGCAACCTCTTCGAAAAGGCCTTCGCAAGCGACTTGGAGACAACAGCAGCGCAGTGGAGGCACAGACCGTTATCCTAGAGAGCAGCACAGTGTCTCTAGCAGCGATCGCTTCCCGGAGGATACTTAAGCCACACCGAGATTCCAGCAGGGAGTTTTGCCTTATAGCAGTACAACTCACTCAAGAAAGAGGGATGAGGTGTAGGGCTAATCTACGTGCGCTCACGCTCTGTGTCCCCGAGAAGGTTTCACGGAGCAGAAGGCATCACCGACCGCTACCACGTGTGTGCACCAAAGAAGCCCTGTGCCGTGGGTGTTCTCAGGCCGACAGCGAAGACCTAGGTGTGTGCTGCACCCGCGCTCGGTGGTTCACACGTTGCGTGACCCCTGTGCCTTTGGAAGATGTTCAGAGCGGGTGGCACCTGCGTGCTGCGAGCGCAAGAGGTGTAGAGTGTAGAGGCCTTTCACACTGGAGGAAGGGCTTGCGTCTCGTGGAGAGAACGTGTACGTCGCCCGGGAGATGGAGGCGCGCTCTTGACACCATTTCCTCTGCCCGTTTAAAACACAAGTGTTTGTACTCGATCTGGGCTGCCTGGTGAAACGCTTGGCAGTCCGCATCACCCTGAGCACCTCTCCTGAAGTTTGATTCGTAGCTGGGTGAACTCGGGCTTCAGAGGCTTAGATGAGACCAAACGTGTTCAGCTTGTGGCGAAAGCCTTTGACCAGAGGCATATACGCTTGTGCTTGGGGCGAGGGCTAGGCAAGAACGTTTACACCCCGGGTTTTTATCTTTACCCTAAGCTGTGTCCCTTTTGGCTGCAGCAGGCGGAGAGAACCCGCGGAGAGAGAACAGCTGCGAGGTGGATGCACAGAACAGTCACCTCGACACCAGCCCCGGGGTCCCAAGCAACGATCCTTCCCCGGAGGGTACTTAACCCACCCCGGGATTCAAGCAGGGAGTTCGCCTTGTCCAACTCGCACAGGAGACTGGCATGAGATGTAGGGCTCATCTACTTGCGTTCACACTACGTGGCCCGGAGAAGTTCTCACGGAGCCGAATGCAGCACCCTTCCTCCACCACGTGTGTACACAAAGGAGCGCTGGGCAGTGGGTGTTCTCAAGGCCAAGAGAGAAGCCCTTGTTCTGTGCTACACCTGCTGGGTGGTTCAAAGGTTTTCTGACCTTCCTGCTCTGGAAGCTTTTCAGAGCTGAGGCTGCGCCTGGGCTGCGAAAGCGGAGAGGCGTAGAGGCCTTTCACACTGAAGGCGTGGGCCTGTTTCCCGTGGAGAAAGTGTACGTCGCCCAACCCCCACCCCCACCCCACCCCACCCCACCCCACCCCACCCCCAGCTGGAGGCGTGCGGGTTTGACACCATTTTGTCCTGCCCATGGAAAACACAAAGAGGCGTACACGATTTGGGCTGTCTGGTGAGAGAATTTTGAAGCGGCGGCACCCTGAGTACCTTTCCCGAAGTTTGCTTCCTAGCTGGTTAAACTCGGCTTTCAGAGGCGAGATGAGAACAAACTTGCTCCGCGTGCGGCGAAGTGCCCTGATGCCCTGCCCTAAATGTTTGAGCTTCTGGCCAGCGTCACGCAAGTACTTTGACACGTAGGAGTCTCCCTTTTACTCCAAGCTGTCCCTGTTGGCTGAAGCAGTCGGCGTGTCTGTATCGCAGCCTGGGAGGCCGGGCGTTGGGGGAGTCTGCCAAGTGACTGGCCTCCATTTATAGCTAACTGAGAAACTGCGTCGAAGCTTTCGGGAGCCTCTTACAGGGAATGGTCGCAGTTGGGAATTGGAGACTGTGCTGGCAAACGTCAGCAGCTCCTCTCCCTCGGAGGGCTCTTGGTGTGCCGACTCCTAACAGCCAGCACGGTCCCCAGCTCGTGAACGGTCCCATTGCGAGCCGGTCTCGTCCGTGAAAGAGCCACGTGAGGCTGAGCTCCAACAGTCGGGCTCCACACCTGGAGCCTTTGGGACAGGGCAGTCCTGAGCCGATGTGCCCACCAGGGGACGCGACCAAAGTTTACGTACCACAGGAAAGCGCAATCAAGGCCTCGTGTTCTCTCCATGAAAGGAACGTGAGCTTGAAGGGTGATGCGTCAGCGTGCACCGTGAACAGCTCGCTGGTACGCCTGTCTTTGCCCCCTCTCACGGTCTCACGCACCCGGGCTCAGTTCCGTGCAAGAACGCTGAGTGGGAGCGCCAGCCTCGCTGCTGGACTCTAAAGCCTTCCACCCCCTAATGGCAGGTTGTGTGTGTCTCTCACGTGGGGGGAGGAATGAGGTCGCCCACAGAGGTTCTGCCATGAAAGATCTAAAGACGCACGCTGCTGAGGAGCTTGTTCCTCATGGAGCGTCCCCGAAGGCCAGAAGAATGCCGACGGTCTCTTTCAAAGCTGCCGGACGCTCTGCCGTTCTAGGCCTGAGATACGGACCCTGTGACGGCACCGTAACCCCGCGAGATTCAGGAGACATCGCCAGTGCGAGTGGCAATCCGGAAGGAAGAGCCTCCAAGGCGGAGTGTCCTTTCCTGTACAAAACGGCGCCCAAGTGGCTGAGGCAGGGAGCATTTTCCTTCACAGAACCGGCATCCTCGTATGCCTGTGGGTTGCTCTAAAGAAACGACACTGTGAGCAACCTCTTCGAAAAGGCCTTCGCAAGCGACTTGGAGACAACAGCAGCGCAGTGGAGGCACAGACCGTTATCCTAGAGAGCAGCACAGTGTCTCTAGCAGCGATCGCTTCCCGGAGGATACTTAAGCCACACCGAGATTCCAGCTGGGAGTTTTGCCTTATAGCAGTACAACTCACTCAAGAAAGAGGGATGAGGTGTAGGGCTAATCTACGTGCGCTCACGCTCTGTGTCCCCGAGAAGGTTTCACGGAGCAGAAGGCATCACCGACCGCTACCACGTGTGTGCACCAAAGAAGCCCTGTGCCGTGGGTGTTCTCAGGCCGACAGCGAAGACCTAGGTGTGTGCTGCACCCGCGCTCGGTGGTTCACACGTTGCGTGACCCCTGTGCCTTTGGAAGATGTTCAGAGCGGGTGGCACCTGCGTGCTGCGAGCGCAAGAGGTGTAGAGTGTAGAGGCCTTTCTCACTGGAGGAAGGGCTTGCGTCTCGTGGAGAGAACGTGTACGTCGCCCGGGAGATGGAGGCGCGCTCTTGACACCATTCCCTCTGCCCGTTTAAAACACAAGTGTTTGTACTCGATCTGGGCTGCCTGGTGAAACGCTTGGCAGTCCGCATCACCCTGAGCACCTCTCCTGAAGTTTGATTCGTAGCTGGGTGAACTCGGGCTTCAGAGGCTTAGATGAGACCAAACGTGTTCAGCTTGTGGCGAAAGCCTTTGACCAGAGGCATATACGCTTGTGCTTGGGGCGAGGGCTAGGCAAGAACGTTTACACCCCGGGTTTTTATCTTTACCCTAAGCTGTGTCCCTTTTGGCTGCAGCAGGCGGAGAGAACCCGCGGAGAGAGAACAGCTGCGAGGTGGATGCACAGAACAGTCACCTCGACACCAGCCCCGGGGTCCCAAGCAACGATCCTTCCCCGGAGGGTACTTAACCCACCCCGGGATTCAAGCAGGGAGTTCGCCTTGTCCAACTCGCACAGGAGACTGGCATGAGATGTAGGGCTCATCTACTTGCGTTCACACTACGTGGCCCGGAGAAGTTCTCACGGAGCCGAATGCAGCACCCTTCCTCCACCACGTGTGTACACAAAGGAGCGCTGGGCAGTGGGTGTTCTCAAGGCCAAGAGAGAAGCCCTTGTTCTGTGCTGCACCTGCTGGGTGGTTCAAAGGTTTTCTGACCTTCCTGCTCTGGAAGCTTTTCAGAGCTGAGGCTGCGCCTGGGCTGCGAAAGCGGAGAGGCGTAGAGGCCTTTCACACTGAAGGCGTGGGCCTGTTTCCCGTGGAGAAAGTGTACGTCGCCCAACCCCCACCCCCACCCCACCCCACCCCACCCCACCCCACCCCCAGCTGGAGGCGTGCGGGTTTGACACCATTTTGTCCTGCCCATGGAAAATACAAAGAGGCGTACACGATTTGGGCTGTCTGGTGAGAGAATTTTGAAGCGGCGGCACCCTGAGTACCTTTCCCGAAGTTTGCTTCCTAGCTGGTTAAACTCGGCTTTCAGAGGCGAGATGAGAACAAACTTGCTCCGCGTGCGGCGAAGTGCCCTGATGCCCTGCCCTAAATGTTTGAGCTTCTGGCCAGCGTCACGCAAGTACTTTGACACGTAGGAGTCTCCCTTTTACTCCAAGCTGTCCCTGTTGGCTGAAGCAGTCGGCGTGTCTGTATCGCAGCCTGGGAGGCCGGGCGTTGGGGGAGTCTGCCAAGTGACTGGCCTCCATTTATAGCTAACTGAGAAACTGCGTCGAAGCTTTCGGGAGCCTCTTACAGGGAATGGTCGCAGTTGGGAATTGGAGACTGTGCTGGCAAACGTCAGCAGCTCCTCTCCCTCGGAGGGCTCTTGGTGTGCCGACTCCTAACAGCCAGCACGGTCCCCAGCTCGTGAACGGTCCCATTGCGAGCCGGTCTCGTCCGTGAAAGAGCCACGTGAGGCTGAGCTCCAACAGTCGGGCTCCACACCTGGAGCCTTTGGGACAGGGCAGTCCTGAGCCGATGTGCCCACCAGGGGACGCGACCAAAGTTTACGTACCACAGGAAAGCGCAATCAAGGCCTCGTGTTCTCTCCATGAAAGGAACGTGAGCTTGAAGGGTGATGCGTCAGCGTGCACCGTGAACAGCTCGCTGGTACGCCTGTCTTTGCCCCCTCTCACGGTCTCACGCACCCGGGCTCAGTTCCGTGCAGGAACGCTGAGTGGGAGCGCCAGCCTCGCTGCTGGACTCTAAAGCCTTCCACCCCCTAATGGCAGGTTGTGTGTGTCTCTCACGTGGGGGGAGGAATGAGGTCGCCCACAGAGGTTCTGCCATGAAAGATCTAAAGACGCACGCTGCTGAGGAGCTTGTTCCTCATGGAGCGTCCCCGAAGGCCAGAAGAATGCCGACGGTCTCTTTCAAAGCTGCCGGACGCTCTGCCGTTCTAGGCCTGAGATACGGACCCTGTGACGGCACCGTAACCCCGCGAGATTCAGGAGACATCGCCAGTGCGAGTGGCAATCCGGAAGGAAGAGCCTCCAAGGCGGAGTGTCCTTTCCTGTACAAAACGGCGCCCAAGTGGCTGAGGCAGGGAGCATTTTCCTTCACAGAACCGGCATCCTCGTATGCCTGTGGGTTGCTCTAAAGAAACGACACTGTGAGCAACCTCTTCGAAAAGGCCTTCGCAAGCGACTTGGAGACAACAGCAGCGCAGTGGAGGCAC
Source organism: Orcinus orca (assembly GCF_937001465.1). Lineage (NCBI taxonomy): Eukaryota > Metazoa > Chordata > Mammalia > Artiodactyla > Delphinidae > Orcinus > Orcinus orca. Next base: position 832,747 of record NW_026044085.1, on the reverse strand, counting down.
AGACCGTTATCCTAGAGAGCAGCACAGTGTCTCTAGCAGCGATCGCTTCCCGGAGGATACTTAAGCCACACCGAGATTCCAGCAGGGAGTTTTGCCTTATAGCAGTACAACTCACTCAAGAAAGAGGGATGAGGTGTAGGGCTAATCTACGTGCGCTCACGCTCTGTGTCCCCGAGAAGGTTTCACGGAGCAGAAGGCATCACCGACCGCTACCACGTGTGTGCACCAAAGAAGCCCTGTGCCGTGGGTGTTCTCAGGCCGACAGCGAAGACCTAGGTGTGTGCTGCACCCGCGCTCGGTGGTTCACACGTTGCGTGACCCCTGTGCCTTTGGAAGATGTTCAGAGCGGGTGGCACCTGCGTGCTGCGAGCGCAAGAGGTGTAGAGTGTAGAGGCCTTTCACACTGGAGGAAGGGCTTGCGTCTCGTGGAGAGAACGTGTACGTCGCCCGGGAGATGGAGGCGCGCTCTTGACACCATTCCCTCTGCCCGTTTAAAACACAAGTGTTTGTACTCGATCTGGGCTGCCTGGTGAAACGCTTGGCAGTCCGCATCACCCTGAGCACCTCTCCTGAAGTTTGATTCGTAGCTGGGTGAACTCGGGCTTCAGAGGCTTAGATGAGACCAAACGTGTTCAGCTTGTGGCGAAAGCCTTTGACCAGAGGCATATACGCTTGTGCTTGGGGCGAGGGCTAGGCAAGAACGTTTACACCCCGGGTTTTTATCTTTACCCTAAGCTGTGTCCCTTTTGGCTGCAGCAGGCGGAGAGAACCCGCGGAGAGAGAACAGCTGCGAGGTGGATGCACAGAACAGTCACCTCGACACCAGCCCCGGGGTCCCAAGCAACGATCCTTCCCCGGAGGGTACTTAACCCACCCCGGGATTCAAGCAGGGAGTTCGCCTTGTCCAACTCGCACAGGAGACTGGCATGAGATGTAGGGCTCATCTACTTGCGTTCACACTACGTGGCCCGGAGAAGTTCTCACGGAGCCGAATGCAGCACCCTTCCTCCACCACGTGTATACACAAAGGAGCGCTGGGCAGTGGGTGTTCTCAAGGCCAAGAGAGAAGCCCTTGTTCTGTGCTGCACCTGCTGGGTGGTTCAAAGGTTTTCTGACCTTCCTGCTCTGGAAGCTTTTCAGAGCTGAGGCTGCGCCTGGGCTGCGAAAGCGGAGAGGCGTAGAGGCCTTTCACACTGAAGGCGTGGGCCTGTTTCCCGTGGAGAAAGTGTACGTCGCCCAACCCCCACCCCCACCCCACCCCACCCCACCCCAACCCACCCCCAGCTGGAGGCGTGCGGGTTTGACACCATTTTGTCCTGCCCATGGAAAACACAAAGAGGCGTACACGATTTGGGCTGTCTGGTGAGAGAATTTTGAAGCGGCGGCACCCTGAGTACCTTTCCCGAAGTTTGCTTCCTAGCTGGTTAAACTCGGCTTTCAGAGGCGAGATGAGAACAAACTTGCTCCGCGTGCGGCGAAGTGCCCTGATGCCCTGCCCTAAATGTTTGAGCTTCTGGCCAGCGTCACGCAAGTACTTTGACACGTAGGAGTCTCCCTTTTACTCCAAGCTGTCCCTGTTGGCTGAAGCAGTCGGCGTGTCTGTATCGCAGCCTGGGAGGCCGGGCGTTGGGGGAGTCTGCCAAGTGACTGGCCTCCATTTGTAGCTAACTGAGAAACTGCGTCGAAGCTTTCGGGAGCCTCTTACAGGGAATGGTCGCAGTTGGGAATTGGAGACTGTGCTGGCAAACGTCAGCAGCTCCTCTCCCTCGGAGGGCTCTTGGTGTGCCGACTCCTAACAGCCAGCACGGTCCCCAGCTCGTGAACGGTCCCATTGCGAGCCGGTCTCGTCCGTGAAAGAGCCACGTGAGGCTGAGCTCCAACAGTCGGGCTCCACACCTGGAGCCTTTGGGACAGGGCAGTCCTGAGCCGATGTGCCCACCAGGGGACGCGACCAAAGTTTACGTACCACAGGAAAGCGCAATCAAGGCCTCGTGTTCTCTCCATGAAAGGAACGTGAGCTTGAAGGGTGATGCGTCAGCGTGCACCGTGAACAGCTCGCTGGTACGCCTGTCTTTGCCCCCTCTCACGGTCTCACGCACCCGGGCTCAGTTCCGTGCAGGAACGCTGAGTGGGAGCGCCAGCCTCGCTGCTGGACTCTAAAGCCTTCCACCCCCTAATGGCAGGTTGTGTGTGTCTCTCACGTGGGGGGAGGAATGAGGTCGCCCACAGAGGTTCTGCCATGAAAGATCTAAAGACGCACGCTGCTGAGGAGCTTGTTCCTCATGGAGCGTCCCCGAAGGCCAGAAGAATGCCGACGGTCTCTTTCAAAGCTGCCGGACGCTCTGCCGTTCTAGGCCTGAGATACGGACCCTGTGACGGCACCGTAACCCCGCGAGATTCAGGAGACATCGCCAGTGCGAGTGGCAATCCGGAAGGAAGAGCCTCCAAGGCGGAGTGTCCTTTCCTGTACAAAACGGCGCCCAAGTGGCTGAGGCAGGGAGCATTTTCCTTCACAGAACCGGCATCCTCGTATGCCTGTGGGTTGCTCTAAAGAAACGACACTGTGAGCAACCTCTTCGAAAAGGCCTTCGCAAGCGACTTGGAGACAACAGCAGCGCAGTGGAGGCACAGACCGTTATCCTAGAGAGCAGCACAGTGTCTCTAGCAGCGATCGCTTCCCGGAGGATACTTAAGCCACACCGAGATTCCAGCAGGGAGTTTTGCCTTATAGCAGTACAACTCACTCAAGAAAGAGGGATGAGGTGTAGGGCTAATCTACGTGCGCTCACGCTCTGTGTCCCCGAGAAGGTTTCACGGAGCAGAAGGCATCACCGACCGCTACCACGTGTGTGCACCAAAGAAGCCCTGTGCCGTGGGTGTTCTCAGGCCGACAGCGAAGACCTAGGTGTGTGCTGCACCCGCGCTCGGTGGTTCACACGTTGCGTGACCCCTGTGCCTTTGGAAGATGTTCAGAGCGGGTGGCACCTGCGTGCTGCGAGCGCAAGAGGTGTAGAGTGTAGAGGCCTTTCACACTGGAGGAAGGGCTTGCGTCTCGTGGAGAGAACGTGTACGTCGCCCGGGAGATGGAGGCGCGCTCTTGACACCATTTCCTCTGCCCGTTTAAAACACAAGTGTTTGTACTCGATCTGGGCTGCCTGGTGAAACGCTTGGCAGTCCGCATCACCCTGAGCACCTCTCCTGAAGTTTGATTCGTAGCTGGGTGAACTCGGGCTTCAGAGGCTTAGATGAGACCAAACGTGTTCAGCTTGTGGCGAAAGCCTTTGACCAGAGGCATATACGCTTGTGCTTGGGGCGAGGGCTAGGCAAGAACGTTTACACCCCGGGTTTTTATCTTTACCCTAAGCTGTGTCCCTTTTGGCTGCAGCAGGCGGAGAGAACCCGCGGAGAGAGAACAGCTGCGAGGTGGATGCACAGAACAGTCACCTCGACACCAGCCCCGGGGTCCCAAGCAACGATCCTTCCCCGGAGGGTACTTAACCCACCCCGGGATTCAAGCAGGGAGTTCGCCTTGTCCAACTCGCACAGGAGACTGGCATGAGATGTAGGGCTCATCTACTTGCGTTCACACTACGTGGCCCGGAGAAGTTCTCACGGAGCCGAATGCAGCACCCTTCCTCCACCACGTGTGTACACAAAGGAGCGCTGGGCAGTGGGTGTTCTCAAGGCCAAGAGAGAAGCCCTTGTTCTGTGCTGCACCTGCTGGGTGGTTCAAAGGTTTTCTGACCTTCCTGCTCTGGAAGCTTTTCAGAGCTGAGGCTGCGCCTGGGCTGCGAAAGCGGAGAGGCGTAGAGGCCTTTCACACTGAAGGCGTGGGCCTGTTTCCCGTGGAGAAAGTGTACGTCGCCCAACCCCCACCCCCACCCCACCCCACCCCACCCCAACCCACCCCCAGCTGGAGGCGTGCGGGTTTGACACCATTTTGTCCTGCCCATGGAAAACACAAAGAGGCGTACACGATTTGGGCTGTCTGGTGAGAGAATTTTGAAGCGGCGGCACCCTGAGTACCTTTCCCGAAGTTTGCTTCCTAGCTGGTTAAACTCGGCTTTCAGAGGCGAGATGAGAACAAACTTGCTCCGCGTGCGGCGAAGTGCCCTGATGCCCTGCCCTAAATGTTTGAGCTTCTGGCCAGCGTCACGCAAGTACTTTGACACGTAGGAGTCTCCCTTTTACTCCAAGCTGTCCCTGTTGGCTGAAGCAGTCGGCGTGTCTGTATCGCAGCCTGGGAGGCCGGGCGTTGGGGGAGTCTGCCAAGTGACTGGCCTCCATTTATAGCTAACTGAGAAACTGCGTCGAAGCTTTCGGGAGCCTCTTACAGGGAATGGTCGCAGTTGGGAATTGGAGACTGTGCTGGCAAACGTCAGCAGCTCCTCTCCCTCGGAGGGCTCTTGGTGTGCCGACTCCTAACAGCCAGCACGGTCCCCAGCTCGTGAACGGTCCCATTGCGAGCCGGTCTCGTCCGTGAAAGAGCCACGTGAGGCTGAGCTCCAACAGTCGGGCTCCACACCTGGAGCCTTTGGGACAGGGCAGTCCTGAGCCGATGTGCCCACCAGGGGACGCGACCAAAGTTTACGTACCACAGGAAAGCGCAATCAAGGCCTCGTGTTCTCTCCATGAAAGGAACGTGAGCTTGAAGGGTGATGCGTCAGCGTGCACCGTGAACAGCTCGCTGGTACGCCTGTCTTTGCCCCCTCTCACGGTCTCACGCACCCGGGCTCAGTTCCGTGCAGGAACGCTGAGTGGGAGCGCCAGCCTCGCTGCTGGACTCTAAAGCCTTCCACCCCCTAATGGCAGGTTGTGTGTGTCTCTCACGTGGGGGGAGGAATGAGGTCGCCCACAGAGGTTCTGCCATGAAAGATCTAAAGACGCACGCTGCTGAGGAGCTTGTTCCTCATGGAGCGTCCCCGAAGGCCAGAAGAATGCCGACGGTCTCTTTCAAAGCTGCCGGACGCTCTGCCGTTCTAGGCCTGAGATACGGACCCTGTGACGGCACCGTAACCCCGCGAGATTCAGGAGACATCGCCAGTGCGAGTGGCAATCCGGAAGGAAGAGCCTCCAAGGCGGAGTGTCCTTTCCTGTACAAAACGGCGCCCAAGTGGCTGAGGCAGGGAGCATTTTCCTTCACAGAACCGGCATCCTCGTATGCCTGTGGGTTGCTCTAAAGAAACGACACTGTGAGCAACCTCTTCGAAAAGGCCTTCGAAAGCGACTTGGAGACAACAGCAGCGCAGTGGAGGCACAGACCGTTATCCTAGAGAGCAGCACAGTGTCTCTAGCAGCGATCGCTTCCCGGAGGATACTTAAGCCACACCGAGATTCCAGCAGGGAGTTTTGCCTTATAGCAGTACAACTCACTCAAGAAAGAGGGATGAGGTGTAGGGCTAATCTACGTGCGCTCACGCTCTGTGTCCCCGAGAAGGTTTCACGGAGCAGAAGGCATCACCGACCGCTACCACGTGTGTGCACCAAAGAAGCCCTGTGCCGTGGGTGTTCTCAGGCCGACAGCGAAGACCTAGGTGTGTGCTGCACCCGCGCTCGGTGGTTCACACGTTGCGTGACCCCTGTGCCTTTGGAAGATGTTCAGAGCGGGTGGCACCTGCGTGCTGCGAGCGCAAGAGGTGTAGAGTGTAGAGGCCTTTCACACTGGAGGAAGGGCTTGCGTCTCGTGGAGAGAACGTGTACGTCGCCCGGGGAGATGGAGGCGCGCTCTTGACACCATTCCCTCTGCCCGTTTAAAACACAAGTGTTTGTACTCGATCTGGGCTGCCTGGTGAAACGCTTGGCAGTCCGCATCACCCTGAGCACCTCTCCTGAAGTTTGATTCGTAGCTGGGTGAACTCGGGCTTCAGAGGCTTAGATGAGACCAAACGTGTTCAGCTTGTGGCGAAAGCCTTTGACCAGAGGCATATACGCTTGTGCTTGGGGCGAGGGCTAGGCAAGAACGTTTACACCCCGGGTTTTTATCTTTACCCTAAGCTGTGTCCCTTTTGGCTGCAGCAGGCGGAGAGAACCCGCGGAGAGAGAACAGCTGCGAGGTGGATGCACAGAACAGTCACCTCGACACCAGCCCCGGGGTCCCAAGCAACGATCCTTCCCCGGAGGGTACTTAACCCACCCCGGGATTCAAGCAGGGAGTTCGCCTTGTCCAACTCGCACAGGAGACTGGCATGAGATGTAGGGCTCATCTACTTGCGTTCACACTACGTGGCCCGGAGAAGTTCTCACGGAGCCGAATGCAGCACCCTTCCTCCACCACGTGTGTACACAAAGGAGCGCTGGGCAGTGGGTGTTCTCAAGGCCAAGAGAGAAGCCCTTGTTCTGTGCTGCACCTGCTGGGTGGTTCAAAGGTTTTCTGACCTTCCTGCTCTGGAAGCTTTTCAGAGCTGAGGCTGCGCCTGGGCTGCGAAAGCGGAGAGGCGTAGAGGCCTTTCACACTGAAGGCGTGGGCCTGTTTCCCGTGGAGAAAGTGTACGTCGCCCAACCCCCACCCCCACCCCACCCCACCCCACCCCAACCCACCCCCAGCTGGAGGCGTGCGGGTTTGACACCATTTTGTCCTGCCCATGGAAAATACAAAGAGGCGTACACGATTTGGGCTGTCTGGTGAGAGAATTTTGAAGCGGCGGCACCCTGAGTACCTTTCCCGAAGTTTGCTTCCTAGCTGGTTAAACTCGGCTTTCAGAGGCGAGATGAGAACAAACTTGCTCCGCGTGCGGCGAAGTGCCCTGATGCCCTGCCCTAAATGTTTGAGCTTCTGGCCAGCGTCACGCAAGTACTTTGACACGTAGGAGTCTCCCTTTTACTCCAAGCTGTCCCTGTTGGCTGAAGCAGTCGGCGTGTCTGTATCGCAGCCTGGGAGGCCGGGCGTTGGGGGGAGTCTGCCAAGTGACTGGCCTCCATTTATAGCTAACTGAGAAACTGCGTCGAAGCTTTCGGGAGCCTCTTACAGGGAATGGTCGCAGTTGGGAATTGGAGACTGTGCTGGCAAACGTCAGCAGCTCCTCTCCCTCGGAGGGCTCTTGGTGTGCCGACTCCTAACAGCCAGCACGGTCCCCAGCTCGTGAACGGTCCCATTGCGAGCCGGTCTCGTCCGTGAAAGAGCCACGTGAGGCTGAGCTCCAACAGTCGGGCTCCACACCTGGAGCCTTTGGGACAGGGCAGTCCTGAGCCGATGTGCCCACCAGGGGACGCGACCAAAGTTTACGTACCACAGGAAAGCGCAATCAAGGCCTCGTGTTCTCTCCATGAAAGGAACGTGAGCTTGAAGGGTGATGCGTCAGCGTGCACCGTGAACAGCTCGCTGGTACGCCTGTCTTTGCCCCCTCTCACGGTCTCACGCACCCGGGCTCAGTTCCGTGCAGGAACGCTGAGTGGGAGCGCCAGCCTCGCTGCTGGACTCTAAAGCCTTCCACCCCCTAATGGCAGGTTGTGTGTGTCTCTCACGTGGGGGGAGGAATGAGGTCGCCCACAGAGGTTCTGCCATGAAAGATCTAAAGACGCACGCTGCTGAGGAGCTTGTTCCTCATGGAGCGTCCCCGAAGGCCAGAAGAATGCCGACGGTCTCTTTCAAAGCTGCCGGACGCTCTGCCGTTCTAGGCCTGAGATACGGACCCTGTGACGGCACCGTAACCCCCGCGAGATTCAGGATGACATCGCCAGTGCGAGTGGCAATCCGGGAAGGAAGAGCCTCCAAGGCGGAGTGTCCTTTCCCTGTACAAAACGGCGCCCAAGTGGCTGAGGCAGGGAGCATTTTCCTTCACAGAACCAGCATCCTCGTATGCCTGTGGGTTGCTCTAAAGAAACGACACTGTGAGCAACCTCTTCGAAAAGGCCTTCGCAAGCGACTTGGAGACAACAGCAGCGCAGTGGAGGCACAGACCGTTATCCTAGAGAGCAGCACAGTGTCTCTAGCAGCGATCGCTTCCCGGAGGATACTTAAGCCACACCGAGATTCCAGCAGGGAGTTTTGCCTTATAGCAGTACAACTCACTCAAGAAAGAGGGATGAGGTGTAGGGCTAATCCTACGTGCGCTCACGCTCTGTGTCCCCGAGAAGGTTTCACGGAGCAGAAGGCATCACCGACCGCTACCACGTGTGTGCACCAAAGAAGCCCTGTGCCGTGGGTGTTCTCAGGCCGACAGCGAAGACCTAGGTGTGTGCTGCACCCGCGCTCGGTGGTTCACACGTTGCGTGACCCCTGTGCCTTTGGAAGATGTTCAGAGCGGGTGGCACCTGCGTGCTGCGAGCGCAAGAGGTGTAGAGTGTAGAGGCCTTTCACACTGGAGGAAGGGCTTGCGTCTCGTGGAGAGAACGTGTACGTCGCCCGGGAGATGGAGGCGCGCTCTTGACACCATTTCCTCTGCCCGTTTAAAACACAAGTGTTTGTACTCGATCTGGGCTGCCTGGTGAAACGCTTGGCAGTCCGCATCACCCTGAGCACCTCTCCTGAAGTTTGATTCGTAGCTGGGTGAACTCGGGCTTCAGAGGCTTAGATGAGACCAAACGTGTTCAGCTTGTGGCGAAAGCCTTTGACCAGAGGCATATACGCTTGTGCTTGGGGCGAGGGCTAGGCAAGAACGTTTACACCCCGGGTTTTTATCTTTACCCTAAGCTGTGTCCCTTTTGGCTGCAGCAGGCGGAGAGAACCCGCGGAGAGAGAACAGCTGCGAGGTGGATGCACAGAACAGTCACCTCGACAACCAGCCCCGGGGGTCCCAAGCAACGATCCTTCCCCGGAGGGTACTTAACCCCACCCCGGGATTCAAGCAGGGAGTTCGCCTTGTCCAACTCGCACAGGAGACTGGCATGAGATGTAGGGCTCATCTACTTGCGTTCACACTACGTGGCCCGGAGAAGTTCTCACGGAGCCGAATGCAGCACCCTTCCCTCCACCACGTGTGTACACAAAGGAGCGCTGGGCAGTGGGTGTTCTCAAGGCCAAGAGAGAAGCCCTTGTTCTGTGCTGCACCTGCTGGGTGGTTCAAAGGTTTTCTGACCTTCCTGCTCTGGAAGCTTTTCAGAGCTGAGGCTGCGCCTGGGCTGCGGAAAGCGGAGAGGCGTAGAGGCCTTTCACACTGAAGGCGTGGGCCTGTTTCCCGTGGAGAAAGTGTACGTCGCCCAACCCCCACCCCCACCCCACCCCCCCCACCCCCACCCCCAGCTGGAGGCGTGCGGGTTTGACACCATTTTGTCCTGCCCATGGAAAACACAAAGAGGCGTACACGATTTGGGCTGTCTGGTGAGAGAATTTTGAAGCGGCGGCACCCTGAGTACCTTTCCCGAAGTTTGCTTCCTAGCTGGTTAAACTCGGCTTTCAGAGGCGAGATGAGAACAAACTTGCTCCGCGTGCGGCGAAGTGCCCTGATGCCCTGCCCTAAATGTTTGAGCTTCTGGCCAGCGTCACGCAAGTACTTTGACACGTAGGAGTCTCCCTTTTACTCCAAGCTGTCCCTGTTGGCTGAAGCAGTCGGCGTGTCTGTATCGCAGCCTGGGAGGCCGGGCGTTGGGGGAGTCTGCCAAGTGACTGGCCTCCATTTATAGCTAACTGAGAAACTGCGTCGAAGCTTTCGGGAGCCTCTTACAGGGAATGGTCGCAGTTGGGAATTGGAGACTGTGCTGGCAAACGTCAGCAGCTCCTCTCCCTCGGAGGGCTCTTGGTGTGCCGACTCCTAACAGCCAGCACGGTCCCCAGCTCGTGAACGGTCCCATTGCGAGCCGGTCTCGTCCGTGAAAGAGCCACGTGAGGCTGAGCTCCAACAGTCGGGCTCCACACCTGGAGCCTTTGGGACAGGGCAGTCCTGAGCCGATGTGCCCACCAGGGGACGCGACCAAAGTTTACGTACCACAGGAAAGCGCAATCAAGGCCTCGTGTTCTCTCCATGAAAGGAACGTGAGCTTGAAGGGTGATGCGTCAGCGTGCACCGTGAACAGCTCGCTGGTACGCCTGTCTTTGCCCCCTCTCACGGTCTCACGCACCCGGGCTCAGTTCCGTGCAGGAACGCTGAGTGGGAGCGCCAGCCTCGCTGCTGGACTCTAAAGCCTTCCACCCCCTAATGGCAGGTTGTGTGTGTCTCTCACGTGGGGGGAGGAATGAGGTCGCCCACAGAGGTTCTGCCATGAAAGATCTAAAGACGCACGCTGCTGAGGAGCTTGTTCCTCATGGAGCGTCCCCGAAGGCCAGAAGAATGCCGACGGTCTCTTTCAAAGCTGCCGGACGCTCTGCCGTTCTAGGCCTGAGATACGGACCCTGTGACGGCACCGTAACCCCGCGAGATTCAGGAGACATCGCCAGTGCGAGTGGCAATCCGGAAGGAAGAGCCTCCAAGGCGGAGTGTCCTTTCCTGTACAAAACGGCGCCCAAGTGGCTGAGGCAGGGAGCATTTTCCTTCACAGAACCGGCATCCTCGTATGCCTGTGGGTTGCTCTAAAGAAACGACACTGTGAGCAACCTCTTCGAAAAGGCCTTCGCAAGCGACTTGGAGACAACAGCAGCGCAGTGGAGGCACAGACCGTTATCCTAGAGAGCAGCACAGTGTCTCTAGCAGCGATCGCTTCCCGGAGGATACTTAAGCCACACCGAGATTCCAGCAGGGAGTTTTGCCTTATAGCAGTACAACTCACTCAAGAAAGAGGGATGAGGTGTAGGGCTAATCTACGTGCGCTCACGCTCTGTGTCCCCGAGAAGGTTTCACGGAGCAGAAGGCATCACCGACCGCTACCACGTGTGTGCACCAAAGAAGCCCTGTGCCGTGGGTGTTCTCAGGCCGACAGCGAAGACCTAGGTGTGTGCTGCACCCGCGCTCGGTGGTTCACACGTTGCGTGACCCCTGTGCCTTTGGAAGATGTTCAGAGCGGGTGGCACCTGCGTGCTGCGAGCGCAAGAGGTGTAGAGTGTAGAGGCCTTTCTCACTGGAGGAAGGGCTTGCGTCTCGTGGAGAGAACGTGTACGTCGCCCGGGAGATGGAGGCGCGCTCTTGACACCATTTCCTCTGCCCGTTTAAAACACAAGTGTTTGTACTCGATCTGGGCTGCCTGGTGAAACGCTTGGCAGTCCGCATCACCCTGAGCACCTCTCCTGAAGTTTGATTCGTAGCTGGGTGAACTCGGGCTTCAGAGGCTTAGATGAGACCAAACGTGTTCAGCTTGTGGCGAAAGCCTTTGACCAGAGGCATATACGCTTGTGCTTGGGGCGAGGGCTAGGCAAGAACGTTTACACCCCGGGTTTTTATCTTTACCCTAAGCTGTGTCCCTTTTGGCTGCAGCAGGCGGAGAGAACCCGCGGAGAGAGAACAGCTGCGAGGTGGATGCACAGAACAGTCACCTCGACACCAGCCCCGGGGTCCCAAGCAACGATCCTTCCCCGGAGGGTACTTAACCCACCCCGGGATTCAAGCAGGGAGTTCGCCTTGTCCAACTCGCACAGGAGACTGGCATGAGATGTAGGGCTCATCTACTTGCGTTCACACTACGTGGCCCGGAGAAGTTCTCACGGAGCCGAATGCAGCACCCTTCCTCCACCACGTGTGTACACAAAGGAGCGCTGGGCAGTGGGTGTTCTCAAGGCCAAGAGAGAAGCCCTTGTTCTGTGCTGCACCTGCTGGGTGGTTCAAAGGTTTTCTGACCTTCCTGCTCTGGAAGCTTTTCAGAGCTGAGGCTGCGCCTGGGCTGCGAAAGCGGAGAGGCGTAGAGGCCTTTCACACTGAAGGCGTGGGCCTGTTTCCCGTGGAGAAAGTGTACGTCGCCCAACCCCCACCCCCACCCCACCCCACCCCACCCCACCCCACCCCCAGCTGGAGGCGTGCGGGTTTGACACCATTTTGTCCTGCCCATGGAAAATACAAAGAGGCGTACACGATTTGGGCTGTCTGGTGAGAGAATTTTGAAGCGGCGGCACCCTGAGTACCTTTCCCGAAGTTTGCTTCCTAGCTGGTTAAACTCGGCTTTCAGAGGCGAGATGAGAACAAACTTGCTCCGCGTGCGGCGAAGTGCCCTGATGCCCTGCCCTAAATGTTTGAGCTTCTGGCCAGCGTCACGCAAGTACTTTGACACGTAGGAGTCTCCCTTTTACTCCAAGCTGTCCCTGTTGGCTGAAGCAGTCGGCGTGTCTGTATCGCAGCCTGGGAGGCCGGGCGTTGGGGGAGTCTGCCAAGTGACTGGCCTCCATTTGTAGCTAACTGAGAAACTGCGTCGAAGCTTTCGGGAGCCTCTTACAGGGAATGGTCGCAGTTGGGAATTGGAGACTGTGCTGGCAAACGTCAGCAGCTCCTCTCCCTCGGAGGGCTCTTGGTGTGCCGACTCCTAACAGCCAGCACGGTCCCCAGCTCGTGAACGGTCCCATTGCGAGCCGGTCTCGTCCGTGAAAGAGCCACGTGAGGCTGAGCTCCAACAGTCGGGCTCCACACCTGGAGCCTTTGGGACAGGGCAGTCCTGAGCCGATGTGCCCACCAGGGGACGCGACCAAAGTTTACGTACCACAGGAAAGCGCAATCAAGGCCTCGTGTTCTCTCCATGAAAGGAACGTGAGCTTGAAGGGTGATGCGTCAGCGTGTACCGTGAACAGCTCGCTGGTACGCCTGTCTTTGCCCCCTCTCACGGTCTCACGCACCCGGGCTCAGTTCCGTGCAGGAACGCTGAGTGGGAGCGCCAGCCTCGCTGCTGGACTCTAAAGCCTTCCACCCCCTAATGGCAGGTTGTGTGTGTCTCTCACGTGGGGGGAGGAATGAGGTCGCCCACAGAGGTTCTGCCATGAAAGATCTAAAGACGCACGCTGCTGAGGAGCTTGTTCCTCATGGAGCGTCCCCGAAGGCCAGAAGAATGCCGACGGTCTCTTTCAAAGCTGCCGGACGCTCTGCCGTTCTAGGCCTGAGATACGGACCCTGTGACGGCACCGTAACCCCGCGAGATTCAGGAGACATCGCCAGTGCGAGTGGCAATCCGGAAGGAAGAGCCTCCAAGGCGGAGTGTCCTTTCCTGTACAAAACGGCGCCCAAGTGGCTGAGGCAGGGAGCATTTTCCTTCACAGAACCGGCATCCTCGTATGCCTGTGGGTTGCTCTAAAGAAACGACACTGTGAGCAACCTCTTCGAAAAGGCCTTCGCAAGCGACTTGGAGACAACAGCAGCGCAGTGGAGGCACAGACCGTTATCCTAGAGAGCAGCACAGTGTCTCTAGCAGCGATCGCTTCCCGGAGGATACTTAAGCCACACCGAGATTCCAGCAGGGAGTTTTGCCTTATAGCAGTACAACTCACTCAAGAAAGAGGGATGAGGTGTAGGGCTAATCTACGTGCGCTCACGCTCTGTGTCCCCGAGAAGGTTTCACGGAGCAGAAGGCATCACCGACCGCTACCACGTGTGTGCACCAAAGAAGCCCTGTGCCGTGGGTGTTCTCAGGCCGACAGCGAAGACCTAGGTGTGTGCTGCACCCGCGCTCGGTGGTTCACACGTTGCGTGACCCCTGTGCCTTTGGAAGATGTTCAGAGCGGGTGGCACCTGCGTGCTGCGAGCGCAAGAGGTGTAGAGTGTAGAGGCCTTTCACACTGGAGGAAGGGCTTGCGTCTCGTGGAGAGAACGTGTACGTCGCCCGGGAGATGGAGGCGCGCTCTTGACACCATTCCCTCTGCCCGTTTAAAACACAAGTGTTTGTACTCGATCTGGGCTGCCTGGTGAAACGCTTGGCAGTCTGCATCACCCTGAGCACCTCTCCTGAAGTTTGATTCGTAGCTGGGTGAACTCGGGCTTCAGAGGCTTAGATGAGACCAAACGTGTTCAGCTTGTGGCGAAAGCCTTTGACCAGAGGCATATACGCTTGTGCTTGGGGCGAGGGCTAGGCAAGAACGTTTACACCCCGGGTTTTTATCTTTACCCTAAGCTGTGTCCCTTTTGGCTGCAGCAGGCGGAGAGAACCCGCGGAGAGAGAACAGCTGCGAGGTGGATGCACAGAACAGTCACCTCGACACCAGCCCCGGGGTCCCAAGCAACGATCCTTCCCCGGAGGGTACTTAACCCACCCCGGGATTCAAGCAGGGAGTTCGCCTTGTCCAACTCGCACAGGAGACTGGCATGAGATGTAGGGCTCATCTACTTGCGTTCACACTACGTGGCCCGGAGAAGTTCTCACGGAGCCGAATGCAGCACCCTTCCTCCACCACGTGTGTACACAAAGGAGCGCTGGGCAGTGGGTGTTCTCAAGGCCAAGAGAGAAGCCCTTGTTCTGTGCTGCACCTGCTGGGTGGTTCAAAGGTTTTCTGACCTTCCTGCTCTGGAAGCTTTTCAGAGCTGAGGCTGCGCCTGGGCTGCGAAAGCGGAGAGGCGTAGAGGCCTTTCACACTGAAGGCGTGGGCCTGTTTCCCGTGGAGAAAGTGTACGTCGCCCAACCCCCACCCCCACCCCACCCCACCCCACCCCAACCCACCCCCAGCTGGAGGCGTGCGGGTTTGACACCATTTTGTCCTGCCCATGGAAAACACAAAGAGGCGTACACGATTTGGGCTGTCTGGTGAGAGAATTTTGAAGCGGCGGCACCCTGAGTACCTTTCCCGAAGTTTGCTTCCTAGCTGGTTAAACTCGGCTTTCAGAGGCGAGATGAGAACAAACTTGCTCCGCGTGCGGCGAAGTGCCCTGATGCCCTGCCCTAAATGTTTGAGCTTCTGGCCAGCGTCACGCAAGTACTTTGACACGTAGGAGTCTCCCTTTTACTCCAAGCTGTCCCTGTTGGCTGAAGCAGTCGGCGTGTCTGTATCGCAGCCTGGGAGGCCGGGCGTTGGGGGAGTCTGCCAAGTGACTGGCCTCCATTTGTAGCTAACTGAGAAACTGCGTCGAAGCTTTCGGGAGCCTCTTACAGGGAATGGTCGCAGTTGGGAATTGGAGACTGTGCTGGCAAACGTCAGCAGCTCCTCTCCCTCGGAGGGCTCTTGGTGTGCCGACTCCTAACAGCCAGCACGGTCCCCAGCTCGTGAACGGTCCCATTGCGAGCCGGTCTCGTCCGTGAAAGAGCCACGTGAGGCTGAGCTCCAACAGTCGGGCTCCACACCTGGAGCCTTTGGGACAGGGCAGTCCTGAGCCGATGTGCCCACCAGGGGACGCGACCAAAGTTTACGTACCACAGGAAAGCGCAATCAAGGCCTCGTGTTCTCTCCATGAAAGGAACGTGAGCTTGAAGGGTGATGCGTCAGCGTGCACCGTGAACAGCTCGCTGGTACGCCTGTCTTTGCCCCCTCTCACGGTCTCACGCACCCGGGCTCAGTTCCGTGCAGGAACGCTGAGTGGGAGCGCCAGCCTCGCTGCTGGACTCTAAAGCCTTCCACCCCCTAATGGCAGGTTGTGTGTGTCTCTCACGTGGGGGGAGGAATGAGGTCGCCCACAGAGGTTCTGCCATGAAAGATCTAAAGACGCACGCTGCTGAGGAGCTTGTTCCTCATGGAGCGTCCCCGAAGGCCAGAAGAATGCCGACGGTCTCTTTCAAAGCTGCCGGACGCTCTGCCGTTCTAGGCCTGAGATACGGACCCTGTGACGGCACCGTAACCCCGCGAGATTCAGGAGACATCGCCAGTGCGAGTGGCAATCCGGAAGGAAGAGCCTCCAAGGCGGAGTGTCCTTTCCTGTACAAAACGGCGCCCAAGTGGCTGAGGCAGGGAGCATTTTCCTTCACAGAACCGGCATCCTCGTATGCCTGTGGGTTGCTCTAAAGAAACGACACTGTGAGCAACCTCTTCGAAAAGGCCTTCGCAAGCGACTTGGAGACAACAGCAGCGCAGTGGAGGCACAGACCGTTATCCTAGAGAGCAGCACAGTGTCTCTAGCAGCGATCGCTTCCCGGAGGATACTTAAGCCACACCGAGATTCCAGCAGGGAGTTTTGCCTTATAGCAGTACAACTCACTCAAGAAAGAGGGATGAGGTGTAGGGCTAATCTACGTGCGCTCACGCTCTGTGTCCCCGAGAAGGTTTCACGGAGCAGAAGGCATCACCGACCGCTACCACGTGTGTGCACCAAAGAAGCCCTGTGCCGTGGGTGTTCTCAGGCCGACAGCGAAGACCTAGGTGTGTGCTGCACCCGCGCTCGGTGGTTCACACGTTGCGTGACCCCTGTGCCTTTGGAAGATGTTCAGAGCGGGTGGCACCTGCGTGCTGCGAGCGCAAGAGGTGTAGAGTGTAGAGGCCTTTCACACTGGAGGAAGGGCTTGCGTCTCGTGGAGAGAACGTGTACGTCGCCCGGGAGATGGAGGCGCGCTCTTGACACCATTTCCTCTGCCCGTTTAAAACACAAGTGTTTGTACTCGATCTGGGCTGCCTGGTGAAACGCTTGGCAGTCCGCATCACCCTGAGCACCTCTCCTGAAGTTTGATTCGTAGCTGGGTGAACTCGGGCTTCAGAGGCTTAGATGAGACCAAACGTGTTCAGCTTGTGGCGAAAGCCTTTGACCAGAGGCATATACGCTTGTGCTTGGGGCGAGGGCTAGGCAAGAACGTTTACACCCCGGGTTTTTATCTTTACCCTAAGCTGTGTCCCTTTTGGCTGCAGCAGGCGGAGAGAACCCGCGGAGAGAGAACAGCTGCGAGGTGGATGCACAGAACAGTCACCTCGACACCAGCCCCGGGGTCCCAAGCAACGATCCTTCCCCGGAGGGTACTTAACCCACCCCGGGATTCAAGCAGGGAGTTCGCCTTGTCCAACTCGCACAGGAGACTGGCATGAGATGTAGGGCTCATCTACTTGCGTTCACACTACGTGGCCCGGAGAAGTTCTCACGGAGCCGAATGCAGCACCCTTCCTCCACCACGTGTGTACACAAAGGAGCGCTGGGCAGTGGGTGTTCTCAAGGCCAAGAGAGAAGCCCTTGTTCTGTGCTGCACCTGCTGGGTGGTTCAAAGGTTTTCTGACCTTCCTGCTCTGGAAGCTTTTCAGAGCTGAGGCTGCGCCTGGGCTGCGAAAGCGGAGAGGCGTAGAGGCCTTTCACACTGAAGGCGTGGGCCTGTTTCCCGTGGAGAAAGTGTACGTCGCCCAACCCCCACCCCCACCCCACCCCACCCCACCCCAACCCACCCCCAGCTGGAGGCGTGCGGGTTTGACACCATTTTGTCCTGCCCATGGAAAACACAAAGAGGCGTACACGATTTGGGCTGTCTGGTGAGAGAATTTTGAAGCGGCGGCACCCTGAGTACCTTTCCCGAAGTTTGCTTCCTAGCTGGTTAAACTCGGCTTTCAGAGGCGAGATGAGAACAAACTTGCTCCGCGTGCGGCGAAGTGCCCTGATGCCCTGCCCTAAATGTTTGAGCTTCTGGCCAGCGTCACGCAAGTACTTTGACACGTAGGAGTCTCCCTTTTACTCCAAGCTGTCCCTGTTGGCTGAAGCAGTCGGCGTGTCTGTATCGCAGCCTGGGAGGCCGGGCGTTGGGGGAGTCTGCCAAGTGACTGGCCTCCATTTGTAGCTAACTGAGAAACTGCGTCGAAGCTTTCGGGAGCCTCTTACAGGGAATGGTCGCAGTTGGGAATTGGAGACTGTGCTGGCAAACGTCAGCAGCTCCTCTCCCTCGGAGGGCTCTTGGTGTGCCGACTCCTAACAGCCAGCACGGTCCCCAGCTCGTGAACGGTCCCATTGCGAGCCGGTCTCGTCCGTGAAAGAGCCACGTGAGGCTGAGCTCCAACAGTCGGGCTCCACACCTGGAGCCTTTGGGACAGGGCAGTCCTGAGCCGATGTGCCCACCAGGGGACGCGACCAAAGTTTACGTACCACAGGAAAGCGCAATCAAGGCCTCGTGTTCTCTCCATGAAAGGAACGTGAGCTTGAAGGGTGATGCGTCAGCGTGCACCGTGAACAGCTCGCTGGTACGCCTGTCTTTGCCCCCTCTCACGGTCTCACGCACCCGGGCTCAGTTCCGTGCAGGAACGCTGAGTGGGAGCGCCAGCCTCGCTGCTGGACTCTAAAGCCTTCCACCCCCTAATGGCAGGTTGTGTGTGTCTCTCACGTGGGGGGAGGAATGAGGTCGCCCACAGAGGTTCTGCCATGAAAGATCTAAAGACGCACGCTGCTGAGGAGCTTGTTCCTCATGGAGCGTCCCCGAAGGCCAGAAGAATGCCGACGGTCTCTTTCAAAGCTGCCGGACGCTCTGCCGTTCTAGGCCTGAGATACGGACCCTGTGACGGCACCGTAACCCCGCGAGATTCAGGAGACATCGCCAGTGCGAGTGGCAATCCGGAAGGAAGAGCCTCCAAGGCGGAGTGTCCTTTCCTGTACAAAACGGCGCCCAAGTGGCTGAGGCAGGGAGCATTTTCCTTCACAGAACCGGCATCCTCGTATGCCTGTGGGTTGCTCTAAAGAAACGACACTGTGAGCAACCTCTTCGAAAAGGCCTTCGCAAGCGACTTGGAGACAACAGCAGCGCAGTGGAGGCACAGACCGTTATCCTAGAGAGCAGCACAGTGTCTCTAGCAGCGATCGCTTCCCGGAGGATACTTAAGCCACACCGAGATTCCAGCAGGGAGTTTTGCCTTATAGCAGTACAACTCACTCAAGAAAGAGGGATGAGGTGTAGGGCTAATCTACGTGCGCTCACGCTCTGTGTCCCCGAGAAGGTTTCACGGAGCAGAAGGCATCACCGACCGCTACCACGTGTGTGCACCAAAGAAGCCCTGTGCCGTGGGTGTTCTCAGGCCGACAGCGAAGACCTAGGTGTGTGCTGCACCCGCGCTCGGTGGTTCACACGTTGCGTGACCCCTGTGCCTTTGGAAGATGTTCAGAGCGGGTGGCACCTGCGTGCTGCGAGCGCAAGAGGTGTAGAGTGTAGAGGCCTTTCACACTGGAGGAAGGGCTTGCGTCTCGTGGAGAGAACGTGTACGTCGCCCGGGAGATGGAGGCGCGCTCTTGACACCATTTCCTCTGCCCGTTTAAAACACAAGTGTTTGTACTCGATCTGGGCTGCCTGGTGAAACGCTTGGCAGTCCGCATCACCCTGAGCACCTCTCCTGAAGTTTGATTCGTAGCTGGGTGAACTCGGGCTTCAGAGGCTTAGATGAGACCAAACGTGTTCAGCTTGTGGCGAAAGCCTTTGACCAGAGGCATATACGCTTGTGCTTGGGGCGAGGGCTAGGCAAGAACGTTTACACCCCGGGTTTTTATCTTTACCCTAAGCTGTGTCCCTTTTGGCTGCAGCAGGCGGAGAGAACCCGCGGAGAGAGAACAGCTGCGAGGTGGATGCACAGAACAGTCACCTCGACACCAGCCCCGGGGTCCCAAGCAACGATCCTTCCCCGGAGGGTACTTAACCCACCCCGGGATTCAAGCAGGGAGTTCGCCTTGTCCAACTCGCACAGGAGACTGGCATGAGATGTAGGGCTCATCTACTTGCGTTCACACTACGTGGCCCGGAGAAGTTCTCACGGAGCCGAATGCAGCACCCTTCCTCCACCACGTGTGTACACAAAGGAGCGCTGGGCAGTGGGTGTTCTCAAGGCCAAGAGAGAAGCCCTTGTTCTGTGCTGCACCTGCTGGGTGGTTCAAAGGTTTTCTGACCTTCCTGCTCTGGAAGCTTTTCAGAGCTGAGGCTGCGCCTGGGCTGCGAAAGCGGAGAGGCGTAGAGGCCTTTCACACTGAAGGCGTGGGCCTGTTTCCCGTGGAGAAAGTGTACGTCGCCCAACCCCCACCCCCACCCCACCCCACCCCACCCCACCCCACCCCCAGCTGGAGGCGTGCGGGTTTGACACCATTTTGTCCTGCCCATGGAAAACACAAAGAGGCGTACACGATTTGGGCTGTCTGGTGAGAGAATTTTGAAGCGGCGGCACCCTGAGTACCTTTCCCGAAGTTTGCTTCCTAGCTGGTTAAACTCGGCTTTCAGAGGCGAGATGAGAACAAACTTGCTCCGCGTGCGGCGAAGTGCCCTGATGCCCTGCCCTAAATGTTTGAGCTTCTGGCCAGCGTCACGCAAGTACTTTGACACGTAGGAGTCTCCCTTTTACTCCAAGCTGTCCCTGTTGGCTGAAGCAGTCGGCGTGTCTGTATCGCAGCCTGGGAGGCCGGGCGTTGGGGGAGTCTGCCAAGTGACTGGCCTCCATTTATAGCTAACTGAGAAACTGCGTCGAAGCTTTCGGGAGCCTCTTACAGGGAATGGTCGCAGTTGGGAATTGGAGACTGTGCTGGCAAACGTCAGCAGCTCCTCTCCCTCGGAGGGCTCTTGGTGTGCCGACTCCTAACAGCCAGCACGGTCCCCAGCTCGTGAACGGTCCCATTGCGAGCCGGTCTCGTCCGTGAAAGAGCCACGTGAGGCTGAGCTCCAACAGTCGGGCTCCACACCTGGAGCCTTTGGGACAGGGCAGTCCTGAGCCGATGTGCCCACCAGGGGACGCGACCAAAGTTTACGTACCACAGGAAAGCGCAATCAAGGCCTCGTGTTCTCTCCATGAAAGGAACGTGAGCTTGAAGGGTGATGCGTCAGCGTGCACCGTGAACAGCTCGCTGGTACGCCTGTCTTTGCCCCCTCTCACGGTCTCACGCACCCGGGCTCAGTTCCGTGCAGGAACGCTGAGTGGGAGCGCCAGCCTCGCTGCTGGACTCTAAAGCCTTCCACCCCCTAATGGCAGGTTGTGTGTGTCTCTCACGTGGGGGGAGGAATGAGGTCACCCACAGAGGTTCTGCCATGAAAGATCTAAAGACGCACGCTGCTGAGGAGCTTGTTCCTCATGGAGCGTCCCCGAAGGCCAGAAGAATGCCGACGGTCTCTTTCAAAGCTGCCGGACGCTCTGCCGTTCTAGGCCTGAGATACGGACCCTGTGACGGCACCGTAACCCCGCGAGATTCAGGAGACATCGCCAGTGCGAGTGGCAATCCGGAAGGAAGAGCCTCCAAGGCGGAGTGTCCTTTCCTGTACAAAACGGCGCCCAAGTGGCTGAGGCAGGGAGCATTTTCCTTCACAGAACCGGCATCCTCGTATGCCTGTGGGTTGCTCTAAAGAAACGACACTGTGAGCAACCTCTTCGAAAAGGCCTTCGAAAGCGACTTGGAGACAACAGCAGCGCAGTGGAGGCACAGACCGTTATCCTAGAGAGCAGCACAGTGTCTCTAGCAGCGATCGCTTCCCGGAGGATACTTAAGCCACACCGAGATTCCAGCAGGGAGTTTTGCCTTATAGCAGTACAACTCACTCAAGAAAGAGGGATGAGGTGTAGGGCTAATCTACGTGCGCTCACGCTCTGTGTCCCCGAGAAGGTTTCACGGAGCAGAAGGCATCACCGACCGCTACCACGTGTGTGCACCAAAGAAGCCCTGTGCCGTGGGTGTTCTCAGGCCGACAGCGAAGACCTAGGTGTGTGCTGCACCCGCGCTCGGTGGTTCACACGTTGCGTGACCCCTGTGCCTTTGGAAGATGTTCAGAGCGGGTGGCACCTGCGTGCTGCGAGCGCAAGAGGTGTAGAGTGTAGAGGCCTTTCTCACTGGAGGAAGGGCTTGCGTCTCGTGGAGAGAACGTGTACGTCGCCCGGGAGATGGAGGCGCGCTCTTGACACCATTTCCTCTGCCCGTTTAAAACACAAGTGTTTGTACTCGATCTGGGCTGCCTGGTGAAACGCTTGGCAGTCCGCATCACCCTGAGCACCTCTCCTGAAGTTTGATTCGTAGCTGGGTGAACTCGGGCTTCAGAGGCTTAGATGAGACCAAACGTGTTCAGCTTGTGGCGAAAGCCTTTGACCAGAGGCATATACGCTTGTGCTTGGGGCGAGGGCTAGGCAAGAACGTTTACACCCCGGGTTTTTATCTTTACCCTAAGCTGTGTCCCTTTTGGCTGCAGCAGGCGGAGAGAACCCGCGGAGAGAGAACAGCTGCGAGGTGGATGCACAGAACAGTCACCTCGACACCAGCCCCGGGGTCCCAAGCAACGATCCTTCCCCGGAGGGTACTTAACCCACCCCGGGATTCAAGCAGGGAGTTCGCCTTGTCCAACTCGCACAGGAGACTGGCATGAGATGTAGGGCTCATCTACTTGCGTTCACACTACGTGGCCCGGAGAAGTTCTCACGGAGCCGAATGCAGCACCCTTCCTCCACCACGTGTGTACACAAAGGAGCGCTGGGCAGTGGGTGTTCTCAAGGCCAAGAGAGAAGCCCTTGTTCTGTGCTGCACCTGCTGGGTGGTTCAAAGGTTTTCTGACCTTCCTGCTCTGGAAGCTTTTCAGAGCTGAGGCTGCGCCTGGGCTGCGAAAGCGGAGAGGCGTAGAGGCCTTTCACACTGAAGGCGTGGGCCTGTTTCCCGTGGAGAAAGTGTACGTCGCCCAACCCCCACCCCCACCCCACCCCACCCCACCCCAACCCACCCCCAGCTGGAGGCGTGCGGGTTTGACACCATTTTGTCCTGCCCATGGAAAATACAAAGAGGCGTACACGATTTGGGCTGTCTGGTGAGAGAATTTTGAAGCGGCGGCACCCTGAGTACCTTTCCCGAAGTTTGCTTCCTAGCTGGTTAAACTCGGCTTTCAGAGGCGAGATGAGAACAAACTTGCTCCGCGTGCGGCGAAGTGCCCTGATGCCCTGCCCTAAATGTTTGAGCTTCTGGCCAGCGTCACGCAAGTACTTTGACACGTAGGAGTCTCCCTTTTACTCCAAGCTGTCCCTGTTGGCTGAAGCAGTCGGCGTGTCTGTATCGCAGCCTGGGAGGCCGGGCGTTGGGGGAGTCTGCCAAGTGACTGGCCTCCATTTATAGCTAACTGAGAAACTGCGTCGAAGCTTTCGGGAGCCTCTTACAGGGAATGGTCGCAGTTGGGAATTGGAGACTGTGCTGGCAAACGTCAGCAGCTCCTCTCCCTCGGAGGGCTCTTGGTGTGCCGACTCCTAACAGCCAGCACGGTCCCCAGCTCGTGAACGGTCCCATTGCGAGCCGGTCTCGTCCGTGAAAGAGCCACGTGAGGCTGAGCTCCAACAGTCGGGCTCCACACCTGGAGCCTTTGGGACAGGGCAGTCCTGAGCCGATGTGCCCACCAGGGGACGCGACCAAAGTTTACGTACCACAGGAAAGCGCAATCAAGGCCTCGTGTTCTCTCCATGAAAGGAACGTGAGCTTGAAGGGTGATGCGTCAGCGTGCACCGTGAACAGCTCGCTGGTACGCCTGTCTTTGCCCCCTCTCACGGTCTCACGCACCCGGGCTCAGTTCCGTGCAGGAACGCTGAGTGGGAGCGCCAGCCTCGCTGCTGGACTCTAAAGCCTTCCACCCCCTAATGGCAGGTTGTGTGTGTCTCTCACGTGGGGGGAGGAATGAGGTCGCCCACAGAGGTTCTGCCATGAAAGATCTAAAGACGCACGCTGCTGAGGAGCTTGTTCCTCATGGAGCGTCCCCGAAGGCCAGAAGAATGCCGACGGTCTCTTTCAAAGCTGCCGGACGCTCTGCCGTTCTAGGCCTGAGATACGGACCCTGTGACGGCACCGTAACCCCGCGAGATTCAGGAGACATCGCCAGTGCGAGTGGCAATCCGGAAGGAAGAGCCTCCAAGGCGGAGTGTCCTTTCCTGTACAAAACGGCGCCCAAGTGGCTGAGGCAGGGAGCATTTTCCTTCACAGAACCGGCATCCTCGTATGCCTGTGGGTTGCTCTAAAGAAACGACACTGTGAGCAACCTCTTCGAAAAGGCCTTCGCAAGCGACTTGGAGACAACAGCAGCGCAGTGGAGGCACAGACCGTTATCCTAGAGAGCAGCACAGTGTCTCTAGCAGCGATCGCTTCCCGGAGGATACTTAAGCCACACCGAGATTCCAGCAGGGAGTTTTGCCTTATAGCAGTACAACTCACTCAAGAAAGAGGGATGAGGTGTAGGGCTAATCTACGTGCGCTCACGCTCTGTGTCCCCGAGAAGGTTTCACGGAGCAGAAGGCATCACCGACCGCTACCACGTGTGTGCACCAAAGAAGCCCTGTGCCGTGGGTGTTCTCAGGCCGACAGCGAAGACCTAGGTGTGTGCTGCACCCGCGCTCGGTGGTTCACACGTTGCGTGACCCCTGTGCCTTTGGAAGATGTTCAGAGCGGGTGGCACCTGCGTGCTGCGAGCGCAAGAGGTGTAGAGTGTAGAGGCCTTTCACACTGGAGGAAGGGCTTGCGTCTCGTGGAGAGAACGTGTACGTCGCCCGGGAGATGGAGGCGCGCTCTTGACACCATTTCCTCTGCCCGTTTAAAACACAAGTGTTTGTACTCGATCTGGGCTGCCTGGTGAAACGCTTGGCAGTCCGCATCACCCTGAGCACCTCTCCTGAAGTTTGATTCGTAGCTGGGTGAACTCGGGCTTCAGAGGCTTAGATGAGACCAAACGTGTTCAGCTTGTGGCGAAAGCCTTTGACCAGAGGCATATACGCTTGTGCTTGGGGCGAGGGCTAGGCAAGAACGTTTACACCCCGGGTTTTTATCTTTACCCTAAGCTGTGTCCCTTTTGGCTGCAGCAGGCGGAGAGAACCCGCGGAGAGAGAACAGCTGCGAGGTGGATGCACAGAACAGTCACCTCGACACCAGCCCCGGGGTCCCAAGCAACGATCCTTCCCCGGAGGGTACTTAACCCACCCCGGGATTCAAGCAGGGAGTTCGCCTTGTCCAACTCGCACAGGAGACTGGCATGAGATGTAGGGCTCATCTACTTGCGTTCACACTACGTGGCCCGGAGAAGTTCTCACGGAGCCGAATGCAGCACCCTTCCTCCACCACGTGTGTACACAAAGGAGCGCTGGGCAGTGGGTGTTCTCAAGGCCAAGAGAGAAGCCCTTGTTCTGTGCTGCACCTGCTGGGTGGTTCAAAGGTTTTCTGACCTTCCTGCTCTGGAAGCTTTTCAGAGCTGAGGCTGCGCCTGGGCTGCGAAAGCGGAGAGGCGTAGAGGCCTTTCACACTGAAGGCGTGGGCCTGTTTCCCATGGAGAAAGTGTACGTCGCCCAACCCCCACCCCCACCCCACCCCACCCCACCCCAACCCACCCCCAGCTGGAGGCGTGCGGGTTTGACACCATTTTGTCCTGCCCATGGAAAATACAAAGAGGCGTACACGATTTGGGCTGTCTGGTGAGAGAATTTTGAAGCGGCGGCACCCTGAGTACCTTTCCCGAAGTTTGCTTCCTAGCTGGTTAAACTCGGCTTTCAGAGGCGAGATGAGAACAAACTTGCTCCGCGTGCGGCGAAGTGCCCTGATGCCCTGCCCTAAATGTTTGAGCTTCTGGCCAGCGTCACGCAAGTACTTTGACACGTAGGAGTCTCCCTTTTACTCCAAGCTGTCCCTGTTGGCTGAAGCAGTCGGCGTGTCTGTATCGCAGCCTGGGAGGCCGGGCGTTGGGGGAGTCTGCCAAGTGACTGGCCTCCATTTATAGCTAACTGAGAAACTGCGTCGAAGCTTTCGGGAGCCTCTTACAGGGAATGGTTGCAGTTGGGAATTGGAGACTGTGCTGGCAAACGTCAGCAGCTCCTCTCCCTCGGAGGGCTCTTGGTGTGCCGACTCCTAACAGCCAGCACGGTCCCCAGCTCGTGAACGGTCCCATTGCGAGCCGGTCTCGTCCGTGAAAGAGCCACGTGAGGCTGAGCTCCAACAGTCGGGGCTCCACACCTGGAGCCTTTGGACAGGGCAGTCCTGAGCCGATGTGCCCACCAGGGGACGCGACCAAAGTTTACGTACCACAGGAAAGCGCAATCAAGGCCTCGTGTTCTCTCCATGAAAGGAACGTGAGCTTGAAGGGTGATGCGTCAGCGTGCACCGTGAACAGCTCGCTGGTACGCCTGTCTTTGCCCCTCTCACGGTCTCACGCACCCGGGCTCAGTTCCGTGCAGGAACGCTGAGTGGGAGCGCCAGCCTCGCTGCTGGACTCTAAAGCCTTCCACCCCTAATGGCAGGTTGTGTGTGTCTCTCACGTGGGGGGAGGAATGAGGTCGCCCACAGAGGTTCTGCCATGAAAGATCTAAAGACGCACGCTGCTGAGGAGCTTGTTCCTCATGGAGCGTCCCCGAAGGCCAGAAGAATGCCGACGGTCTCTTTCAAAGCTGCCGGACGCTCTGCCGTTCTAGGCCTGAGATACGGACCCTGTGACGGCACCGTAACCCCGCGAGATTCAGGAGACATCGCCAGTGCGAGTGGCAATCCGGAAGGAAGAGCCTCCAAGGCGGAGTGTCCTTTCCTGTACAAAACGGCGCCCAAGTGGCTGAGGCAGGGAGCATTTTCCTTCACAGAACCGGCATCCTCGTATGCCTGTGGGTTGCTCTAAAGAAACGACACTGTGAGCAACCTCTTCGAAAAGGCCTTCGCAAGCGACTTGGAGACAACAGCAGCGCAGTGGAGGCACAGACCGTTATCCTAGAGAGCAGCACAGTGTCTCTAGCAGCGATCGCTTCCCGGAGGATACTTAAGCCACACCGAGATTCCAGCAGGGAGTTTTGCCTTATAGCAGTACAACTCACTCAAGAAAGAGGGATGAGGTGTTAGGGCTAATCTACGTGCGCTCACGCTCTGTGTCCCCGAGAAGGTTTCACGGAGCAGAAGGCATCACCGACCGCTACCACGTGTGTGCACCAAAGAAGCCCTGTGCCGTGGGTGTTCTCAGGCCGACAGCGAAGACCTAGGTGTGTGCTGCACCCGCGCTCGGTGGTTCCACACGTTGCGTGACCCCTGTGCCTTTGGAAGATGTTCAGAGCGGGTGGCACCTGCGTGCTGCGAGCGCAAGAGGTGTAGAGTGTAGAGGCCTTTCACACTGGAGGAAGGGCTTGCGTCTCGTGGAGAGAACGTGTACGTCGCCCGGGAGATGGAGGCGCGCTCTTGACACCATTTCCTCTGCCCGTTTAAAACACAAGTGTTTGTACTCGATCTGGGCTGCCTGGTGAAACGCTTGGCAGTCCGCATCACCCTGAGCACCTCTCCTGAAGTTTGATTCGTAGCTGGGTGAACTCGGCTTCAGAGGCTTAGATGAGACCAAACGTGTTCAGCTTGTGGCGAAAGCCTTTGACCAGAGGCATATACGCTTGTGCTTGGGGCGAGGGCTAGGCAAGAACGTTTACACCCCGGGTTTTTATCTTTACCCTAAGCTGTGTCCTTTTGGCTGCAGCAGGCGGAGAGAACCCGCGGAGAGAGAACAGCTGCGAGGTGGATGCACAGAACAGTCACCTCGACACCAGCCCGGGGTCCCAAGCAACGATCCTTCCCCGGAGGGTACTTAACCCACCCCGGGATTCAAGCAGGGAGTTCGCCTTGTCCAACTCGCACAGGAGACTGGCATGAGATGTAGGGCTCATCTACTTGCGTTCACACTACGTGGCCCGGAGAAGTTCTCACGGAGCCGAATGCAGCACCCTTCCTCCACCACGTGTGTACACAAAGGAGCGCTGGGCAGTGGGTGTTCTCAAGGCCAAGAGAGAAGCCCTTGTTCTGTGCTGCACCTGCTGGGTGGTTCAAAGGTTTTCTGACCTTCCTGCTCTGGAAGCTTTTCAGAGCTGAGGCTGCGCCTGGGCTGCGAAAGCGGAGAGGCGTAGAGGCCTTTCACACTGAAGGCGTGGGCCTGTTTCCCGTGGAGAAAGTGTACGTCGCCCAACCCCCACCCCCACCCCACCCCACCCACCCCAACCCACCCCCAGCTGGAGGCGTGCGGGTTTGACACCATTTTGTCCGTCCTGCCCATGGAAAATACAAAGAGGCGTACACGATTTGGGCTGTCTGGTGAGAGAATTTTGAAGCGGCGGCACCCTGAGTACCTTTCCCGAAGTTTGCTTCCTAGCTGGTTAAACTCGGCTTTCAGAGGCGAGATGAGAACAAACTTGCTCCGCGTGCGGCGAAGTGCCCTGATGCCCTGCCCTAAATGTTTGAGCTTCTGGCCAGCGTCACGCAAGTACTTTGACACGTAGGAGTCTCCCTTTTACTCCAAGCTGTCCCTGTTGGCTGAAGCAGTCGGCGTGTCTGTATCGCAGCCTGGGAGGCCGGGCGTTGGGGGAGTCTGCCAAGTGACTGGCCTCCATTTATAGCTAACTGAGAAACTGCGTCGAAGCTTTCGGGAGCCTCTTACAGGGAATGGTTGCAGTTGGGAATTGGAGACTGTGCTGGCAAACGTCAGCAGCTCCTCTCCCTCGGAGGGCTCTTGGTGTGCCGACTCCTAACAGCCAGCACGGTCCCCAGCTCGTGAACGGTCCCATTGCGAGCCGGTCTCGTCCGTGAAAGAGCCACGTGAGGCTGAGCTCCAACAGTCGGGCTCCACACCTGGAGCCTTTGGGACAGGGCAGTCCTGAGCCGATGTGCCCACCAGGGGACGCGACCAAAGTTTACGTACCACAGGAAAGCGCAATCAAGGCCTCGTGTTCTCTCCATGAAAGGAACGTGAGCTTGAAGGGTGATGCGTCAGCGTGCACCGTGAACAGCTCGCTGGTACGCCTGTCTTTGCCCCCTCTCACGGTCTCACGCACCCGGGCTCAGTTCCGTGCAGGAACGCTGAGTGGGAGCGCCAGCCTCGCTGCTGGACTCTAAAGCCTTCCACCCCCTAATGGCAGGTTGTGTGTGTCTCTCACGTGGGGGGAGGAATGAGGTCGCCCACAGAGGTTCTGCCATGAAAGATCTAAAGACGCACGCTGCTGAGGAGCTTGTTCCTCATGGAGCGTCCCCGAAGGCCAGAAGAATGCCGACGGTCTCTTTCAAAGCTGCCGGACGCTCTGCCGTTCTAGGCCTGAGATACGGACCCTGTGACGGCACCGTAACCCCGCGAGATTCAGGAGACATCGCCAGTGCGAGTGGCAATCCGGAAGGAAGAGCCTCCAAGGCGGAGTGTCCTTTCCTGTACAAAACGGCGCCCAAGTGGCTGAGGCAGGGAGCATTTTCCTTCACAGAACCGGCATCCTCGTATGCCTGTGGGTTGCTCTAAAGAAACGACACTGTGAGCAACCTCTTCGAAAAGGCCTTCGCAAGCGACTTGGAGACAACAGCAGCGCAGTGGAGGCACAGACCGTTATCCTAGAGAGCAGCACAGTGTCTCTAGCAGTGATCGCTTCCCGGAGGATACTTAAGCCACACCGAGATTCCAGCAGGGAGTTTTGCCTTATAGCAGTACAACTCACTCAAGAAAGAGGGATGAGGTGTAGGGCTAATCTACGTGCGCTCACGCTCTGTGTCCCCGAGAAGGTTTCACGGAGCAGAAGGCATCACCGACCGCTACCACGTGTGTGCACCAAAGAAGCCCTGTGCCGTGGGTGTTCTCAGGCCGACAGCGAAGACCTAGGTGTGTGCTGCACCCGCGCTCGGTGGTTCACACGTTGCGTGACCCCTGTGCCTTTGGAAGATGTTCAGAGCGGGTGGCACCTGCGTGCTGCGAGCGCAAGAGGTGTAGAGTGTAGAGGCCTTTCACACTGGAGGAAGGGCTTGCGTCTCGTGGAGAGAACGTGTACGTCGCCCGGGAGATGGAGGCGCGCTCTTGACACCATTTCCTCTGCCCGTTTAAAACACAAGTGTTTGTACTCGATCTGGGCTGCCTGGTGAAACGCTTGGCAGTCCGCATCACCCTGAGCACCTCTCCTGAAGTTTGATTCGTAGCTGGGTGAACTCGGGCTTCAGAGGCTTAGATGAGACCAAACGTGTTCAGCTTGTGGCGAAAGCCTTTGACCAGAGGCATATACGCTTGTGCTTGGGGCGAGGGCTAGGCAAGAACGTTTACACCCCGGGTTTTTATCTTTACCCTAAGCTGTGTCCCTTTTGGCTGCAGCAGGCGGAGAGAACCCGCGGAGAGAGAACAGCTGCGAGGTGGATGCACAGAACAGTCACCTCGACACCAGCCCCGGGGTCCCAAGCAACGATCCTTCCCCGGAGGGTACTTAACCCACCCCGGGATTCAAGCAGGGAGTTCGCCTTGTCCAACTCGCACAGGAGACTGGCATGAGATGTAGGGCTCATCTACTTGCGTTCACACTACGTGGCCCGGAGAAGTTCTCACGGAGCCGAATGCAGCACCCTTCCTCCACCACGTGTGTACACAAAGGAGCGCTGGGCAGTGGGTGTTCTCAAGGCCAAGAGAGAAGCCCTTGTTCTGTGCTGCACCTGCTGGGTGGTTCAAAGGTTTTCTGACCTTCCTGCTCTGGAAGCTTTTCAGAGCTGAGGCTGCGCCTGGGCTGCGAAAGCGGAGAGGCGTAGAGGCCTTTCACACTGAAGGCGTGGGCCTGTTTCCCGTGGAGAAAGTGTACGTCGCCCAACCCCCACCCCCACCCCACCCCACCCCACCCCAACCCACCCCCAGCTGGAGGCGTGCGGGTTTGACACCATTTTGTCCTGCCCATGGAAAATACAAAGAGGCGTACACGATTTGGGCTGTCTGGTGAGAGAATTTTGAAGCGGCGGCACCCTGAGTACCTTTCCCGAAGTTTGCTTCCTAGCTGGTTAAACTCGGCTTTCAGAGGCGAGATGAGAACAAACTTGCTCCGCGTGCGGCGAAGTGCCCTGATGCCCTGCCCTAAATGTTTGAGCTTCTGGCCAGCGTCACGCAAGTACTTTGACACGTAGGAGTCTCCCTTTTACTCCAAGCTGTCCCTGTTGGCTGAAGCAGTCGGCGTGTCTGTATCGCAGCCTGGGAGGCCGGGCGTTGGGGGAGTCTGCCAAGTGACTGGCCTCCATTTATAGCTAACTGAGAAACTGCGTCGAAGCTTTCGGGAGCCTCTTACAGGGAATGGTTGCAGTTGGGAATTGGAGACTGTGCTGGCAAACGTCAGCAGCTCCTCTCCCTCGGAGGGCTCTTGGTGTGCCAACTCCTAACAGCCAGCACGGTCCCCAGCTCGTGAACGGTCCCATTGCGAGCCGGTCTCGTCCGTGAAAGAGCCACGTGAGGCTGAGCTCCAACAGTCGGGCTCCACACCTGGAGCCTTTGGGACAGGGCAGTCCTGAGCCGATGTGCCCACCAGGGGACGCGACCAAAGTTTACGTACCACAGGAAAGCGCAATCAAGGCCTCGTGTTCTCTCCATGAAAGGAACGTGAGCTTGAAGGGTGATGCGTCAGCATGCACCGTGAACAGCTCGCTGGTACGCCTGTCTTTGCCCCCTCTCACGGTCTCACGCACCCGGGCTCAGTTCCGTGCAGGAACGCTGAGTGGGAGCGCCAGCCTCGCTGCTGGACTCTAAAGCCTTCCACCCCCTAATGGCAGGTTGTGTGTGTCTCTCACGTGGGGGGAGGAATGAGGTCGCCCACAGAGGTTCTGCCATGAAAGATCTAAAGACGCACGCTGCTGAGGAGCTTGTTCCTCATGGAGCGTCCCCGAAGGCCAGAAGAATGCCGACGGTCTCTTTCAAAGCTGCCGGACGCTCTGCCGTTCTAGGCCTGAGATACGGACCCTGTGACGGCACCGTAACCCCGCGAGATTCAGGAGACATCGCCAGTGCGAGTGGCAATCCGGAAGGAAGAGCCTCCAAGGCGGAGTGTCCTTTCCTGTACAAAACGGCGCCCAAGTGGCTGAGGCAGGGAGCATTTTCCTTCACAGAACCGGCATCCTCGTATGCCTGTGGGTTGCTCTAAAGAAACGACACTGTGAGCAACCTCTTCGAAAAGGCCTTCGCAAGCGACTTGGAGACAACAGCAGCGCAGTGGAGGCACAGACCGTTATCCTAGAGAGCAGCACAGTGTCTCTAGCAGCGATCGCTTCCCGGAGGATACTTAAGCCACACCGAGATTCCAGCAGGGAGTTTTGCCTTATAGCAGTACAACTCACTCAAGAAAGAGGGATGAGGTGTAGGGCTAATCTACGTGCGCTCACGCTCTGTGTCCCCGAGAAGGTTTCACGGAGCAGAAGGCATCACCGACCGCTACCACGTGTGTGCACCAAAGAAGCCCTGTGCCGTGGGTGTTCTCAGGCCGACAGCGAAGACCTAGGTGTGTGCTGCACCCGCGCTCGGTGGTTCACACGTTGCGTGACCCCTGTGCCTTTGGAAGATGTTCAGAGCGGGTGGCACCTGCGTGCTGCGAGCGCAAGAGGTGTAGAGTGTAGAGGCCTTTCACACTGGAGGAAGGGCTTGCGTCTCGTGGAGAGAACGTGTACGTCGCCCGGGAGATGGAGGCGCGCTCTTGACACCATTTCCTCTGCCCGTTTAAAACACAAGTGTTTGTACTCGATCTGGGCTGCCTGGTGAAACGCTTGGCAGTCCGCATCACCCTGAGCACCTCTCCTGAAGTTTGATTCGTAGCTGGGTGAACTCGGGCTTCAGAGGCTTAGATGAGACCAAACGTGTTCAGCTTGTGGCGAAAGCCTTTGACCAGAGGCATATACGCTTGTGCTTGGGGCGAGGGCTAGGCAAGAACGTTTACACCCCGGGTTTTTATCTTTACCCTAAGCTGTGTCCCTTTTGGCTGCAGCAGGCGGAGAGAACCCGCGGAGAGAGAACAGCTGCGAGGTGGATGCACAGAACAGTCACCTCAACACCAGCCCCGGGGTCCCAAGCAACGATCCTTCCCCGGAGGGTACTTAACCCACCCCGGGATTCAAGCAGGGAGTTCGCCTTGTCCAACTCGCACAGGAGACTGGCATGAGATGTAGGGCTCATCTACTTGCGTTCACACTACGTGGCCCGGAGAAGTTCTCATGGAGCCGAATGCAGCACCCTTCCTCCACCACGTGTGTACACAAAGGAGCGCTGGGCAGTGGGTGTTCTCAAGGCCAAGAGAGAAGCCCTTGTTCTGTGCTGCACCTGCTGGGTGGTTCAAAGGTTTTCTGACCTTCCTGCTCTGGAAGCTTTTCAGAGCTGAGGCTGCGCCTGGGCTGCGAAAGCGGAGAGGCGTAGAGGCCTTTCACACTGAAGGCGTGGGCCTGTTTCCCGTGGAGAAAGTGTACGTCGCCCAACCCCCACCCCCACCCCACCCCACCCCACCCCAACCCACCCCCAGCTGGAGGCGTGCGGGTTTGACACCATTTTGTCCTGCCCATGGAAAATACAAAGAGGCGTACACGATTTGGGCTGTCTGGTGAGAGAATTTTGAAGCGGCGGCACCCTGAGTACCTTTCCCGAAGTTTGCTTCCTAGCTGGTTAAACTCGGCTTTCAGAGGCGAGATGAGAACAAACTTGCTCCGCGTGCGGCGAAGTGCCCTGATGCCCTGCCCTAAATGTTTGAGCTTCTGGCCAGCGTCACGCAAGTACTTTGACACGTAGGAGTCTCCCTTTTACTCCAAGCTGTCCCTGTTGGCTGAAGCAGTCGGCGTGTCTGTATCGCAGCCTGGGAGGCCGGGCGTTGGGGGAGTCTGCCAAGTGACTGGCCTCCATTTATAGCTAACTGAGAAACTGCGTCGAAGCTTTCGGGAGCCTCTTACAGGGAATGGTTGCAGTTGGGAATTGGAGACTGTGCTGGCAAACGTCAGCAGCTCCTCTCCCTCGGAGGGCTCTTGGTGTGCCGACTCCTAACAGCCAGCACGGTCCCCAGCTCGTGAACGGTCCCATTGCGAGCCGGTCTCGTCCGTGAAAGAGCCACGTGAGGCTGAGCTCCAACAGTCGGGCTCCACACCTGGAGCCTTTGGGACAGGGCAGTCCTGAGCCGATGTGCCCACCAGGGGACGCGACCAAAGTTTACGTACCACAGGAAAGCGCAATCAAGGCCTCGTGTTCTCTCCATGAAAGGAACGTGAGCTTGAAGGGTGATGCGTCAGCGTGCACCGTGAACAGCTCGCTGGTACGCCTGTCTTTGCCCCCTCTCACGGTCTCACGCACCCGGGCTCAGTTCCGTGCAGGAACGCTGAGTGGGAGCGCCAGCCTCGCTGCTGGACTCTAAAGCCTTCCACCCCCTAATGGCAGGTTGTGTGTGTCTCTCACGTGGGGGGAGGAATGAGGTCGCCCACAGAGGTTCTGCCATGAAAGATCTAAAGACGCACGCTGCTGAGGAGCTTGTTCCTCATGGAGCGTCCCCGAAGGCCAGAAGAATGCCGACGGTCTCTTTCAAAGCTGCCGGACGCTCTGCCGTTCTAGGCCTGAGATACGGACCCTGTGACGGCACCGTAACCCCGCGAGATTCAGGAGACATCGCCAGTGCGAGTGGCAATCCGGAAGGAAGAGCCTCCAAGGCGGAGTGTCCTTTCCTGTACAAAACGGCGCCCAAGTGGCTGAGGCAGGGAGCATTTTCCTTCACAGAACCGGCATCCTCGTATGCCTGTGGGTTGCTCTAAAGAAACGACACTGTGAGCAACCTCTTCGAAAAGGCCTTCGCAAGCGACTTGGAGACAACAGCAGCGCAGTGGAGGCACAGACCGTTATCCTAGAGAGCAGCACAGTGTCTCTAGCAGCGATCGCTTCCCGGAGGATACTTAAGCCACACCGAGATTCCAGCAGGGAGTTTTGCCTTATAGCAGTACAACTCACTCAAGAAAGAGGGATGAGGTGTAGGGCTAATCTACGTGCGCTCACGCTCTGTGTCCCCGAGAAGGTTTCACGGAGCAGAAGGCATCACCGACCGCTACCACGTGTGTGCACCAAAGAAGCCCTGTGCCGTGGGTGTTCTCAGGCCGACAGCGAAGACCTAGGTGTGTGCTGCACCCGCGCTCGGTGGTTCACACGTTGCGTGACCCCTGTGCCTTTGGAAGATGTTCAGAGCGGGTGGCACCTGCGTGCTGCGAGCGCAAGAGGTGTAGAGTGTAGAGGCCTTTCACACTGGAGGAAGGGCTTGCGTCTCGTGGAGAGAACGTGTACGTCGCCCGGGAGATGGAGGCGCGCTCTTGACACCATTTCCTCTGCCCGTTTAAAACACAAGTGTTTGTACTCGATCTGGGCTGCCTGGTGAAACGCTTGGCAGTCCGCATCACCCTGAGCACCTCTCCTGAAGTTTGATTCGTAGCTGGGTGAACTCGGGCTTCAGAGGCTTAGATGAGACCAAACGTGTTCAGCTTGTGGCGAAAGCCTTTGACCAGAGGCATATACGCTTGTGCTTGGGGCGAGGGCTAGGCAAGAACGTTTACACCCCGGGTTTTTATCTTTACCCTAAGCTGTGTCCCTTTTGGCTGCAGCAGGCGGAGAGAACCCGCGGAGAGAGAACAGCTGCGAGGTGGATGCACAGAACAGTCACCTCGACACCAGCCCCGGGGTCCCAAGCAACGATCCTTCCCCGGAGGGTACTTAACCCACCCCGGGATTCAAGCAGGGAGTTCGCCTTGTCCAACTCGCACAGGAGACTGGCATGAGATGTAGGGCTCATCTACTTGCGTTCACACTACGTGGCCCGGAGAAGTTCTCACGGAGCCGAATGCAGCACCCTTCCTCCACCACGTGTGTACACAAAGGAGCGCTGGGCAGTGGGTGTTCTCAAGGCCAAGAGAGAAGCCCTTGTTCTGTGCTGCACCTGCTGGGTGGTTCAAAGGTTTTCTGACCTTCCTGCTCTGGAAGCTTTTCAGAGCTGAGGCTGCGCCTGGGCTGCGAAAGCGGAGAGGCGTAGAGGCCTTTCACACTGAAGGCGTGGGCCTGTTTCCCGTGGAGAAAGTGTACGTCGCCCAACCCCCACCCCCACCCCACCCCACCCCACCCCAACCCACCCCCAGCTGGAGGCGTGCGGGTTTGACACCATTTTGTCCTGCCCATGGAAAATACAAAGAGGCGTACACGATTTGGGCTGTCTGGTGAGAGAATTTTGAAGCGGCGGCACCCTGAGTACCTTTCCCGAAGTTTGCTTCCTAGCTGGTTAAACTCGGCTTTCAGAGGCGAGATGAGAACAAACTTGCTCCGCGTGCGGCGAAGTGCCCTGATGCCCTGCCCTAAATGTTTGAGCTTCTGGCCAGCGTCACGCAAGTACTTTGACACGTAGGAGTCTCCCTTTTACTCCAAGCTGTCCCTGTTGGCTGAAGCAGTCGGCGTGTCTGTATCGCAGCCTGGGAGGCTGGGCGTTGGGGGAGTCTGCCAAGTGACTGGCCTCCATTTATAGCTAACTGAGAAACTGCGTCGAAGCTTTCGGGAGCCTCTTACAGGGAATGGTTGCAGTTGGGAATTGGAGACTGTGCTGGCAAACGTCAGCAGCTCCTCTCCCTCGGAGGGCTCTTGGTGTGCCGACTCCTAACAGCCAGCACGGTCCCCAGCTCGTGAACGGTCCCATTGCGAGCCGGTCTCGTCCGTGAAAGAGCCACGTGAGGCTGAGCTCCAACAGTCGGGCTCCACACCTGGAGCCTTTGGGACAGGGCAGTCCTGAGCCGATGTGCCCACCAGGGGACGCGACCAAAGTTTACGTACCACAGGAAAGCGCAATCAAGGCCTCGTGTTCTCTCCATGAAAGGAACGTGAGCTTGAAGGGTGATGCGTCAGCGTGCACCGTGAACAGCTCGCTGGTACGCCTGTCTTTGCCCCCTCTCACGGTCTCACGCACCCGGGCTCAGTTCCGTGCAGGAACGCTGAGTGGGAGCGCCAGCCTCGCTGCTGGACTCTAAAGCCTTCCACCCCCTAATGGCAGGTTGTGTGTGTCTCTCACGTGGGGGGAGGAATGAGGTCGCCCACAGAGGTTCTGCCATGAAAGATCTAAAGACGCACGCTGCTGAGGAGCTTGTTCCTCATGGAGCGTCCCCGAAGGCCAGAAGAATGCCGACGGTCTCTTTCAAAGCTGCCGGACGCTCTGCCGTTCTAGGCCTGAGATACGGACCCTGTGACGGCACCGTAACCCCGCGAGATTCAGGAGACATCGCCAGTGCGAGTGGCAATCCGGAAGGAAGAGCCTCCAAGGCGGAGTGTCCTTTCCTGTACAAAACGGCGCCCAAGTGGCTGAGGCAGGGAGCATTTTCCTTCACAGAACCGGCATCCTCGTATGCCTGTGGGTTGCTCTAAAGAAACGACACTGTGAGCAACCTCTTCGAAAAGGCCTTCGCAAGCGACTTGGAGACAACAGCAGCGCAGTGGAGGCACAGACCGTTATCCTAGAGAGCAGCACAGTGTCTCTAGCAGCGATCGCTTCCCGGAGGATACTTAAGCCACACCGAGATTCCAGCAGGGAGTTTTGCCTTATAGCAGTACAACTCACTCAAGAAAGAGGGATGAGGTGTAGGGCTAATCTACGTGCGCTCACGCTCTGTGTCCCCGAGAAGGTTTCACGGAGCAGAAGGCATCACCGACCGCTACCACGTGTGTGCACCAAAGAAGCCCTGTGCCGTGGGTGTTCTCAGGCCGACAGCGAAGACCTAGGTGTGTGCTGCACCCGCGCTCGGTGGTTCACACGTTGCGTGACCCCTGTGCCTTTGGAAGATGTTCAGAGCGGGTGGCACCTGCGTGCTGCGAGCGCAAGAGGTGTAGAGTGTAGAGGCCTTTCACACTGGAGGAAGGGCTTGCGTCTCGTGGAGAGAACGTGTACGTCGCCCGGGAGATGGAGGCGCGCTCTTGACACCATTTCCTCTGCCCGTTTAAAACACAAGTGTTTGTACTCGATCTGGGCTGCCTGGTGAAACGCTTGGCAGTCCGCATCACCCTGAGCACCTCTCCTGAAGTTTGATTCGTAGCTGGGTGAACTCGGGCTTCAGAGGCTTAGATGAGACCAAACGTGTTCAGCTTGTGGCGAAAGCCTTTGACCAGAGGCATATACGCTTGTGCTTGGGGCGAGGGCTAGGCAAGAACGTTTACACCCCGGGTTTTTATCTTTACCCTAAGCTGTGTCCCTTTTGGCTGCAGCAGGCGGAGAGAACCCGCGGAGAGAGAACAGCTGCGAGGTGGATGCACAGAACAGTCACCTCGACACCAGCCCCGGGGTCCCAAGCAACGATCCTTCCCCGGAGGGTACTTAACCCACCCCGGGATTCAAGCAGGGAGTTCGCCTTGTCCAACTCGCACAGGAGACTGGCATGAGATGTAGGGCTCATCTACTTGCGTTCACACTACGTGGCCCGGAGAAGTTCTCATGGAGCCGAATGCAGCACCCTTCCTCCACCACGTGTGTACACAAAGGAGCGCTGGGCAGTGGGTGTTCTCAAGGCCAAGAGAGAAGCCCTTGTTCTGTGCTGCACCTGCTGGGTGGTTCAAAGGTTTTCTGACCTTCCTGCTCTGGAAGCTTTTCAGAGCTGAGGCTGCGCCTGGGCTGCGAAAGCGGAGAGGCGTAGAGGCCTTTCACACTGAAGGCGTGGGCCTGTTTCCCGTGGAGAAAGTGTACGTCGCCCAACCCCCACCCCCACCCCACCCCACCCCACCCCAACCCACCCCCAGCTGGAGGCGTGCGGGTTTGACACCATTTTGTCCTGCCCATGGAAAATACAAAGAGGCGTACACGATTTGGGCTGTCTGGTGAGAGAATTTTGAAGCGGCGGCACCCTGAGTACCTTTCCCGAAGTTTGCTTCCTAGCTGGTTAAACTCGGCTTTCAGAGGCGAGATGAGAACAAACTTGCTCCGCGTGCGGCGAAGTGCCCTGATGCCCTGCCCTAAATGTTTGAGCTTCTGGCCAGCGTCACGCAAGTACTTTGACACGTAGGAGTCTCCCTTTTACTCCAAGCTGTCCCTGTTGGCTGAAGCAGTCGGCGTGTCTGTATCGCAGCCTGGGAGGCTGGGCGTTGGGGGAGTCTGCCAAGTGACTGGCCTCCATTTATAGCTAACTGAGAAACTGCGTCGAAGCTTTCGGGAGCCTCTTACAGGGAATGGTTGCAGTTGGGAATTGGAGACTGTGCTGGCAAACGTCAGCAGCTCCTCTCCCTCGGAGGGCTCTTGGTGTGCCGACTCCTAACAGCCAGCACGGTCCCCAGCTCGTGAACGGTCCCATTGCGAGCCGGTCTCGTCCGTGAAAGAGCCACGTGAGGCTGAGCTCCAACAGTCGGGCTCCACACCTGGAGCCTTTGGGACAGGGCAGTCCTGAGCCGATGTGCCCACCAGGGGACGCGACCAAAGTTTACGTACCACAGGAAAGCGCAATCAAGGCCTCGTGTTCTCTCCATGAAAGGAACGTGAGCTTGAAGGGTGATGCGTCAGCGTGCACCGTGAACAGCTCGCTGGTACGCCTGTCTTTGCCCCCTCTCACGGTCTCACGCACCCGGGCTCAGTTCCGTGCAGGAACGCTGAGTGGGAGCGCCAGCCTCGCTGCTGGACTCTAAAGCCTTCCACCCCCTAATGGCAGGTTGTGTGTGTCTCTCACGTGGGGGGAGGAATGAGGTCGCCCACAGAGGTTCTGCCATGAAAGATCTAAAGACGCACGCTGCTGAGGAGCTTGTTCCTCATGGAGCGTCCCCGAAGGCCAGAAGAATGCCGACGGTCTCTTTCAAAGCTGCCGGACGCTCTGCCGTTCTAGGCCTGAGATACGGACCCTGTGACGGCACCGTAACCCCGCGAGATTCAGGAGACATCGCCAGTGCGAGTGGCAATCCGGAAGGAAGAGCCTCCAAGGCGGAGTGTCCTTTCCTGTACAAAACGGCGCCCAAGTGGCTGAGGCAGGGAGCATTTTCCTTCACAGAACCGGCATCCTCGTATGCCTGTGGGTTGCTCTAAAGAAACGACACTGTGAGCAACCTCTTCGAAAAGGCCTTCGCAAGCGACTTGGAGACAACAGCAGCGCAGTGGAGGCACAGACCGTTATCCTAGAGAGCAGCACAGTGTCTCTAGCAGCGATCGCTTCCCGGAGGATACTTAAGCCACACCGAGATTCCAGCAGGGAGTTTTGCCTTATAGCAGTACAACTCACTCAAGAAAGAGGGATGAGGTGTAGGGCTAATCTACGTGCGCTCACGCTCTGTGTCCCCGAGAAGGTTTCACGGAGCAGAAGGCATCACCGACCGCTACCACGTGTGTGCACCAAAGAAGCCCTGTGCCGTGGGTGTTCTCAGGCCGACAGCGAAGACCTAGGTGTGTGCTGCACCCGCGCTCGGTGGTTCACACGTTGCGTGACCCCTGTGCCTTTGGAAGATGTTCAGAGCGGGTGGCACCTGCGTGCTGCGAGCGCAAGAGGTGTAGAGTGTAGAGGCCTTTCACACTGGAGGAAGGGCTTGCGTCTCGTGGAGAGAACGTGTACGTCGCCCGGGAGATGGAGGCGCGCTCTTGACACCATTTCCTCTGCCCGTTTAAAACACAAGTGTTTGTACTCGATCTGGGCTGCCTGGTGAAACGCTTGGCAGTCCGCATCACCCTGAGCACCTCTCCTGAAGTTTGATTCGTAGCTGGGTGAACTCGGGCTTCAGAGGCTTAGATGAGACCAAACGTGTTCAGCTTGTGGCGAAAGCCTTTGACCAGAGGCATATACGCTTGTGCTTGGGGCGAGGGCTAGGCAAGAACGTTTACACCCCGGGTTTTTATCTTTACCCTAAGCTGTGTCCCTTTTGGCTGCAGCAGGCGGAGAGAACCCGCGGAGAGAGAACAGCTGCGAGGTGGATGCACAGAACAGTCACCTCGACACCAGCCCCGGGGTCCCAAGCAACGATCCTTCCCCGGAGGGTACTTAACCCACCCCGGGATTCAAGCAGGGAGTTCGCCTTGTCCAACTCGCACAGGAGACTGGCATGAGATGTAGGGCTCATCTACTTGCGTTCACACTACGTGGCCCGGAGAAGTTCTCACGGAGCCGAATGCAGCACCCTTCCTCCACCACGTGTGTACACAAAGGAGCGCTGGGCAGTGGGTGTTCTCAAGGCCAAGAGAGAAGCCCTTGTTCTGTGCTGCACCTGCTGGGTGGTTCAAAGGTTTTCTGACCTTCCTGCTCTGGAAGCTTTTCAGAGCTGAGGCTGCGCCTGGGCTGCGAAAGCGGAGAGGCGTAGAGGCCTTTCACACTGAAGGCGTGGGCCTGTTTCCCGTGGAGAAAGTGTACGTCGCCCAACCCCCACCCCCACCCCACCCCACCCCACCCCAACCCACCCCCAGCTGGAGGCGTGCGGGTTTGACACCATTTTGTCCTGCCCATGGAAAATACAAAGAGGCGTACACGATTTGGGCTGTCTGGTGAGAGAATTTTGAAGCGGCGGCACCCTGAGTACCTTTCCCGAAGTTTGCTTCCTAGCTGGTTAAACTCGGCTTTCAGAGGCGAGATGAGAACAAACTTGCTCCGCGTGCGGCGAAGTGCCCTGATGCCCTGCCCTAAATGTTTGAGCTTCTGGCCAGCGTCACGCAAGTACTTTGACACGTAGGAGTCTCCCTTTTACTCCAAGCTGTCCCTGTTGGCTGAAGCAGTCGGCGTGTCTGTATCGCAGCCTGGGAGGCCGGGCGTTGGGGGAGTCTGCCAAGTGACTGGCCTCCATTTATAGCTAACTGAGAAACTGCGTCGAAGCTTTCGGGAGCCTCTTACAGGGAATGGTTGCAGTTGGGAATTGGAGACTGTGCTGGCAAACGTCAGCAGCTCCTCTCCCTCGGAGGGCTCTTGGTGTGCCGACTCCTAACAGCCAGCACGGTCCCCAGCTCGTGAACGGTCCCATTGCGAGCCGGTCTCGTCCGTGAAAGAGCCACGTGAGGCTGAGCTCCAACAGTCGGGCTCCACACCTGGAGCCTTTGGGACAGGGCAGTCCTGAGCCGATGTGCCCACCAGGGGACGCGACCAAAGTTTACGTACCACAGGAAAGCGCAATCAAGGCCTCGTGTTCTCTCCATGAAAGGAACGTGAGCTTGAAGGGTGATGCGTCAGCGTGCACCGTGAACAGCTCGCTGGTACGCCTGTCTTTGCCCCCTCTCACGGTCTCACGCACCCGGGCTCAGTTCCGTGCAGGAACGCTGAGTGGGAGCGCCAGCCTCGCTGCTGGACTCTAAAGCCTTCCACCCCCTAATGGCAGGTTGTGTGTGTCTCTCACGTGGGGGGAGGAATGAGGTCGCCCACAGAGGTTCTGCCATGAAAGATCTAAAGACGCACGCTGCTGAGGAGCTTGTTCCTCATGGAGCGTCCCCGAAGGCCAGAAGAATGCCGACGGTCTCTTTCAAAGCTGCCGGACGCTCTGCCGTTCTAGGCCTGAGATACGGACCCTGTGACGGCACCGTAACCCCGCGAGATTCAGGAGACATCGCCAGTGCGAGTGGCAATCCGGAAGGAAGAGCCTCCAAGGCGGAGTGTCCTTTCCTGTACAAAACGGCGCCCAAGTGGCTGAGGCAGGGAGCATTTTCCTTCACAGAACCGGCATCCTCGTATGCCTGTGGGTTGCTCTAAAGAAACGACACTGTGAGCAACCTCTTCGAAAAGGCCTTCGCAAGCGACTTGGAGACAACAGCAGCGCAGTGGAGGCACAGACCGTTATCCTAGAGAGCAGCACAGTGTCTCTAGCAGCGATCGCTTCCCGGAGGATACTTAAGCCACACCGAGATTCCAGCAGGGAGTTTTGCCTTATAGCAGTACAACTCACTCAAGAAAGAGGGATGAGGTGTAGGGCTAATCTACGTGCGCTCACGCTCTGTGTCCCCGAGAAGGTTTCACGGAGCAGAAGGCATCACCGACCGCTACCACGTGTGTGCACCAAAGAAGCCCTGTGCCGTGGGTGTTCTCAGGCCGACAGCGAAGACCTAGGTGTGTGCTGCACCCGCGCTCGGTGGTTCACACGTTGCGTGACCCCTGTGCCTTTGGAAGATGTTCAGAGCGGGTGGCACCTGCGTGCTGCGAGCGCAAGAGGTGTAGAGTGTAGAGGCCTTTCACACTGGAGGAAGGGCTTGCGTCTCGTGGAGAGAACGTGTACGTCGCCCGGGAGATGGAGGCGCGCTCTTGACACCATTTCCTCTGCCCGTTTAAAACACAAGTGTTTGTACTCGATCTGGGCTGCCTGGTGAAACGCTTGGCAGTCCGCATCACCCTGAGCACCTCTCCTGAAGTTTGATTCGTAGCTGGGTGAACTCGGGCTTCAGAGGCTTAGATGAGACCAAACGTGTTCAGCTTGTGGCGAAAGCCTTTGACCAGAGGCATATACGCTTGTGCTTGGGGTGAGGGCTAGGCAAGAACGTTTACACCCCGGGTTTTTATCTTTACCCTAAGCTGTGTCCCTTTTGGCTGCAGCAGGCGGAGAGAACCCGCGGAGAGAGAACAGCTGCGAGGTGGATGCACAGAACAGTCACCTCGACACCAGCCCCGGGGTCCCAAGCAACGATCCTTCCCCGGAGGGTACTTAACCCACCCCGGGATTCAAGCAGGGAGTTCGCCTTGTCCAACTCGCACAGGAGACTGGCATGAGATGTAGGGCTCATCTACTTGCGTTCACACTACGTGGCCCGGAGAAGTTCTCACGGAGCCGAATGCAGCACCCTTCCTCCACCACGTGTGTACACAAAGGAGCGCTGGGCAGTGGGTGTTCTCAAGGCCAAGAGAGAAGCCCTTGTTC
Organism: Orcinus orca; assembly: GCF_937001465.1. Classification (NCBI taxonomy): domain Eukaryota; kingdom Metazoa; phylum Chordata; class Mammalia; order Artiodactyla; family Delphinidae; genus Orcinus; species Orcinus orca. The sequence continues at coordinate 789,598 of NW_026044085.1, read as the reverse complement.
TGTGCTGCACCTGCTGGGTGGTTCAAAGGTTTTCTGACCTTCCTGCTCTGGAAGCTTTTCAGAGCTGAGGCTGCGCCTGGGCTGCGAAAGCGGAGAGGCGTAGAGGCCTTTCACACTGAAGGCGTGGGCCTGTTTCCCGTGGAGAAAGTGTACGTCGCCCAACCCCCACCCCCACCCCACCCCACCCCACCCCAACCCACCCCCAGCTGGAGGCGTGCGGGTTTGACACCATTTTGTCCTGCCCATGGAAAATACAAAGAGGCGTACACGATTTGGGCTGTCTGGTGAGAGAATTTTGAAGCGGCGGCACCCTGAGTACCTTTCCCGAAGTTTGCTTCCTAGCTGGTTAAACTCGGCTTTCAGAGGCGAGATGAGAACAAACTTGCTCCGCGTGCGGCGAAGTGCCCTGATGCCCTGCCCTAAATGTTTGAGCTTCTGGCCAGCGTCACGCAAGTACTTTGACACGTAGGAGTCTCCCTTTTACTCCAAGCTGTCCCTGTTGGCTGAAGCAGTCGGCGTGTCTGTATCGCAGCCTGGGAGGCCGGGCGTTGGGGGAGTCTGCCAAGTGACTGGCCTCCATTTATAGCTAACTGAGAAACTGCGTCGAAGCTTTCGGGAGCCTCTTACAGGGAATGGTTGCAGTTGGGAATTGGAGACTGTGCTGGCAAACGTCAGCAGCTCCTCTCCCTCGGAGGGCTCTTGGTGTGCCGACTCCTAACAGCCAGCACGGTCCCCAGCTCGTGAACGGTCCGATTGCGAGCCGGTCTCGTCCGTGAAAGAGCCACGTGAGGCTGAGCTCCAACAGTCGGGCTCCACACCTGGAGCCTTTGGGACAGGGCAGTCCTGAGCCGATGTGCCCACCAGGGGACGCGACCAAAGTTTACGTACCACAGGAAAGCGCAATCAAGGCCTCGTGTTCTCTCCATGAAAGGAACGTGAGCTTGAAGGGTGATGCGTCAGCGTGCACCGTGAACAGCTCGCTGGTACGCCTGTCTTTGCCCCCTCTCACGGTCTCACGCACCCGGGCTCAGTTCCGTGCAGGAACGCTGAGTGGGAGCGCCAGCCTCGCTGCTGGACTCTAAAGCCTTCCACCCCCTAATGGCAGGTTGTGTGTGTCTCTCACGTGGGGGGAGGAATGAGGTCGCCCACAGAGGTTCTGCCATGAAAGATCTAAAGACGCACGCTGCTGAGGAGCTTGTTCCTCATGGAGCGTCCCCGAAGGCCAGAAGAATGCCGACGGTCTCTTTCAAAGCTGCCGGACGCTCTGCCGTTCTAGGCCTGAGATACGGACCCTGTGACGACACCGTAACCCCGCGAGATTCAGGAGACATCGCCAGTGCGAGTGGCAATCCGGAAGGAAGAGCCTCCAAGGCGGAGTGTCCTTTCCTGTACAAAACGGCGCCCAAGTGGCTGAGGCAGGGAGCATTTTCCTTCACAGAACCGGCATCCTCGTATGCCTGTGGGTTGCTCTAAAGAAACGACACTGTGAGCAACCTCTTCGAAAAGGCCTTCGCAAGCGACTTGGAGACAACAGCAGCGCAGTGGAGGCACAGACCGTTATCCTAGAGAGCAGCACCGTGTCTCTAGCAGCAATCGCTTCCCGGAGGATACTTAAGCCACACCGAGATTCCAGCAGGGAGTTTTGCCTTATAGCAGTACAACTCACTCAAGAAAGAGGGATGAGGTGTAGGGCTAATCTACGTGCGCTCACGCTCTGTGTCCCCGAGAAGGTTTCACGGAGCAGAAGGCATCACCGACCGCTACCACGTGTGTGCACCAAAGAAGCCCTGTGCCGTGGGTGTTCTCAGGCCGACAGCGAAGACCTAGGTGTGTGCTGCACCCGCGCTCGGTGGTTCACACGTTGCGTGACCCCTGTGCCTTTGGAAGATGTTCAGAGCGGGTGGCACCTGCGTGCTGCGAGCGCAAGAGGTGTAGAGTGTAGAGGCCTTTCACACTGGAGGAAGGGCTTGCGTCTCGTGGAGAGAACGTGTACGTCGCCCGGGAGATGGAGGCGCGCTCTTGACACCATTTCCTCTGCCCGTTTAAAACACAAGTGTTTGTACTCGATCTGGGCTGCCTGGTGAAACGCTTGGCAGTCCGCATCACCCTGAGCACCTCTCCTGAAGTTTGATTCGTAGCTGGGTGAACTCGGGCTTCAGAGGCTTAGATGAGACCAAACGTGTTCAGCTTGTGGCGAAAGCCTTTGACCAGAGGCATATACGCTTGTGCTTGGGGCGAGGGCTAGGCAAGAACGTTTACACCCCGGGTTTTTATCTTTACCCTAAGCTGTGTCCCTTTTGGCTGCAGCAGGCGGAGAGAACCCGCGGAGAGAGAACAGCTGCGAGGTGGATGCACAGAACAGTCACCTCGACACCAGCCCCGGGGTCCCAAGCAACGATCCTTCCCCGGAGGGTACTTAACCCACCCCGGGATTCAAGCAGGGAGTTCGCCTTGTCCAACTCGCACAGGAGACTGGCATGAGATGTAGGGCTCATCTACTTGCGTTCACACTACGTGGCCCGGAGAAGTTCTCACGGAGCCGAATGCAGCACCCTTCCTCCACCACGTGTGTACACAAAGGAGCGCTGGGCAGTGGGTGTTCTCAAGGCCAAGAGAGAAGCCCTTGTTCTGTGCTGCACCTGCTGGGTGGTTCAAAGGTTTTCTGACCTTCCTGCTCTGGAAGCTTTTCAGAGCTGAGGCTGCGCCTGGGCTGCGAAAGCGGAGAGGCGTAGAGGCCTTTCACACTGAAGGCGTGGGCCTGTTTCCCGTGGAGAAAGTGTACGTCGCCCAACCCCCACCCCCACCCCACCCCACCCCACCCCAACCCACCCCCAGCTGGAGGCGTGCGGGTTTGACACCATTTTGTCCTGCCCATGGAAAATACAAAGAGGCGTACACGATTTGGGCTGTCTGGTGAGAGAATTTTGAAGCGGCGGCACCCTGAGTACCTTTCCCGAAGTTTGCTTCCTAGCTGGTTAAACTCGGCTTTCAGAGGCGAGATGAGAACAAACTTGCTCCGCGTGCGGCGAAGTGCCCTGATGCCCTGCCCTAAATGTTTGAGCTTCTGGCCAGCGTCACGCAAGTACTTTGACACGTAGGAGTCTCCCTTTTACTCCAAGCTGTCCCTGTTGGCTGAAGCAGTCGGCGTGTCTGTATCGCAGCCTGGGAGGCCGGGCGTTGGGGGAGTCTGCCAAGTGACTGGCCTCCATTTATAGCTAACTGAGAAACTGCGTCGAAGCTTTCGGGAGCCTCTTACAGGGAATGGTTGCAGTTGGGAATTGGAGACTGTGCTGGCAAACGTCAGCAGCTCCTCTCCCTCGGAGGGCTCTTGGTGTGCCGACTCCTAACAGCCAGCACGGTCCCCAGCTCGTGAACGGTCCCATTGCGAGCCGGTCTCGTCCGTGAAAGAGCCACGTGAGGCTGAGCTCCAACAGTCGGGCTCCACACCTGGAGCCTTTGGGACAGGGCAGTCCTGAGCCGATGTGCCCACCAGGGGACGCGACCAAAGTTTACGTACCACAGGAAAGCGCAATCAAGGCCTCGTGTTCTCTCCATGAAAGGAACGTGAGCTTGAAGGGTGATGCGTCAGCGTGCACCGTGAACAGCTCGCTGGTACGCCTGTCTTTGCCCCCTCTCACGGTCTCACGCACCCGGGCTCAGTTCCGTGCAGGAACGCTGAGTGGGAGCGCCAGCCTCGCTGCTGGACTCTAAAGCCTTCCACCCCCTAATGGCAGGTTGTGTGTGTCTCTCACGTGGGGGGAGGAATGAGGTCGCCCACAGAGGTTCTGCCATGAAAGATCTAAAGACGCACGCTGCTGAGGAGCTTGTTCCTCATGGAGCGTCCCCGAAGGCCAGAAGAATGCCGACAGTCTCTTTCAAAGCTGCCGGACGCTCTGCCGTTCTAGGCCTGAGATACGGACCCTGTGACGGCACCGTAACCCCGCGAGATTCAGGAGACATCGCCAGTGCGAGTGGCAATCCGGAAGGAAGAGCCTCCAAGGCGGAGTGTCCTTTCCTGTACAAAACGGCGCCCAAGTGGCTGAGGCAGGGAGCATTTTCCTTCACAGAACCGGCATCCTCGTATGCCTGTGGGTTGCTCTAAAGAAACGACACTGTGAGCAACCTCTTCGAAAAGGCCTTCGCAAGCGACTTGGAGACAACAGCAGCGCAGTGGAGGCACAGACCGTTATCCTAGAGAGCAGCACAGTGTCTCTAGCAGCGATCGCTTCCCGGAGGATACTTAAGCCACACCGAGATTCCAGCAGGGAGTTTTGCCTTATAGCAGTACAACTCACTCAAGAAAGAGGGATGAGGTGTAGGGCTAATCTACGTGCGCTCACGCTCTGTGTCCCCGAGAAGGTTTCACGGAGCAGAAGGCATCACCGACCGCTACCACGTGTGTGAACCAAAGAAGCCCTGTGCCGTGGGTGTTCTCAGGCCGACAGCGAAGACCTAGGTGTGTGCTGCACCCGCGCTCGGTGGTTCACACGTTGCGTGACCCCTGTGCCTTTGGAAGATGTTCAGAGCGGGTGGCACCTGCGTGCTGCGAGCGCAAGAGGTGTAGAGTGTAGAGGCCTTTCACACTGGAGGAAGGGCTTGCGTCTCGTGGAGAGAACGTGTACGTCGCCCGGGAGATGGAGGCGCGCTCTTGACACCATTTCCTCTGCCCGTTTAAAACACAAGTGTTTGTACTCGATCTGGGCTGCCTGGTGAAACGCTTGGCAGTCCGCATCACCCTGAGCACCTCTCCTGAAGTTTGATTCGTAGCTGGGTGAACTCGGGCTTCAGAGGCTTAGATGAGACCAAACGTGTTCAGCTTGTGGCGAAAGCCTTTGACCAGAGGCATATACGCTTGTGCTTGGGGCGAGGGCTAGGCAAGAACGTTTACACCCCGGGTTTTTATCTTTACCCTAAGCTGTGTCCCTTTTGGCTGCAGCAGGCGGAGAGAACCCGCGGAGAGAGAACAGCTGCGAGGTGGATGCACAGAACAGTCACCTCGACACCAGCCCCGGGGTCCCAAGCAACGATCCTTCCCCGGAGGGTACTTAACCCACCCCGGGATTCAAGCAGGGAGTTCGCCTTGTCCAACTCGCACAGGAGACTGGCATGAGATGTAGGGCTCATCTACTTGCGTTCACACTACGTGGCCCGGAGAAGTTCTCACGGAGCCGAATGCAGCACCCTTCCTCCACCACGTGTGTACACAAAGGAGCGCTGGGCAGTGGGTGTTCTCAAGGCCAAGAGAGAAGCCCTTGTTCTGTGCTGCACCTGCTGGGTGGTTCAAAGGTTTTCTGACCTTCCTGCTCTGGAAGCTTTTCAGAGCTGAGGCTGCGCCTGGGCTGCGAAAGCGGAGAGGCGTAGAGGCCTTTCACACTGAAGGCGTGGGCCTGTTTCCCATGGAGAAAGTGTACGTCGCCCAACCCCCACCCCCACCCCACCCCACCCCACCCCAACCCACCCCACCCCAACCCACCCCCAGCTGGAGGCGTGCGGGTTTGACACCATTTTGTCCTGCCCATGGAAAATACAAAGAGGCGTACACGATTTGGGCTGTCTGGTGAGAGAATTTTGAAGCGGCGGCACCCTGAGTACCTTTCCCGAAGTTTGCTTCCTAGCTGGTTAAACTCGGCTTTCAGAGGCGAGATGAGAACAAACTTGCTCCGCGTGCGGCGAAGTGCCCTGATGCCCTGCCCTAAATGTTTGAGCTTCTGGCCAGCGTCACGCAAGTACTTTGACACGTAGGAGTCTCCCTTTTACTCCAAGCTGTCCCTGTTGGCTGAAGCAGTCGGCGTGTCTGTATCGCAGCCTGGGAGGCCGGGCGTTGGGGGAGTCTGCCAAGTGACTGGCCTCCATTTATAGCTAACTGAGAAACTGCGTCGAAGCTTTCGGGAGCCTCTTACAGGGAATGGTTGCAGTTGGGAATTGGAGACTGTGCTGGCAAACGTCAGCAGCTCCTCTCCCTCGGAGGGCTCTTGGTGTGCCGACTCCTAACAGCCAGCACGGTCCCCAGCTCGTGAACGGTCCCATTGCGAGCCGGTCTCGTCCGTGAAAGAGCCACGTGAGGCTGAGCTCCAACAGTCGGGCTCCACACCTGGAGCCTTTGGGACAGGGCAGTCCTGAGCCGATGTGCCCACCAGGGGACGCGACCAAAGTTTACGTACCACAGGAAAGCGCAATCAAGGCCTCGTGTTCTCTCCATGAAAGGAACGTGAGCTTGAAGGGTGATGCGTCAGCGTGCACCGTGAACAGCTCGCTGGTACGCCTGTCTTTGCCCCCTCTCACGGTCTCACGCACCCGGGCTCAGTTCCGTGCAGGAACGCTGAGTGGGAGCGCCAGCCTCGCTGCTGGACTCTAAAGCCTTCCACCCCCTAATGGCAGGTTGTGTGTGTCTCTCACGTGGGGGGAGGAATGAGGTCGCCCACAGAGGTTCTGCCATGAAAGATCTAAAGACGCACGCTGCTGAGGAGCTTGTTCCTCATGGAGCGTCCCCGAAGGCCAGAAGAATGCCGACGGTCTCTTTCAAAGCTGCCGGACGCTCTGCCGTTCTAGGCCTGAGATACGGACCCTGTGACGGCACCGTAACCCCGCGAGATTCAGGAGACATCGCCAGTGCGAGTGGCAATCCGGAAGGAAGAGCCTCCAAGGCGGAGTGTCCTTTCCTGTACAAAACGGCGCCCAAGTGGCTGAGGCAGGGAGCATTTTCCTTCACAGAACCGGCATCCTCGTATGCCTGTGGGTTGCTCTAAAGAAACGACACTGTGAGCAACCTCTTCGAAAAGGCCTTCGCAAGCGACTTGGAGACAACAGCAGCGCAGTGGAGGCACAGACCGTTATCCTAGAGAGCAGCACAGTGTCTCTAGCAGCGATCGCTTCCCGGAGGATACTTAAGCCACACCGAGATTCCAGCAGGGAGTTTTGCCTTATAGCAGTACAACTCACTCAAGAAAGAGGGATGAGGTGTAGGGCTAATCTACGTGCGCTCACGCTCTGTGTCCCCGAGAAGGTTTCACGGAGCAGAAGGCATCACCGACCACTACCACGTGTGTGCACCAAAGAAGCCCTGTGCCGTGGGTGTTCTCAGGCCGACAGCGAAGACCTAGGTGTGTGCTGCACCCGCGCTCGGTGGTTCACACGTTGCGTGACCCCTGTGCCTTTGGAAGATGTTCAGAGCGGGTGGCACCTGCGTGCTGCGAGCGCAAGAGGTGTAGAGTGTAGAGGCCTTTCACACTGGAGGAAGGGCTTGCGTCTCGTGGAGAGAACGTGTACGTCGCCCGGGAGATGGAGGCGCGCTCTTGACACCATTTCCTCTGCCCGTTTAAAACACAAGTGTTTGTACTCGATCTGGGCTGCCTGGTGAAACGCTTGGCAGTCCGCATCACCCTGAGCACCTCTCCTGAAGTTTGATTCGTAGCTGGGTGAACTCGGGCTTCAGAGGCTTAGATGAGACCAAACGTGTTCAGCTTGTGGCGAAAGCCTTTGACCAGAGGCATATACGCTTGTGCTTGGGGCGAGGGCTAGGCAAGAATGTTTACACCCCGGGTTTTTATCTTTACCCTAAGCTGTGTCCCTTTTGGCTGCAGCAGGCGGAGAGAACCCGCGGAGAGAGAACAGCTGCGAGGTGGATGCACAGAACAGTCACCTCGACACCAGCCCCGGGGTCCCAAGCAACGATCCTTCCCCGGAGGGTACTTAACCCACCCCGGGATTCAAGCAGGGAGTTCGCCTTGTCCAACTCGCACAGGAGACTGGCATGAGATGTAGGGCTCATCTACTTGCGTTCACACTACGTGGCCCGGAGAAGTTCTCACGGAGCCGAATGCAGCACCCTTCCTCCACCACGTGTGTACACAAAGGAGCGCTGGGCAGTGGGTGTTCTCAAGGCCAAGAGAGAAGCCCTTGTTCTGTGCTGCACCTGCTGGGTGGTTCAAAGTTTTTCTGACCTTCCTGCTCTGGAAGATTTTCAGAGCTGAGGCTGCGCCTGGGCTGCGAAAGCGGAGAGGCGTAGAGGCCTTTCACACTGAAGGCGTGGGCCTGTTTCCCGTGGAGAAAGTGTACGTCGCCCAACCCCCACCCCCACCCCACCCCACCCCACCCCAACCCACCCCCAGCTGGAGGCGTGCGGGTTTGACACCATTTTGTCCTGCCCATGGAAAATACAAAGAGGCGTACACGATTTGGGCTGTCTGGTGAGAGAATTTTGAAGCGGCGGCACCCTGAGTACCTTTCCCGAAGTTTGCTTCCTAGCTGGTTAAACTCGGCTTTCAGAGGCGAGATGAGAACAAACTTGCTCCGCGTGCGGCGAAGTGCCCTGATGCCCTGCCCTAAATGTTTGAGCTTCTGGCCAGCGTCACGCAAGTACTTTGACACGTAGGAGTCTCCCTTTTACTCCAAGCTGTCCCTGTTGGCTGAAGCAGTCGGCGTGTCTGTATCGCAGCCTGGGAGGCCGGGCGTTGGGGGAGTCTGCCAAGTGACTGGCCTCCATTTATAGCTAACTGAGAAACTGCGTCGAAGCTTTCGGGAGCCTCTTACAGGGAATGGTTGCAGTTGGGAATTGGAGACTGTGCTGGCAAACGTCAGCAGCTCCTCTCCCTCGGAGGGCTCTTGGTGTGCCGACTCCTAACAGCCAGCACGGTCCCCAGCTCGTGAACGGTCCCATTGCGAGCCGGTCTCGTCCGTGAAAGAGCCACGTGAGGCTGAGCTCCAACAGTCGGGCTCCACACCTGGAGCCTTTGGGACAGGGCAGTCCTGAGCCGATGTGCCCACCAGGGGATGCGACCAAAGTTTACGTACCACAGGAAAGCGCAATCAAGGCCTCGTGTTCTCTCCATGAAAGGAACGTGAGCTTGAAGGGTGATGCGTCAGCGTGCACCGTGAACAGCTCGCTGGTACGCCTGTCTTTGCCCCCTCTCACGGTCTCACGCACCCGGGCTCAGTTCCGTGCAGGAACGCTGAGTGGGAGCGCCAGCCTCGCTGCTGGACTCTAAAGCCTTCCACCCCCTAATGGCTGGTTGTGTGTGTCTCTCACGTGGGGGGAGGAATGAGGTCGCCCACAGAGGTTCTGCCATGAAAGATCTAAAGACGCACGCTGCTGAGGAGCTTGTTCCTCATGGAGCGTCCCCGAAGGCCAGAAGAATGCCGACGGTCTCTTTCAAAGCTTCCGGACGCTCTGCCGTTCTAGGCCTGAGATACGGACCCTGTGACGGCACCGTAACCCCGCGAGATTCAGGAGACATCGCCAGTGCGAGTAGCAATCCGGAAGGAAGAGCCTCCAAGGCGGAGTGTCCTTTCCTGTACAAAACGGCGCCCAAGTGGCTGAGGCAGGGAGCATTTTCCTTCACAGAACCGGCATCCTCGTATGCCTGTGGGTTGCTCTAAAGAAACGACACTGTGAGCAACCTCTTCGAAAAGGCCTTCGCAAGCGACTTGGAGACAACAGCAGCGCAGTGGAGGCACAGACCGTTATCCTAGAGAGCAGCACAGTGTCTCTAGCAGCGATCGCTTCCCGGAGGATACTTAAGCCACACCGAGATTCCAGCAGGGAGTTTTGCCTTATAGCAGTACAACTCACTCAAGAAAGAGGGATGAGGTGTAGGGCTAATCTACGTGCGCTCACGCTCTGTGTCCCCGAGAAGGTTTCACGGAGCAGAAGGCATCACCGACCGCTACCACGTGTGTGCACCAAAGAAGCCCTGTGCCGTGGGTGTTCTCAGGCCGACAGCGAAGACCTAGGTGTGTGCTGCACCCGCGCTCGGTGGTTCACACGTTGCGTGACCCCTGTGCCTTTGGAAGATGTTCAGAGCGGGTGGCACCTGCGTTCTGCGAGCGCAAGAGGTGTAGAGTGTAGAGGCCTTTCACACTGGAGGAAGGGCTTGCGTCTCGTGGAGAGAACGTGTACGTCGCCCGGGAGATGGAGGCGCGCTCTTGACACCATTTCCTCTGCCCGTTTAAAACACAAGTGTTTGTACTCGATCTGGGCTGCCTGGTGAAACGCTTGGCAGTCCGCATCACCCTGAGCACCTCTCCTGAAGTTTGATTCGTAGCTGGGTGAACTCGGGCTTCAGAGGCTTAGATGAGACCAAACGTGTTCAGCTTGTGGCGAAAGCCTTTGACCAGAGGCATATACGCTTGTGCTTGGGGCGAGGGCTAGGCAAGAATGTTTACACCCCGGGTTTTTATCTTTACCCTAAGCTGTGTCCCTTTTGGCTGCAGCAGGCGGAGAGAACCCGCGGAGAGAGAACAGCTGCGAGGTGGATGCACAGAACAGTCACCTCGACACCAGCCCCGGGGTCCCAAGCAACGATCCTTCCCCGGAGGGTACTTAACCCACCCCGGGATTCAAGCAGGGAGTTCGCCTTGTCCAACTCGCACAGGAGACTGGCATGAGATGTAGGGCTCATCTACTTGCGTTCACACTACGTGGCCCGGAGAAGTTCTCACGGAGCCGAATGCAGCACCCTTCCTCCACCACGTGTGTACACAAAGGAGCGCTGGGCAGTGGGTGTTCTCAAGGCCAAGAGAGAAGCCCTTGTTCTGTGCTGCACCTGCTGGGTGGTTCAAAGGTTTTCTGACCTTCCTGCTCTGGAAGCTTTTCAGAGCTGAGGCTGCGCCTGGGCTGCGAAAGCGGAGAGGCGTAGAGGCCTTTCACACTGAAGACGTGGGCCTGTTTCCCGTGGACAAAGTGTACGTCGCCCAACACCCACCCCCACCCCACCCCACCCCACCCCAACCCACCCCCAGCTGGAGGCGTGCGGGTTTGACACCATTTTGTCCTGCCCATGGAAAATACAAAGAGGCGTACACGATTTGGGCTGTCTGGTGAGAGAATTTTGAAGCGGCGGCACCCTGAGTACCTTTCCCGAAGTTTGCTTCCTAGCTGGTTAAACTCGGCTTTCAGAGGCGAGATGAGAACAAACTTGCTCCGCGTGCGGCGAAGTGCCCTGATGCCCTGCCCTAAATGTTTGAGCTTCTGGCCAGCGTCACGCAAGTACTTTGACACGTAGGAGTCTCCCTTTTACTCCAAGCTGTCCCTGTTGGCTGAAGCAGTCGGCGTGTCTGTATCGCAGCCTGGGAGGCCGGGCGTTGGGGGAGTCTGCCAAGTGACTGGCCTCCATTTATAGCTAACTGAGAAACTGCGTCGAAGCTTTCGGGAGCCTCTTACAGGGAATGGTTGCAGTTGGGAATTGGAGACTGTGCTGGCAAACGTCAGCAGCTCCTCTCCCTCGGAGGGCTCTTGGTGTGCCGACTCCTAACAGCCAGCACGGTCCCCAGCTCGTGAACGGTCCCATTGCGAGCCGGTCTCGTCCGTGAAAGAGCCACGTGAGGCTGAGCTCCAACAGTCGGGCTCCACACCTGGAGCCTTTGGGACAGGGCAGTCCTGAGCCGATGTGCCCACCAGGGGACGCGACCAAAGTTTACGTACCACAGGAAAGCGCAATCAAGGCCTCGTGTTCTCTCCATGAAAGGAACGTGAGCTTGAAGGGTGATGCGTCAGCGTGCACCGTGAACAGCTCGCTGGTACGCCTGTCTTTGCCCCCTCTCACGGTCTCACGCACCCGGGCTCAGTTCCGTGCAGGAACGCTGAGTGGGAGCGCCAGCCTCGCTGCTGGACTCTAAAGCCTTCCACCCCCTAATGGCAGGTTGTGTGTGTCTCTCACGTGGGGGGAGGAATGAGGTCGCCCACAGAGGTTCTGCCATGAAAGATCTAAAGACGCACGCTGCTGAGGAGCTTGTTCCTCATGGAGCGTCCCCGAAGGCCAGAAGAATGCCGACGGTCTCTTTCAAAGCTGCCGGACGCTCTGCCGTTCTAGGCCTGAGATACGGACCCTGTGACGGCACCGTAACCCCGCGAGATTCAGGAGACATCGCCAGTGCGAGTGGCAATCCGGAAGGAAGAGCCTCCAAGGCGGAGTGTCCTTTCCTGTACAAAACGGCGCCCAAGTGGCTGAGGCAGGGAGCATTTTCCTTCACAGAACCGGCATCCTCGTATGCCTGTGGGTTGCTCTAAAGAAACGACACTGTGAGCAACCTCTTCGAAAAGGCCTTCGCAAGCGACTTGAAGACAACAGCAGCGCAGTGAAGGCACAGACCGTGATCCTAGAGAGCAGCACAGTGTCTCTAGCAGCGATCGCTTCCCGGAGGATACTTAAGCCACACCGAGATTCCAGCAGGGAGTTTTGCCTTATAGCAGTACAACTCACTCAAGAAAGAGGGATGAGGTGTAGGGCTAATCTACGTGCGCTCACGCTCTGTGTCCCCGAGAAGGTTTCACGGAGCAGAAGGCATCACCGACCGCTACCACGTGTGTGCACCAAAGAAGCCCTGTGCCGTGGGTGTTCTCAGGCCGACAGCGAAGACCTAGGTGTGTGCTGCACCCGCGCTCGGTGGTTCACACGTTGCGTGACCCCTGTGCCTTTGGAAGATGTTCAGAGCGGGTGGCACCTGCGTGCTGCGAGCGCAAGAGGTGTAGAGTGTAGAGGCCTTTCACACTGGAGGAAGGGCTTGCGTCTCGTGGAGAGAACGTGTACGTCGCCCGGGAGATGGAGGCGCGCTCTTGACACCATTTCCTCTGCCCGTTTAAAACACAAGTGTTTGTACTCGATCTGGGCTGCCTGGTGAAACGCTTGGCAGTCCGCATCACCCTGAGCACCTCTCCTGAAGTTTGATTCGTAGCTGGGTGAACTCGGGCTTCAGAGGCTTAGATGAGACCAAACGTGTTCAGCTTGTGGCGAAAGCCTTTGACCAGAGGCATATACGCTTGTGCTTGGGGCGAGGGCTAGGCAAGAACGTTTACACCCCGGGTTTTTATCTTTACCCTAAGCTGTGTCCCTTTTGGCTGCAGCAGGCGGAGAGAACCCGCGGAGAGAGAACAGCTGCGAGGTGGATGCACAGAACAGTCACCTCGACACCAGCCCCGGGGTCCCAAGCAACGATCCTTCCCCGGAGGGTACTTAACCCACCCCGGGATTCAAGCGGGAGTTCGCCTTGTCCAACTCGCACAGGAGACTGGCATGAGATGTAGGGCTCATCTACTTGCGTTCACACTACGTGGCCCGGAGAAGTTCTCACGGAGCCGAATGCAGCACCCTTCCTCCACCACGTGTGTACACAAAGGAGCGCTGGGCAGTGGGTGTTCTCAAGGCCAAGAGAGAAGCCCTTGTTCTGTGCTGCACCTGCTGGGTGGTTCAAAGGTTTTCTGACCTTCCTGCTCTGGAAGCTTTTCAGAGCTGAGGCTGCGCCTGGGCTGCGAAAGCGGAGAGGCGTAGAGGCCTTTCACACTGAAGACGTGGGCCTGTTTCCTGTGGAGAAAGTGTACGTCGCCCAACCCCCACCCCCACCCCACCCCACCCCACCCCAACCCACCCCCAGCTGGAGGCGTGCGGGTTTGACACCATTTTGTCCTGCCCATGGAAAATACAAAGAGGCGTACACGATTTGGGCTGTCTGGTGAGAGAATTTTGAAGCGGCGGCACCCTGAGTACCTTTCCCGAAGTTTGCTTCCTAGCTGGTTAAACTCGGCTTTCAGAGGCGAGATGAGAACAAACTTGCTCCGCGTGCGGCGAAGTGCCCTGATGCCCTGCCCTAAATGTTTGAGCTTCTGGCCAGCGTCACGCAAGTACTTTGACACGTAGGAGTCTCCCTTTTACTCCAAGCTGTCCCTGTTGGCTGAAGCAGTCGGCGTGTCTGTATCGCAGCCTGGGAGGCCGGGCGTTGGGGGAGTCTGCCAAGTGACTGGCCTCCATTTATAGCTAACTGAGAAACTGCGTCGAAGCTTTCGGGAGCCTCTTACAGGGAATGGTTGCAGTTGGGAATTGGAGACTGTGCTGGCAAACGTCAGCAGCTCCTCTCCCTCGGAGGGCTCTTGGTGTGCCGACTCCTAACAGCCAGCACGGTCCCCAGCTCGTGAACGGTCCCATTGCGAGCCGGTCTCGTCCGTGAAAGAGCCACGTGAGGCTGAGCTCCAACAGTCGGGCTCCACACCTGGAGCCTTTGGGACAGGGCAGTCCTGAGCCGATGTGCCCACCAGGGGACGCGACCAAAGTTTACGTACCACAGGAAAGCGCAATCAAGGCCTCGTGTTCTCTCCATGAAAGGAACGTGAGCTTGAAGGGTGATGCGTCAGCGTGCACCGTGAACAGCTCGCTGGTACGCCTGTCTTTGCCCCCTCTCACGGTCTCACGCACCCGGGCTCAGTTCCGTGCAGGAACGCTGAGTGGGAGCGCCAGCCTCGCTGCTGGACTCTAAAGCCTTCCACCCCCTAATGGCAGGTTGTGTGTGTCTCTCACGTGGGGGGAGGAATGAGGTCGCCCACAGAGGTTCTGCCATGAAAGATCTAAAGACGCACGCTGCTGAGGAGCTTGTTCCTCATGGAGCGTCCCCGAAGGCCAGAAGAATGCCGACGGTCTCTTTCAAAGCTGCCGGACGCTCTGCCGTTCTAGGCCTGAGATACGGACCCTGTGACGGCACCGTAACCCCGCGAGATTCAGGAGACATCGCCAGTGCGAGTGGCAATCCGGAAGGAAGAGCCTCCAAGGCGGAGTGTCCTTTCCTGTACAAAACGGCGCCCAAGTGGCTGAGGCAGGGAGCATTTTCCTTCACAGAACCGGCATCCTCGTATGCCTGTGGGTTGCTCTAAAGAAACGACACTGTGAGCAACCTCTTCGAAAAGGCCTTCGCAAGCGACTTGGAGACAACAGCAGCGCAGTGGAGGCACAGACCGTTATCCTAGAGAGCAGCACAGTGTCTCTAGCAGCGATCGCTTCCCGGAGGATACTTAAGCCACACCGAGATTCCAGCAGGGAGTTTTGCCTTATAGCAGTACAACTCACTCAAGAAAGAGGGATGAGGTGTAGGGCTAATCTACGTGCGCTCACGCTCTGTGTCCCCGAGAAGGTTTCACGGAGCAGAAGGCATCACCGACCGCTACCACGTGTGTGCACCAAAGAAGCCCTGTGCCGTGGGTGTTCTCAGGCCGACAGCGAAGACCTAGGTGTGTGCTGCACCCGCGCTCGGTGGTTCACACGTTGCGTGACCCCTGTGCCTTTGGAAGATGTTCAGAGCGGGTGGCACCTGCGTGCTGCGAGCGCAAGAGGTGTAGAGTGTAGAGGCCTTTCACACTGGAGGAAGGGCTTGCGTCTCGTGGAGAGAACGTGTACGTCGCCCGGGAGATGGAGGCGCGCTCTTGACACCATTTCCTCTGCCCGTTTAAAACACAAGTGTTTGTACTCGATCTGGGCTGCCTGGTGAAACGCTTGGCAGTCCGCATCACCCTGAGCACCCCTCCTGAAGTTTGATTCGTAGCTGGGTGAACTCGGGCTTCAGAGGCTTAGATGAGACCAAACGTGTTCAGCTTGTGGCGAAAGCCTTTGACCAGAGGCATATACGCTTGTGCTTGGGGCGAGGGCTAGGCAAGAACGTTTACACCTCGGGTTTTTATCTTTACCCTAAGCTGTGTCCCTTTTGGCTGCAGCAGGCGGAGAGAACCCGCGGAGAGAGAACAGCTGCGAGGTGGATGCACAGAACAGTCACCTCGACACCAGCCCCGGGGTCCCAAGCAACGATCCTTCCCCGGAGGGTACTTAACCCACCCCGGGATTCAAGCAGGGAGTTCGCCTTGTCCAACTCGCACAGGAGACTGGCATGAGATGTAGGGCTCATCTACTTGCGTTCACACTACGTGGCCCGGAGAAGTTCTCACGGAGCCGAATGCAGCACCCTTCCTCCACCACGTGTGTACACAAAGGAGCGCTGGGCAGTGGGTGTTCTCAAGGCCAAGAGAGAAGCCCTTGTTCTGTGCTGCACCTGCTGGGTGGTTCAAAGGTTTTCTGACCTTCCTGCTCTGGAAGCTTTTCAGAGCTGAGGCTGCGCCTGGGCTGCGAAAGCGGAGAGGCGTAGAGGCCTTTCACACTGAAGGCGTGGGCCTGTTTCCCGTGGAGAAAGTGTACGTCGCCCAACCCCCACCCCCACCCCACCCCACCCCACCCCAACCCACCCCCAGCTGGAGGCGTGCGGGTTGACACCATTTTGTCCTGCCCATGGAAAATACAAAGAGGCGTACACGATTTGGGCTGTCTGGTGAGAGAATTTTGAAGCGGCGGCACCCTGAGTACCTTTCCCGAAGTTTGCTTCCTAGCTGGTTAAACTCGGCTTTCAGAGGCGAGATGAGAACAAACTTGCTCCGCGTGCGGCGAAGTGCCCTGATGCCCTGCCCTAAATGTTTGAGCTTCTGGCCAGCGTCACGCAAGTACTTTGACACGTAGGAGTCTCCCTTTTACTCCAAGCTGTCCCTGTTGGCTGAAGCAGTCGGCGTGTCTGTATCGCAGCCTGGGAGGCCGGGCGTTGGGGGAGTCTGCCAAGTGACTGGCCTCCATTTATAGCTAACTGAGAAACTGCGTCGAAGCTTTCGGGAGCCTCTTACAGGGAATGGTTGCAGTTGGGAATTGGAGACTGTGCTGGCAAACGTCAGCAGCTCCTCTCCCTCGGAGGGCTCTTGGTGTGCCGACTCCTAACAGCCAGCACGGTCCCCAGCTCGTGAACGGTCCCATTGCGAGCCGGTCTCGTCCGTGAAAGAGCCACGTGAGGCTGAGCTCCAACAGTCGGGCTCCACACCTGGAGCCTTTGGGACAGGGCAGTCCTGAGCCGATGTGCCCACCAGGGGACGCGACCAAAGTTTACGTACCACAGGAAAGCGCAATCAAGGCCTCGTGTTCTCTCCATGAAAGGAACGTGAGCTTGAAGGGTGATGCGTCAGCGTGCACCGTGAACAGCTCGCTGGTACGCCTGTCTTTGCCCCCTCTCACGGTCTCACGCACCCGGGCTCAGTTCCGTGCAGGAACGCTGAGTGGGAGCGCCAGCCTCGCTGCTGGACTCTAAAGCCTTCCACCCCCTAATGGCAGGTTGTGTGTGTCTCTCACGTGGGGGGAGGAATGAGGTCGCCCACAGAGGTTCTGCCATGAAAGATCTAAAGACGCACGCTGCTGAGGAGCTTGTTCCTCATGGAGCGTCCCCGAAGGCCAGAAGAATGCCGACGGTCTCTTTCAAAGCTGCCGGACGCTCTGCCGTTCTAGGCCTGAGATACGGACCCTGTGACGGCACCGTAACCCCGCGAGATTCAGGAGACATCGCCAGTGCGAGTGGCAATCCGGAAGGAAGAGCCTCCAAGGCGGAGTGTCCTTTCCTGTACAAAACGGCGCCCAAGTGGCTGAGGCAGGGAGCATTTTCCTTCACAGAACCGGCATCCTCGTATGCCTGTGGGTTGCTCTAAAGAAACGAC
The DNA here is from genome assembly GCF_937001465.1 of Orcinus orca. Taxonomy (NCBI): domain Eukaryota; kingdom Metazoa; phylum Chordata; class Mammalia; order Artiodactyla; family Delphinidae; genus Orcinus; species Orcinus orca. The sequence continues at coordinate 772,329 of NW_026044085.1, read as the reverse complement.
ACTGTGAGCAGCCTCTTCGAAAAGGCCTTCGCAAGCGACTTGGAGACAACAGCAGCGCAGTGGAGGCACAGACCGTTATCCTAGAGAGCAGCACAGTGTCTCTAGCAGCGATCGCTTCCCGGAGGATACTTAAGCCACACCGAGATTCCAGCAGGGAGTTTTGCCTTATAGCAGTACAACTCACTCAAGAAAGAGGGATGAGGTGTAGGGCTAATCTACGTGTGCTCACGCTCTGTGTCCCCGAGAAGGTTTCACGGAGCAGAAGGCATCACCGACCGCTACCACGTGTGTGCACCAAAGAAGCCCTGTGCCGTGGGTGTTCTCAGGCCGACAGCGAAGACCTAGGTGTGTGCTGCACCCGCGCTCGGTGGTTCACACGTTGCGTGACCCCTGTGCCTTTGGAAGATGTTCAGAGCGGGTGGCACCTGCGTGCTGCGAGCGCAAGAGGTGTAGAGTGTAGAGGCCTTTCACACTGGAGGAAGGGCTTGCGTCTCGTGGAGAGAACGTGTACGTCGCCCGGGAGATGGAGGCACGCTCTTGACACCATTTCCTCTGCCCGTTTAAAACACAAGTGTTTGTACTCGATCTGGGCTGCCTGGTGAAACGCTTGGCAGTCCGCATCACCCTGAGCACCTCTCCTGAAGTTTGATTCGTAGCTGGGTGAACTCGGGCTTCAGAGGCTTAGATGAGACCAAACGTGTTCAGCTTGTGGCGAAAGCCTTTGACCAGAGGCATATACGCTTGTGCTTGGGGCGAGGGCTAGGCAAGAACGTTTACACCCCGGGTTTTTATCTTTACCCTAAGCTGTGTCCCTTTTGGCTGCAGCAGGCGGAGAGAACCCGCGGAGAGAGAACAGCTGCGAGGTGGATGCACAGAACAGTCACCTCGACACCAGCCCCGGGGTCCCAAGCAACGATCCTTCCCCGGAGGGTACTTAACCCACCCCGGGATTCAAGCAGGGAGTTCGCCTTGTCCAACTCGCACAGGAGACTGGCATGAGATGTAGGGCTCATCTACTTGCGTTCACACTACGTGGCCCGGAGAAGTTCTCACGGAGCCGAATGCAGCACCCTTCCTCCACCACGTGTGTACACAAAGGAGCGCTGGGCAGTGGGTGTTCTCAAGGCCAAGAGAGAAGCCCTTGTTCTGTGCTGCACCTGCTGGGTGGTTCAAAGGTTTTCTGACCTTCCTGCTCTGGAAGCTTTTCAGAGCTGAGGCTGCGCCTGGGCTGCGAAAGCGGAGAGGCGTAGAGGCCTTTCACACTGAAGGCGTGGGCCTGTTTCCCGTGGAGAAAGTGTACGTCGCCCAACCCCCACCCCCACCACACCCCACCCCACCCCAACCCACCCCCAGCTGGAGGCGTGCGGGTTGACACCATTTTGTCCTGCCCATGGAAAATACAAAGAGGCGTACACGATTTGGGCTGTCTGGTGAGAGAATTTTGAAGCGGCGGCACCCTGAGTACCTTTCCCGAAGTTTGCTTCCTAGCTGGTTAAACTCGGCTTTCAGAGGCGAGATGAGAACAAACTTGCTCCGCGTGCGGCGAAGTGCCCTGATGCCCTGCCCTAAATGTTTGAGCTTCTGGCCAGCGTCACGCAAGTACTTTGACACGTAGGAGTCTCCCTTTTACTCCAAGCTGTCCCTGTTGGCTGAAGCAGTCGGCGTGTCTGTATCGCAGCCTGGGAGGCCGGGCGTTGGGGGAGTCTGCCAAGTGACTGGCCTCCATTTATAGCTAACTGAGAAACTGCGTCGAAGCTTTCGGGAGCCTCTTACAGGGAATGGTTGCAGTTGGGAATTGGAGACTGTGCTGGCAAACGTCAGCAGCTCCTCTCCCTCGGAGGGCTCTTGGTGTGCCGACTCCTAACAGCCAGCACGGTCCCCAGCTCGTGAACGGTCCCATTGCGAGCCGGTCTCGTCCGTGAAAGAGCCACGTGAGGCTGAGCTCCAACAGTCGGGCTCCACACCTGGAGCCTTTGGGACAGGGCAGTCCTGAGCCGATGTGCCCACCAGGGGACGCGACCAAAGTTTACGTACCACAGGAAAGCGCAATCAAGGCCTCGTGTTCTCTCCATGAAAGGAACGTGAGCTTGAAGGGTGATGCGTCAGCGTGCACCGTGAACAGCTCGCTGGTACGCCTGTCTTTGCCCCCTCTCACGGTCTCACGCACCCGGGCTCAGTTCCGTGCAGGAACGCTGAGTGGGAGCGCCAGCCTCGCTGCTGGACTCTAAAGCCTTCCACCCCCTAATGGCAGGTTGTGTGTGTCTCTCACGTGGGGGGAGGAATGAGGTCGCCCACAGAGGTTCTGCCATGAAAGATCTAAAGACGCACGCTGCTGAGGAGCTTGTTCCTCATGGAGCGTCCCCGAAGGCCAGAAGAATGCCGACGGTCTCTTTCAAAGCTGCCGGACGCTCTGCCGTTCTAGGCCTGAGATACGGACCCTGTGACGGCACCGTAACCCCGCGAGATTCAGGAGACATCGCCAGTGCGAGTGGCAATCCGGAAGGAAGAGCCTCCAAGGCGGAGTGTCCTTTCCTGTACAAAACGGCGCCCAAGTGGCTGAGGCAGGGAGCATTTTCCTTCACAGAACCGGCATCCTCGTATGCCTGTGGGTTGCTCTAAAGAAACGACACTGTGAGCAACCTCTTCGAAAAGGCCTTCGCAAGCGACTTGGAGACAACAGCAGCGCAGTGGAGGCACAGACCGTTATCCTAGAGAGCAGCACAGTGTCTCTAGCAGCGATCGCTTCCCGGAGGATACTTAAGCCACACCGAGATTCCAGCAGGGAGTTTTGCCTTATAGCAGTACAACTCACTCAAGAAAGAGGGATGAGGTGTAGGGCTAATCTACGTGCGCTCACGCTCTGTGTCCCCGAGAAGGTTTCACGGAGCAGAAGGCATCACCGACCGCTACCACGTGTGTGCACCAAAGAAGCCCTGTGCCGTGGGTGTTCTCAGGCCGACAGCGAAGACCTAGGTGTGTGCTGCACCCGCGCTCGGTGGTTCACACGTTGCGTGACCCCTGTGCCTTTGGAAGATGTTCAGAGCGGGTGGCACCTGCGTGCTGCGAGCGCAAGAGGTGTAGAGTGTAGAGGCCTTTCACACTGGAGGAAGGGCTTGCGTCTCGTGGAGAGAACGTGTACGTCGCCCGGGAGATGGAGGCGCGCTCTTGACACCATTTCCTCTGCCCGTTTAAAACACAAGTGTTTGTACTCGATCTGGGCTGCCTGGTGAAACGCTTGGCAGTCCGCATCACCCTGAGCACCTCTCCTGAAGTTTGATTCGTAGCTGGGTGAACTCGGGCTTCAGAGGCTTAGATGAGACCAAACGTGTTCAGCTTGTGGCGAAAGCCTTTGACCAGAGGCATATACGCTTGTGCTTGGGGCGAGGGCTAGGCAAGAACGTTTACACCCCGGGTTTTTATCTTTACCCTAAGCTGTGTCCCTTTTGGCTGCAGCAGGCGGAGAGAACCCGCGGAGAGAGAACAGCTGCGAGGTGGATGCACAGAACAGTCACCTCGACACCAGCCCCGGGGTCCCAAGCAACGATCCTTCCCCGGAGGGTACTTAACCCACCCCGGGATTCAAGCAGGGAGTTCGCCTTGTCCAACTCGCACAGGAGACTGGCATGAGATGTAGGGCTCATCTACTTGCGTTCACACTACGTGGCCCGGAGAAGTTCTCACGGAGCCGAATGCAGCACCCTTCCTCCACCACGTGTGTACACAAAGGAGCGCTGGGCAGTGGGTGTTCTCAAGGCCAAGAGAGAAGCCCTTGTTCTGTGCTGCACCTGCTGGGTGGTTCAAAGGTTTTCTGACCTTCCTGCTCTGGAAGCTTTTCAGAGCTGAGGCTGCGCCTGGGCTGCGAAAGCGGAGAGGCGTAGAGGCCTTTCACACTGAAGACGTGGGCCTGTTTCCCGTGGAGAAAGTGTACGTCGCCCAACCCCCACCCCCACCCCACCCCACCCCACCCCAACCCACCCCCAGCTGGAGGCGTGCGGGTTTGACACCATTTTGTCCTGCCCATGGAAAATACAAAGAGGCGTACACGATTTGGGCTGTCTGGTGAGAGAATTTTGAAGCGGCGGCACCCTGAGTACCTTTCCCGAAGTTTGCTTCCTAGCTGGTTAAACTCGGCTTTCAGAGGCGAGATGAGAACAAACTTGCTCCGCGTGCGGCGAAGTGCCCTGATGCCCTGCCCTAAATGTTTGAGCTTCTGGCCAGCGTCACGCAAGTACTTTGACACGTAGGAGTCTCCCTTTTACTCCAAGCTGTCCCTGTTGGCTGAAGCAGTCGGCGTGTCTGTATCGCAGCCTGGGAGGCCGGGCGTTGGGGGAGTCTGCCAAGTGACTGGCCTCCATTTATAGCTAACTGAGAAACTGCGTCGAAGCTTTCGGGAGCCTCTTACAGGGAATGGTTGCAGTTGGGAATTGGAGACTGTGCTGGCAAACGTCAGCAGCTCCTCTCCCTCAGAGGGCTCTTGGTGTGCCGACTCCTAACAGCCAGCACGGTCCCCAGCTCGTGAACGGTCCCATTGCGAGCCGGTCTCGTCCGTGAAAGAGCCACGTGAGGCTGAGCTCCAACAGTCGGGCTCCACACCTGGAGCCTTTGGGACAGGGCAGTCCTGAGCCGATATGCCCACCAGGGGACGCGACCAAAGTTTACGTACCACAGGAAAGCGCAATCAAGGCCTCGTGTTCTCTCCATGAAAGGAACGTGAGCTTGAAGGGTGATGCGTCAGCGTGCACCGTGAACAGCTCGCTGGTACGCCTGTCTTTGCCCCCTCTCACGGTCTCACGCACCCGGGCTCAGTTCCGTGCAGGAACGCTGAGTGGGAGCGCCAGCCTCGCTGCTGGACTCTAAAGCCTTCCACCCCCTAATGGCAGGTTGTGTGTGTCTCTCACGTGGGGGGAGGAATGAGGTCGCCCACAGAGGTTCTGCCATGAAAGATCTAAAGACGCACGCTGCTGAGGAGCTTGTTCCTCATGGAGCGTCCCCGAAGGCCAGAAGAATGCCGACGGTCTCTTTCAAAGCTGCCGGACGCTCTGCCATTCTAGGCCTGAGATACGGACCCTGTGACGGCACCGTAACCCCGCGAGATTCAGGAGACATCGCCAGTGCGAGTGGCAATCCGGAAGGAAGAGCCTCCAAGGCGGAGTGTCCTTTCCTGTACAAAACGGCGCCCAAGTGGCTGAGGCAGGGAGCATTTTCCTTCACAGAACCGGCATCCTCGTATGCCTGTGGGTTGCTCTAAAGAAACGACACTGTGAGCAACCTCTTCGAAAAGGCCTTCGCAAGCGACTTGGAGACAACAGCAGCGCAGTGGAGGCACAGACCGTTATCCTAGAGAGCAGCACAGTGTCTCTAGCAGCGATCGCTTCCCGGAGGATACTTAAGCCACACCGAGATTCCAGCAGGGAGTTTTGCCTTATAGCAGTACAACTCACTCAAGAAAGAGGGATGAGGTGTAGGGCTAATCTACGTGCGCTCACGCTCTGTGTCCCCGAGAAGGTTTCACGGAGCAGAAGGCATCACCGACCGCTACCACGTGTGTGCACCAAAGAAGCCCTGTGCCGTGGGTGTTCTCAGGCCGACAGCGAAGACCTAGGTGTGTGCTGCACCCGCGCTCGGTGGTTCACACGTTGCGTGACCCCTGTGCCTTTGGAAGATGTTCAGAGCGGGTGGCACCTGCGTGCTGCGAGCGCAAGAGGTGTAGAGTGTAGAGGCCTTTCACACTGGAGGAAGGGCTTGCGTCTCGTGGAGAGAACGTGTACGTCGCCCGGGAGATGGAGGCGCGCTCTTGACACCATTTCCTCTGCCCGTTTAAAACACAAGTGTTTGTACTCGATCTGGGCTGCCTGGTGAAACGCTTGGCAGTCCGCATCACCCTGAGCACCCCTCCTGAAGTTTGATTCGTAGCTGGGTGAACTCGGGCTTCAGAGGCTTAGATGAGACCAAACGTGTTCAGCTTGTGGCGAAAGCCTTTGACCAGAGGCATATACGCTTGTGCTTGGGGCGAGGGCTAGGCAAGAACGTTTACACCCCGGGTTTTTATCTTTACCCTAAGCTGTGTCCCTTTTGGCTGCAGCAGGCGGAGAGAACCCGCGGAGAGAGAACAGCTGCGAGGTGGATGCACAGAACAGTCACCTCGACACCAGCCCCGGGGTCCCAAGCAACGATCCTTCCCCGGAGGGTACTTAACCCACCCCGGGATTCAAGCAGGGAGTTCGCCTTGTCCAACTCGCACAGGAGACTGGCATGAGATGTAGGGCTCATCTACTTGCGTTCACACTACGTGGCCCGGAGAAGTTCTCACGGAGCCGAATGCAGCACCCTTCCTCCACCACGTGTGTACACAAAGGAGCGCTGGGCAGTGGGTGTTCTCAAGGCCAAGAGAGAAGCCCTTGTTCTGTGCTGCACCTGCTGGGTGGTTCAAAGGTTTTCTGACCTTCCTGCTCTGGAAGCTTTTCAGAGCTGAGGCTGCGCCTGGGCTGCGAAAGCGGAGAGGCGTAGAGGCCTTTCACACTGAAGACGTGGGCCTGTTTCCCGTGGAGAAAGTGTACGTCGCCCAACCCCCACCCCCACCCCACCCCACCCCACCCCAACCCACCCCCAGCTGGAGGCGTGCGGGTTTGACACCATTTTGTCCTGCCCATGGAAAATACAAAGAGGCGTACACGATTTGGGCTGTCTGGTGAGAGAATTTTGAAGCGGCGGCACCCTGAGTACCTTTCCCGAAGTTTGCTTCCTAGCTGGTTAAACTCGGCTTTCAGAGGCGAGATGAGAACAAACTTGCTCCGCGTGCGGCGAAGTGCCCTGATGCCCTGCCCTAAATGTTTGAGCTTCTGGCCAGCGTCACGCAAGTACTTTGACACGTAGGAGTCTCCCTTTTACTCCAAGCTGTCCCTGTTGGCTGAAGCAGTCGGCGTGTCTGTATCGCAGCCTGGGAGGCCGGGCGTTGGGGGAGTCTGCCAAGTGACTGGCCTCCATTTATAGCTAACTGAGAAACTGCGTCGAAGCTTTCGGGAGCCTCTTACAGGGAATGGTTGCAGTTGGGAATTGGAGACTGTGCTGGCAAACGTCAGCAGCTCCTCTCCCTCGGAGGGCTCTTGGTGTGCCGACTCCTAACAGCCAGCACGGTCCCCAGCTCGTGAACGGTCCCATTGCGAGCCGGTCTCGTCCGTGAAAGAGCCACGTGAGGCTGAGCTCCAACAGTCGGGCTCCACACCTGGAGCCTTTGGGACAGGGCAGTCCTGAGCCGATATGCCCACCAGGGGACGCGACCAAAGTTTACGTACCACAGGAAAGCGCAATCAAGGCCTCGTGTTCTCTCCATGAAAGGAACGTGAGCTTGAAGGGTGATGCGTCAGCGTGCACCGTGAACAGCTCGCTGGTACGCCTGTCTTTGCCCCCTCTCACGGTCTCACGCACCCGGGCTCAGTTCCGTGCAGGAACGCTGAGTGGGAGCGCCAGCCTCGCTGCTGGACTCTAAAGCCTTCCACCCCCTAATGGCAGGTTGTGTGTGTCTCTCACGTGGGGGGAGGAATGAGGTCGCCCACAGAGGTTCTGCCATGAAAGATCTAAAGACGCACGCTGCTGAGGAGCTTGTTCCTCATGGAGCGTCCCCGAAGGCCAGAAGAATGCCGACGGTCTCTTTCAAAGCTGCCGGACGCTCTGCCGTTCTAGGCCTGAGATACGGACCCTGTGACGGCACCGTAACCCCGCGAGATTCAGGAGACATCGCCAGTGCGAGTGGCAATCCGGAAGGAAGAGCCTCCAAGGCGGAGTGTCCTTTCCTGTACAAAACGGCGCCCAAGTGGCTGAGGCAGGGAGCATTTTCCTTCACAGAACCGGCATCCTCGTATGCCTGTGGGTTGCTCTAAAGAAACGACACTGTGAGCAACCTCTTCGAAAAGGCCTTCGCAAGCGACTTGGAGACAACAGCAGCGCAGTGGAGGCACAGACCGTTATCCTAGAGAGCAGCACAGTGTCTCTAGCAGCGATCGCTTCCCGGAGGATACTTAAGCCACACCGAGATTCCAGCAGGGAGTTTTGCCTTATAGCAGTACAACTCACTCAAGAAAGAGGGATGAGGTGTAGGGCTAATCTACGTGCGCTCACGCTCTGTGTCCCCGAGAAGGTTTCACGGAGCAGAAGGCATCACCGACCGCTACCACGTGTGTGCACCAAAGAAGCCCTGTGCCGTGGGTGTTCTCAGGCCGACAGCGAAGACCTAGGTGTGTGCTGCACCCGCGCTCGGTGGTTCACACGTTGCGTGACCCCTGTGCCTTTGGAAGATGTTCAGAGCGGGTGGCACCTGCGTGCTGCGAGCGCAAGAGGTGTAGAGTGTAGAGGCCTTTCACACTGGAGGAAGGGCTTGCGTCTCGTGGAGAGAACGTGTACGTCGCCCGGGAGATGGAGGCGCGCTCTTGACACCATTTCCTCTGCCCGTTTAAAACACAAGTGTTTGTACTCGATCTGGGCTGCCTGGTGAAACGCTTGGCAGTCCGCATCACCCTGAGCACCCCTCCTGAAGTTTGATTCGTAGCTGGGTGAACTCGGGCTTCAGAGGCTTAGATGAGACCAAACGTGTTCAGCTTGTGGCGAAAGCCTTTGACCAGAGGCATATACGCTTGTGCTTGGGGCGAGGGCTAGGCAAGAACGTTTACACCCCGGGTTTTTATCTTTACCCTAAGCTGTGTCCCTTTTGGCTGCAGCAGGCGGAGAGAACCCGCGGAGAGAGAACAGCTGCGAGGTGGATGCACAGAACAGTCACCTCGACACCAGCCCCGGGGTCCCAAGCAACGATCCTTCCCCGGAGGGTACTTAACCCACCCCGGGATTCAAGCAGGGAGTTCGCCTTGTCCAACTCGCACAGGAGACTGGCATGAGATGTAGGGCTCATCTACTTGCGTTCACACTACGTGGCCCGGAGAAGTTCTCACGGAGCCGAATGCAGCACCCTTCCTCCACCACGTGTGTACACAAAGGAGCGCTGGGCAGTGGGTGTTCTCAAGGCCAAGAGAGAAGCCCTTGTTCTGTGCTGCACCTGCTGGGTGGTTCAAAGGTTTTCTGACCTTCCTGCTCTGGAAGCTTTTCAGAGCTGAGGCTGCGCCTGGGCTGCGAAAGCGGAGAGGCGTAGAGGCCTTTCACACTGAAGACGTGGGCCTGTTTCCCGTGGAGAAAGTGTACGTCGCCCAACCCCCACCCCCACCCCACCCCACCCCACCCCAACCCACCCCCAGCTGGAGGCGTGCGGGTTTGACACCATTTTGTCCTGCCCATGGAAAATACAAAGAGGCGTACACGATTTGGGCTGTCTGGTGAGAGAATTTTGAAGCGGCGGCACCCTGAGTACCTTTCCCGAAGTTTGCTTCCTAGCTGGTTAAACTCGGCTTTCAGAGGCGAGATGAGAACAAACTTGCTCCGCGTGCGGCGAAGTGCCCTGATGCCCTGCCCTAAATGTTTGAGCTTCTGGCCAGCGTCACGCAAGTACTTTGACACGTAGGAGTCTCCCTTTTACTCCAAGCTGTCCCTGTTGGCTGAAGCAGTCGGCGTGTCTGTATCGCAGCCTGGGAGGCCGGGCGTTGGGGGAGTCTGCCAAGTGACTGGCCTCCATTTATAGCTAACTGAGAAACTGCGTCGAAGCTTTCGGGAGCCTCTTACAGGGAATGGTTGCAGTTGGGAATTGGAGACTGTGCTGGCAAACGTCAGCAGCTCCTCTCCCTCGGAGGGCTCTTGGTGTGCCGACTCCTAACAGCCAGCACGGTCCCCAGCTCGTGAACGGTCCCATTGCGAGCCGGTCTCGTCCGTGAAAGAGCCACGTGAGGCTGAGCTCCAACAGTCGGGCTCCACACCTGGAGCCTTTGGGACAGGGCAGTCCTGAGCCGATATGCCCACCAGGGGACGCGACCAAAGTTTACGTACCACAGGAAAGCGCAATCAAGGCCTCGTGTTCTCTCCATGAAAGGAACGTGAGCTTGAAGGGTGATGCGTCAGCGTGCACCGTGAACAGCTCGCTGGTACGCCTGTCTTTGCCCCCTCTCACGGTCTCACGCACCCGGGCTCAGTTCCGTGCAGGAACGCTGAGTGGGAGCGCCAGCCTCGCTGCTGGACTCTAAAGCCTTCCACCCCCTAATGGCAGGTTGTGTGTGTCTCTCACGTGGGGGGAGGAATGAGGTCGCCCACAGAGGTTCTGCCATGAAAGATCTAAAGACGCACGCTGCTGAGGAGCTTGTTCCTCATGGAGCGTCCCCGAAGGCCAGAAGAATGCCGACGGTCTCTTTCAAAGCTGCCGGACGCTCTGCCGTTCTAGGCCTGAGATACGGACCCTGTGACGGCACCGTAACCCCGCGAGATTCAGGAGACATCGCCAGTGCGAGTGGCAATCCGGAAGGAAGAGCCTCCAAGGCGGAGTGTCCTTTCCTGTACAAAACGGCGCCCAAGTGGCTGAGGCAGGGAGCATTTTCCTTCACAGAACCGGCATCCTCGTATGCCTGTGGGTTGCTCTAAAGAAACGACACTGTGAGCAACCTCTTCGAAAAGGCCTTCGCAAGCGACTTGGAGACAACAGCAGCGCAGTGGAGGCACAGACCGTTATCCTAGAGAGCAGCACAGTGTCTCTAGCAGCGATCGCTTCCCGGAGGATACTTAAGCCACACCGAGATTCCAGCAGGGAGTTTTGCCTTATAGCAGTACAACTCACTCAAGAAAGAGGGATGAGGTGTAGGGCTAATCTACGTGCGCTCACGCTCTGTGTCCCCGAGAAGGTTTCACGGAGCAGAAGGCATCACCGACCGCTACCACGTGTGTGCACCAAAGAAGCCCTGTGCCGTGGGTGTTCTCAGGCCGACAGCGAAGACCTAGGTGTGTGCTGCACCCGCGCTCGGTGGTTCACACGTTGCGTGACCCCTGTGCCTTTGGAAGATGTTCAGAGCGGGTGGCACCTGCGTGCTGCGAGCGCAAGAGGTGTAGAGTGTAGAGGCCTTTCACACTGGAGGAAGGGCTTGCGTCTCGTGGAGAGAACGTGTACGTCGCCCGGGAGATGGAGGCGCGCTCTTGACACCATTTCCTCTGCCCGTTTAAAACACAAGTGTTTGTACTCGATCTGGGCTGCCTGGTGAAACGCTTGGCAGTCCGCATCACCCTGAGCACCCCTCCTGAAGTTTGATTCGTAGCTGGGTGAACTCGGGCTTCAGAGGCTTAGATGAGACCAAACGTGTTCAGCTTGTGGCGAAAGCCTTTGACCAGAGGCATATACGCTTGTGCTTGGGGCGAGGGCTAGGCAAGAACGTTTACACCCCGGGTTTTTATCTTTACCCTAAGCTGTGTCCCTTTTGGCTGCAGCAGGCGGAGAGAACCCGCGGAGAGAGAACAGCTGCGAGGTGGATGCACAGAACAGTCACCTCGACACCAGCCCCGGGGTCCCAAGCAACGATCCTTCCCCGGAGGGTACTTAACCCACCCCGGGATTCAAGCAGGGAGTTCGCCTTGTCCAACTCGCACAGGAGACTGGCATGAGATGTAGGGCTCATCTACTTGCGTTCACACTACGTGGCCCGGAGAAGTTCTCACGGAGCCGAATGCAGCACCCTTCCTCCACCACGTGTGTACACAAAGGAGCGCTGGGCAGTGGGTGTTCTCAAGGCCAAGAGAGAAGCCCTTGTTCTGTGCTGCACCTGCTGGGTGGTTCAAAGGTTTTCTGACCTTCCTGCTCTGGAAGCTTTTCAGAGCTGAGGCTGCGCCTGGGCTGCGAAAGCGGAGAGGCGTAGAGGCCTTTCACACTGAAGACGTGGGCCTGTTTCCCGTGGAGAAAGTGTACGTCGCCCAACCCCCACCCCCACCCCACCCCACCCCACCCCAACCCACCCCCAGCTGGAGGCGTGCGGGTTTGACACCATTTTGTCCTGCCCATGGAAAATACAAAGAGGCGTACACGATTTGGGCTGTCTGGTGAGAGAATTTTGAAGCGGCGGCACCCTGAGTACCTTTCCCGAAGTTTGCTTCCTAGCTGGTTAAACTCGGCTTTCAGAGGCGAGATGAGAACAAACTTGCTCCGCGTGCGGCGAAGTGCCCTGATGCCCTGCCCTAAATGTTTGAGCTTCTGGCCAGCGTCACGCAAGTACTTTGACACGTAGGAGTCTCCCTTTTACTCCAAGCTGTCCCTGTTGGCTGAAGCAGTCGGCGTGTCTGTATCGCAGCCTGGGAGGCCGGGCGTTGGGGGAGTCTGCCAAGTGACTGGCCTCCATTTATAGCTAACTGAGAAACTGCGTCGAAGCTTTCGGGAGCCTCTTACAGGGAATGGTTGCAGTTGGGAATTGGAGACTGTGCTGGCAAACGTCAGCAGCTCCTCTCCCTCGGAGGGCTCTTGGTGTGCCGACTCCTAACAGCCAGCACGGTCCCCAGCTCGTGAACGGTCCCATTGCGAGCCGGTCTCGTCCGTGAAAGAGCCACGTGAGGCTGAGCTCCAACAGTCGGGCTCCACACCTGGAGCCTTTGGGACAGGGCAGTCCTGAGCCGATGTGCCCACCAGGGGACGCGACCAAAGTTTACGTACCACAGGAAAGCGCAATCAAGGCCTCGTGTTCTCTCCATGAAAGGAACGTGAGCTTGAAGGGTGATGCGTCAGCGTGCACCGTGAACAGCTCGCTGGTACGCCTGTCTTTGCCCCCTCTCACGGTCTCACGCACCCGGGCTCAGTTCCGTGCAGGAACGCTGAGTGGGAGCGCCAGCCTCGCTGCTGGACTCTAAAGCCTTCCACCCCCTAATGGCAGGTTGTGTGTGTCTCTCACGTGGGGGGAGGAATGAGGTCGCCCACAGAGGTTCTGCCATGAAAGATCTAAAGACGCACGCTGCTGAGGAGCTTGTTCCTCATGGAGCGTCCCCGAAGGCCAGAAGAATGCCGACGGTCTCTTTCAAAGCTGCCGGACGCTCTGCCGTTCTAGGCCTGAGATACGGACCCTGTGACGGCACCGTAACCCCGCGAGATTCAGGAGACATCGCCAGTGCGAGTGGCAATCCGGAAGGAAGAGCCTCCAAGGCGGAGTGTCCTTTCCTGTACAAAACGGCGCCCAAGTGGCTGAGGCAGGGAGCATTTTCCTTCACAGAACCGGCATCCTCGTATGCCTGTGGGTTGCTCTAAAGAAACGACACTGTGAGCAACCTCTTCGAAAAGGCCTTCGCAAGCGACTTGGAGACAACAGCAGCGCAGTGGAGGCACAGACCGTTATCCTAGAGAGCAGCACAGTGTCTCTAGCAGCGATCGCTTCCCGGAGGATACTTAAGCCACACCGAGATTCCAGCAGGGAGTTTTGCCTTATAGCAGTACAACTCACTCAAGAAAGAGGGATGAGGTGTAGGGCTAATCTACGTGCGCTCACGCTCTGTGTCCCCGAGAAGGTTTCACGGAGCAGAAGGCATCACCGACCGCTACCACGTGTGTGCACCAAAGAAGCCCTGTGCCGTGGGTGTTCTCAGGCCGACAGCGAAGACCTAGGTGTGTGCTGCACCCGCGCTCGGTGGTTCACACGTTGCGTGACCCCTGTGCCTTTGGAAGATGTTCAGAGCGGGTGGCACCTGCGTGCTGCGAGCGCAAGAGGTGTAGAGTGTAGAGGCCTTTCACACTGGAGGAAGGGCTTGCGTCTCGTGGAGAGAACGTGTACGTCGCCCGGGAGATGGAGGCGCGCTCTTGACACCATTTCCTCTGCCCGTTTAAAACACAAGTGTTTGTACTCGATCTGGGCTGCCTGGTGAAACGCTTGGCAGTCCGCATCACCCTGAGCACCCCTCCTGAAGTTTGATTCGTAGCTGGGTGAACTCGGGCTTCAGAGGCTTAGATGAGACCAAACGTGTTCAGCTTGTGGCGAAAGCCTTTGACCAGAGGCATATACGCTTGTGCTTGGGGCGAGGGCTAGGCAAGAACGTTTACACCCCGGGTTTTTATCTTTACCCTAAGCTGTGTCCCTTTTGGCTGCAGCAGGCGGAGAGAACCCGCGGAGAGAGAACAGCTGCGAGGTGGATGCACAGAACAGTCACCTCGACACCAGCCCCGGGGTCCCAAGCAACGATCCTTCCCCGGAGGGTACTTAACCCACCCCGGGATTCAAGCAGGGAGTTCGCCTTGTCCAACTCGCACAGGAGACTGGCATGAGATGTAGGGCTCATCTACTTGCGTTCACACTACGTGGCCCGGAGAAGTTCTCACGGAGCCGAATGCAGCACCCTTCCTCCACCACGTGTGTACACAAAGGAGCGCTGGGCAGTGGGTGTTCTCAAGGCCAAGAGAGAAGCCCTTGTTCTGTGCTGCACCTGCTGGGTGGTTCAAAGGTTTTCTGACCTTCCTGCTCTGGAAGCTTTTCAGAGCTGAGGCTGCGCCTGGGCTGCGAAAGCGGAGAGGCGTAGAGGCCTTTCACACTGAAGGCGTGGGCCTGTTTCCCGTGGAGAAAGTGTACGTCGCCCAACCCCCACCCCCACCCCACCCCACCCCACCCCAACCCACCCCCAGCTGGAGGCGTGCGGGTTGACACCATTTTGTCCTGCCCATGGAAAATACAAAGAGGCGTACACGATTTGGGCTGTCTGGTGAGAGAATTTTGAAGCGGCGGCACCCTGAGTACCTTTCCCGAAGTTTGCTTCCTAGCTGGTTAAACTCGGCTTTCAGAGGCGAGATGAGAACAAACTTGCTCCGCGTGCGGCGAAGTGCCCTGATGCCCTGCCCTAAATGTTTGAGCTTCTGGCCAGCGTCACGCAAGTACTTTGACACGTAGGAGTCTCCCTTTTACTCCAAGCTGTCCCTGTTGGCTGAAGCAGTCGGCGTGTCTGTATCGCAGCCTGGGAGGCCGGGCGTTGGGGGAGTCTGCCAAGTGACTGGCCTCCATTTATAGCTAACTGAGAAACTGCGTCGAAGCTTTCGGGAGCCTCTTACAGGGAATGGTTGCAGTTGGGAATTGGAGACTGTGCTGGCAAACGTCAGCAGCTCCTCTCCCTCGGAGGGCTCTTGGTGTGCCGACTCCTAACAGCCAGCACGGTCCCCAGCTCGTGAACGGTCCCATTGCGAGCCGGTCTCGTCCGTGAAAGAGCCACGTGAGGCTGAGCTCCAACAGTCGGGCTCCACACCTGGAGCCTTTGGGACAGGGCAGTCCTGAGCCGATGTGCCCACCAGGGGACGCGACCAAAGTTTACGTACCACAGGAAAGCGCAATCAAGGCCTCGTGTTCTCTCCATGAAAGGAACGTGAGCTTGAAGGGTGATGCGTCAGCGTGCACCGTGAACAGCTCGCTGGTACGCCTGTCTTTGCCCCCTCTCACGGTCTCACGCACCCGGGCTCAGTTCCGTGCAGGAACGCTGAGTGGGAGCGCCAGCCTCGCTGCTGGACTCTAAAGCCTTCCACCCCCTAATGGCAGGTTGTGTGTGTCTCTCACGTGGGGGGAGGAATGAGGTCGCCCACAGAGGTTCTGCCATGAAAGATCTAAAGACGCACGCTGCTGAGGAGCTTGTTCCTCATGGAGCGTCCCCGAAGGCCAGAAGAATGCCGACGGTCTCTTTCAAAGCTGCCGGACGCTCTGCCGTTCTAGGCCTGAGATACGGACCCTGTGACGGCACCGTAACCCCGCGAGATTCAGGAGACATCGCCAGTGCGAGTGGCAATCCGGAAGGAAGAGCCTCCAAGGCGGAGTGTCCTTTCCTGTACAAAACGGCGCCCAAGTGGCTGAGGCAGGGAGCATTTTCCTTCACAGAACCGGCATCCTCGTATGCCTGTGGGTTGCTCTAAAGAAACGACACTGTGAGCAACCTCTTTGAAAAGGCCTTCGCAAGCGACTTGGAGACAACAGCAGCGCAGTGGAGGCACAGACCGTTATCCTAGAGAGCAGCACAGTGTCTCTAGCAGCGATCGCTTCCCGGAGGATACTTAAGCCACACCGAGATTCCAGCAGGGAGTCTTGCCTTATAGCAGTACAACTCACTCAAGAAAGAGGGATGAGGTGTAGGGCTAATCTACGTGCGCTCACGCTCTGTGTCCCCGAGAAGGTTTCACGGAGCAGAAGGCATCACCGACCACTACCACGTGTGTGCACCAAAGAAGCCCTGTGCCGTGGGTGTTCTCAGGCCGACAGCAAAGACCTAGGTGTGTGCTGCACCCGCGCTCGGTGGTTCACACGTTGCGTGACCCCTGTGCCTTTGGAAGATGTTCAGAGCGGGTGGCACCTGCGTGCTGCGAGCGCAAGAGGTGTAGAGTGTAGAGGCCTTTCACACTGGAGGAAGGGCTTGCGTCTCGTGGAGAGAACGTGTACGTCGCCCGGGAGATGGAGGCGCGCTCTTGACACCATTTCCTCTGCCCGTTTAAAACACAAGTGTTTGTACTCGATCTGGGCTGCCTGGTGAAACGCTTGGCAGTCCGCATCACCCTGAGCACCCCTCCTGAAGTTTGATTCGTAGCTGGGTGAACTCGGGCTTCAGAGGCTTAGATGAGACCAAACGTGTTCAGCTTGTGGCGAAAGCCTTTGACCAGAGGCATATACGCTTGTGCTTGGGGCGAGGGCTAGGCAAGAACGTTTACACCCCGGGTTTTTATCTTTACCCTAAGCTGTGTCCCTTTTGGCTGCAGCAGGCGGAGAGAACCCGCGGAGAGAGAACAGCTGCGAGGTGGATGCACAGAACAGTCACCTCGACACCAGCCCTGGGGTCCCAAGCAACGATCCTTCCCCGGAGGGTACTTAACCCACCCCGGGATTCAAGCAGGGAGTTCGCCTTGTCCAACTCACACAGGAGACTGGCATGAGATGTAGGGCTCATCTACTTGCGTTCACACTACGTGGCCCGGAGAAGTTCTCACGGAGCCGAATGCAGCACCCTTCCTCCACCACGTGTGTACACAAAGGAGCGCTGGGCAGTGGGTGTTCTCAAGGCCAAGAGAGAAGCCCTTGTTCTGTGCTGCACCTGCTGGATGGTTCAAAGGTTTTCTGACCTTCCTGCTCTGGAAGCTTTTCAGAGCTGAGGCTGCGCCTGGGCTGCGAAAGCGGAGAGGCGTAGAGGCCTTTCACACTGAAGGCGTGGGCCTGTTTCCCGTGGAGAAAGTGTACGTCGCCCAACCCCCACCCCCACCCCACCCCACCCCACCCCAACCCACCCCCAGCTGGAGGCGTGCGGGTTTGACACCATTTTGTCCTGCCCATGGAAAATACAAAGAGGCGTACACGATTTGGGCTGTCTGGTGAGAGAATTTTGAAGCGGCGGCACCCTGAGTACCTTTCCCGAAGTTTGCTTCCTAGCTGGTTAAACTCGGCTTTCAGAGGCGAGATGAGAACAAACTTGCTCCGCGTGCGGCGAAGTGCCCTGATGCCCTGCCCTAAATGTTTGAGCTTCTGGCCAGCGTCATGCAAGTACTTTGACACGTAGGAGTCTCCCTTTTACTCCAAGCTGTCCCTGTTGGCTGAAGCAGTCGGCGTGTCTGTATCGCAGCCTGGGAGGCCGGGCGTTGGGGGAGTCTGCCAAGTGACTGGCCTCCATTTATAGCTAACTGAGAAACTGCGTCGAAGCTTTCGGGAGCCTCTTACAGGGAATGGTTGCAGTTGGGAATTGGAGACTGTGCTGGCAAACGTCAGCAGCTCCTCTCCCTCGGAGGGCTCTTGGTGTGCCGACTCCTAACAGCCAGCACGGTCCCCAGCTCGTGAACGGTCCCATTGCGAGCCGGTCTCGTCCGTGAAAGAGCCACGTGAGGCTGAGCTCCAACAGTCGGGCTCCACACCTGGAGCCTTTGGGACAGGGCAGTCCTGAGCCGATGTGCCCACCAGGGGACGCGACCAAAGTTTACGTACCACAGGAAAGCGCAATCAAGGCCTCGTGTTCTCTCCATGAAAGGAACGTGAGCTTGAAGGGTGATGCGTCAGCGTGCACCGTGAACAGCTCGCTGGTACGCCTGTCTTTGCCCCCTCTCATGGTCTCACGCACCCGGGCTCAGTTCCGTGCAGGAACGCTGAGTGGGAGCGCCAGCCTCGCTGCTGGACTCTAAAGCCTTCCACCCCCTAATGGCAGGTTGTGTGTGTCTCTCACGTGGGGGGAGGAATGAGGTCGCCCACAGAGGTTCTGCCATGAAAGATCTAAAGACGCACGCTGCTGAGGAGCTTGTTCCTCATGGAGCGTCCCCGAAGGCCAGAAGAATGCCGACGGTCTCTTTCAAAGCTGCCGGACGCTCTGCCGTTCTAGGCCTGAGATACGGACCCTGTGACGGCACCGTAACCCCGCGAGATTCAGGAGACATCGCCAGTGCGAGTGGCAATCCGGAAGGAAGAGCCTCCAAGGCGGAGTGTCCTTTCCTGTACAAAACGGCGCCCAAGTGGCTGAGGCAGGGAGCATTTTCCTTCACAGAACCGGCATCCTCGTATGCCTGTGGGTTGCTCTAAAGAAACGACACTGTGAGCAACCTCTTCGAAAAGGCCTTCGCAAGCGACTTGGAGACAACAGCAGCGCAGTGGAGGCACAGACCGTTATCCTAGAGAGCAGCACAGTGTCTCTAGCAGCGATCGCTTCCCGGAGGATACTTAAGCCACACCGAGATTCCAGCAGGGAGTTTTGCCTTATAGCAGTACAACTCACTCAAGAAAGAGGGATGAGGTGTAGGGCTAATCTACGTGCGCTCACGCTCTGTGTCCCCGAGAAGGTTTCACGGAGCAGAAGGCATCACCGACCGCTACCACGTGTGTGCACCAAAGAAGCCCTGTGCCGTGGGTGTTCTCAGGCCGACAGCGAAGACCTAGGTGTGTGCTGCACCCGCGCTCGGTGGTTCACACGTTGCGTGACCCCTGTGCCTTTGGAAGATGTTCAGAGCGGGTGGCACCTGCGTGCTGCGAGCGCAAGAGGTGTAGAGTGTAGAGGCCTTTCACACTGGAGGAAGGGCTTGCGTCTCGTGGAGAGAACGTGTACGTCGCCCGGGAGATGGAGGCGCGCTCTTGACACCATTTCCTCTGCCCGTTTAAAACACAAGTGTTTGTACTCGATCTGGGCTGCCTGGTGAAACGCTTGGCAGTCCGCATCACCCTGAGCACCTCTCCTGAAGTTTGATTCGTAGCTGGGTGAACTCGGGCTTCAGAGGCTTAGATGAGACCAAACGTGTTCAGCTTGTGGCGAAAGCCTTTGACCAGAGGCATATACGCTTGTGCTTGGGGCGAGGGCTAGGCAAGAACGTTTACACCCCGGGTTTTTATCTTTACCCTAAGCTGTGTCCCTTTTGGCTGCAGCAGGCGGAGAGAACCCGCGGAGAGAGAACAGCTGCGAGGTGGATGCACAGAACAGTCACCTCGACACCAGCCCCGGGGTCCCAAGCAACGATCCTTCCCCGGAGGGTACTTAACCCACCCCGGGATTCAAGCAGGGAGTTCGCCTTGTCCAACTCGCACAGGAGACTGGCATGAGATGTAGGGCTCATCTACTTGCGTTCACACTACGTGGCCCGGAGAAGTTCTCACGGAGCCGAATGCAGCACCCTTCCTCCACCACGTGTGTACACAAAGGAGCGCTGGGCAGTGGGTGTTCTCAAGGCCAAGAGAGAAGCCCTTGTTCTGTGCTGCACCTGCTGGGTGGTTCAAAGGTTTTCTGACCTTCCTGCTCTGGAAGCTTTTCAGAGCTGAGGCTGCGCCTGGGCTGCGAAAGCGGAGAGGCGTAGAGGCCTTTCACACTGAAGGCGTGGGCCTGTTTCCCATGGAGAAAGTGTACGTCGCCCAACCCCCACCCCCACCACACCCCACCCCACCCCAACCCACCCCCAGCTGGAGGCGTGCGGGTTGACACCATTTTGTCCTGCCCATGGAAAATACAAAGAGGCGTACACGAATTGGGCTGTCTGGTGAGAGAATTTTGAAGCGGCGGCACCCTGAGTACCTTTCCCGAAGTTTGCTTCCTAGCTGGTTAAACTCGGCTTTCAGAGGCGAGATGAGAACAAACTTGCTCCGCGTGCGGCGAAGTGCCCTGATGCCCTGCCCTAAATGTTTGAGCTTCTGGCCAGCGTCACGCAAGTACTTTGACACGTAGGAGTCTCCCTTTTACTCCAAGCTGTCCCTGTTGGCTGAAGCAGTCGGCGTGTCTGTATCGCAGCCTGGGAGGCCGGGCGTTGGGGGAGTCTGCCAAGTGACTGGCCTCCATTTATAGCTAACTGAGAAACTGCGTCGAAGCTTTCGGGAGCCTCTTACAGGGAATGGTTGCAGTTGGGAATTGGAGACTGTGCTGGCAAACGTCAGCAGCTCCTCTCCCTCGGAGGGCTCTTGGTGTGCCGACTCCTAACAGCCAGCACGGTCCCCAGCTCGTGAACGGTCCCATTGCGAGCCGGTCTCGTCCGTGAAAGAGCCACGTGAGGCTGAGCTCCAACAGTCGGGCTCCACACCTGGAGCCTTTGGGACAGGGCAGTCCTGAGCCGATGTGCCCACCAGGGGACGCGACCAAAGTTTACGTACCACAGGAAAGCGCAATCAAGGCCTCGTGTTCTCTCCATGAAAGGAACGTGAGCTTGAAGGGTGATGCGTCAGCGTGCACCGTGAACAGCTCGCTGGTACGCCTGTCTTTGCCCCCTCTCACGGTCTCACGCACCCGGGCTCAGTTCCGTGCAGGAACGCTGAGTGGGAGCGCCAGCCTCGCTGCTGGACTCTAAAGCCTTCCACCCCCTAATGGCAGGTTGTGTGTGTCTCTCACGTGGGGGGAGGAATGAGGTCGCCCACAGAGGTTCTGCCATGAAAGATCTAAAGACGCACGCTGCTGAGGAGCTTGTTCCTCATGGAGCGTCCCCGAAGGCCAGAAGAATGCCGACGGTCTCTTTCAAAGCTGCCGGACGCTCTGCCGTTCTAGGCCTGAGATACGGACCCTGTGACGGCACCGTAACCCCGCGAGATTCAGGAGACATCGCCAGTGCGAGTGGCAATCCGGAAGGAAGAGCCTCCAAGGCGGAGTGTCCTTTCCTGTACAAAACGGCGCCCAAGTGGCTGAGGCAGGGAGCATTTTCCTTCACAGAACCGGCATCCTCGTATGCCTGTGGGTTGCTCTAAAGAAACGACACTGTGAGCAACCTCTTCGAAAAGGCCTTCGCAAGCGACTTGGAGACAACAGCAGCGCAGTGGAGGCACAGACCGTTATCCTAGAGAGCAGCACAGTGTCTCTAGCAGCGATCGCTTCCCGGAGGATACTTAAGCCACACCGAGATTCCAGCAGGGAGTTTTGCCTTATAGCAGTACAACTCACTCAAGAAAGAGGGATGAGGTGTAGGGCTAATCTACGTGCGCTCACGCTCTGTGTCCCCGAGAAGGTTTCACGGAGCAGAAGGCATCACCGACCGCTACCACGTGTGTGCACCAAAGAAGCCCTGTGCCGTGGGTGTTCTCAGGCCGACAGCGAAGACCTAGGTGTGTGCTGCACCCGCGCTCGGTGGTTCACACGTTGCGTGACCCCTGTGCCTTTGGAAGATGTTCAGAGCGGGTGGCACCTGCGTGCTGCGAGCGCAAGAGGTGTAGAGTGTAGAGGCCTTTCACACTGGAGGAAGGGCTTGCGTCTCGTGGAGAGAACGTGTACGTCGCCCGGGAGATGGAGGCGCGCTCTTGACACCATTTCCTCTGCCCGTTTAAAACACAAGTGTTTGTACTCGATCTGGGCTGCCTGGTGAAACGCTTGGCAGTCCGCATCACCCTGAGCACCTCTCCTGAAGTTTGATTCGTAGCTGGGTGAACTCGGGCTTCAGAGGCTTAGATGAGACCAAACGTGTTCAGCTTGTGGCGAAAGCCTTTGACCAGAGGCATATACGCTTGTGCTTGGGGCGAGGGCTAGGCAAGAACGTTTACACCCCGGGTTTTTATCTTTACCCTAAGCTGTGTCCCTTTTGGCTGCAGCAGGCGGAGAGAACCCGCGGAGAGAGAACAGCTGCGAGGTGGATGCACAGAACAGTCACCTCGACACCAGCCCCGGGGTCCCAAGCAACGATCCTTCCCCGGAGGGTACTTAACCCACCCCGGGATTCAAGCAGGGAGTTCGCCTTGTCCAACTCGCACAGGAGACTGGCATGAGATGTAGGGCTCATCTACTTGCGTTCACACTACGTGGCCCGGAGAAGTTCTCACGGAGCCGAATGCAGCACCCTTCCTCCACCACGTGTGTACACAAAGGAGCGCTGGGCAGTGGGTGTTCTCAAGGCCAAGAGAGAAGCCCTTGTTCTGTGCTGCACCTGCTGGGTGGTTCAAAGGTTTTCTGACCTTCCTGCTCTGGAAGCTTTTCAGAGCTGAGGCTGCGCCTGGGCTGCGAAAGCGGAGAGGCGTAGAGGCCTTTCACACTGAAGACGTGGGCCTCTTTCCCGTGGAGAAAGTGTACGTCGCCCAACCCCCACCCCCACCCCACCCCACCCCACCCCAACCCACCCCCAGCTGGAGGCGTGCGGGTTTGACACCATTTTGTCCTGCCCATGGAAAATACAAAGAGGCGTACACGATTTGGGCTGTCTGGTGAGAGAATTTTGAAGCGGCGGCACCCTGAGTACCTTTCCCGAAGTTTGCTTCCTAGCTGGTTAAACTCGGCTTTCAGAGGCGAGATGAGAACAAACTTGCTCCGCGTGCGGTGAAGTGCCCTGATGCCCTGCCCTAAATGTTTGAGCTTCTGGCCAGCGTCACGCAAGTACTTTGACACGTAGGAGTCTCCCTTTTACTCCAAGCTGTCCCTGTTGGCTGAAGCAGTCGGCGTGTCTGTATCGCAGCCTGGGAGGCCGGGCGTTGGGGGAGTCTGCCAAGTGACTGGCCTCCATTTATAGCTAACTGAGAAACTGCGTCGAAGCTTTCGGGAGCCTCTTACAGGGAATGGTTGCAGTTGGGAATTGGAGACTGTGCTGGCAAACGTCAGCAGCTCCTCTCCCTCAGAGGGCTCTTGGTGTGCCGACTCCTAACAGCCAGCACGGTCCCCAGCTCGTGAACGGTCCCATTGCGAGCCGGTCTCGTCCGTGAAAGAGCCACGTGAGGCTGAGCTCCAACAGTCGGGCTCCACACCTGGAGCCTTTGGGACAGGGCAGTCCTGAGCCGATGTGCCCACCAGGGGACGCGACCAAAGTTTACGTACCACAGGAAAGCGCAATCAAGGCCTCGTGTTCTCTCCATGAAAGGAACGTGAGCTTGAAGGGTGATGCGTCAGCATGCACCGTGAACAGCTCGCTGGTACGCCTGTCTTTGGCCCCTCTCACGGTCTCACGCACCCGGGCTCAGTTCCGTGCAGGAACGCTGAGTGGGAGCGCCAGCCTCGCTGCTGGACTCTAAAGCCTTCCACCCCCTAATGGCAGGTTGTGTGTGTCTCTCACGTGGGGGGAGGAATGAGGTCGCCCACAGAGGTTCTGCCATGAAAGATCTAAAGACGCACGCTGCTGAGGAGCTTGTTCCTCATGGAGCGTCCCCGAAGGCCAGAAGAATGCCGACGGTCTCTTTCAAAGCTGCCGGACGCTCTGCCGTTCTAGGCCTGAGATACGGACCCTGTGACGGCACCGTAACCCCGCGAGATTCAGGAGACATCGCCAGTGCGAGTGGCAATCCGGAAGGAAGAGCCTCCAAGGCGGAGTGTCCTTTCCTGTACAAAACGGCGCCCAAGTGGCTGAGGCAGGGAGCATTTTCCTTCACAGAACCGGCATCCTCGTATGCCTGTGGGTTGCTCTAAAGAAACGACACTGTGAGCAACCTCTTCGAAAAGGCCTTCGCAAGTGACTTGGAGACAACAGCAGCGCAGTGGAGGCACAGACCGTTATCCTAGAGAGCAGCACAGTGTCTCTAGCAGCGATCGCTTCCCGGAGGATACTTAAGCCACACCGAGATTCCAGCAGGGAGTTTTGCCTTATAGCAGTACAACTCACTCAAGAAAGAGGGATGAGGTGTAGGGCTAATCTACGTGCGCTCACGCTCTGTGTCCCCGAGAAGGTTTCACGGAGCAGAAGGCATCACCGACCGCTACCACGTGTGTGCACCAAAGAAGCCCTGTGCCGTGGGTGTTCTCAGGCCGACAGCGAAGACCTAGGTGTGTGCTGCACCCGCGCTCGGTGGTTCACACGTTGCGTGACCCCTGTGCCTTTGGAAGATGTTCAGAGCGGGTGGCACCTGCGTGCTGCGAGCGCAAGAGGTGTAGAGTGTAGAGGCCTTTCACACTGGAGGAAGGGCTTGCGTCTCGTGGAGAGAACGTGTACGTCGCCCAGGAGATGGAGGCGCGCTCTTGACACCATTTCCTCTGCCCGTTTAAAACACAAGTGTTTGTACTCGATCTGGGCTGCCTGGTGAAACGCTTGGCAGTCCGCATCACCCTGAGCACCCCTCCTGAAGTTTGATTCGTAGCTGGGTGAACTCGGGCTTCAGAGGCTTAGATGAGACCAAACGTGTTCAGCTTGTGGCGAAAGCCTTTGACCAGAGGCATATACGCTTGTGCTTGGGGCGAGGGCTAGGCAAGAACGTTTACACCCCGGGTTTTTATCTTTACCCTAAGCTGTGTCCCTTTTGGCTGCAGCAGGCGGAGAGAACCCGCGGAGAGAGAACAGCTGCGAGGTGGATGCACAGAACAGTCACCTCGACACCAGCCCTGGGGTCCCAAGCAACGATCCTTCCCCGGAGGGTACTTAACCCACCCCGGGATTCAAGCAGGGAGTTCGCCTTGTCCAACTCGCACAGGAGACTGGCATGAGATGTAGGGCTCATCTACTTGCGTTCACACTACGTGGCCCGGAGAAGTTCTCACGGAGCCGAATGCAGCACCCTTCCTCCACCACGTGTGTACACAAAGGAGCGCTGGGCAGTGGGTGTTCTCAAGGCCAAGAGAGAAGCCCTTGTTCTGTGCTGCACCTGCTGGGTGGTTCAAAGGTTTTCTGACCTTCCTGCTCTGGAAGCTTTTCAGAGCTGAGGCTGCGCCTGGGCTGCGAAAGCGGAGAGGCGTAGAGGCCTTTCACACTGAAGGCGTGGGCCTGTTTCCCGTGGAGAAAGTGTACGTCACCCAACCCCCACCCCCACCCCAACCCACCCCACCCCAACCCACCGCCAGCTGGAGGCGTGCGGGTTGACACCATTTTGTCCTGCCCATGGAAAATACAAAGAGGCGTACACGATTTGGGCTGTCTGGTGAGAGAATTTTGAAGCGGCGGCACCCTGAGTACCTTTCCCGAAGTTTGCTTCCTAGCTGGTTAAACTCGGCATTCAGAGGCGAGATGAGAACAAACTTGCTCCGCGTGCGGCGAAGTGCCCTGATGCCCTGCCCTAAATGTTTGAGCTTCTGGCCAGCGTCACGCAAGTACTTTGACACGTAGGAGTCTCCCTTTTACTCCAAGCTGTCCCTGTTGGCTGAAGCAGTCGGCGTGTCTGTATCGCAGCCTGGGAGGCCGGGCGTTGGGGGAGTCTGCCAAGTGACTGGCCTCCATTTATAGCTAACTGAGAAACTGCGTCGAAGCTTTCGGGAGCCTCTTACAGGGAATGGTTGCAGTTGGGAATTGGAGACTGTGCTGGCAAACGTCAGCAGCTCCTCTCCCTCGGAGGGCTCTTGGTGTGCCGACTCCTAACAGCCAGCACGGTCCCCAGCTCGTGAACGGTCCCATTGCGAGCCGGTCTCGTCCGTGAAAGAGCCACGTGAGGCTGAGCTCCAACAGTCGGGCTCCACACCTGGAGCCTTTGGGACAGGGCAGTCCTGAGCCGATGTGCCCACCAGGGGACGCGACCAAAGTTTACGTACCACAGGAAAGCGCAATCAAGGCCTCGTGTTCTCTCCATGAAAGGAACGTGAGCTTGAAGGGTGATGCGTCAGCGTGCACCGTGAACAGCTCGCTGGTACGCCTGTCTTTGCCCCCTCTCACGGTCTCACGCACCCGGGCTCAGTTCCGTGCAGGAACGCTGAGTGGGAGCGCCAGCCTCGCTGCTGGACTCTAAAGCCTTCCACCCCCTAATGGCAGGTTGTGTGTGTCTCTCACGTGGGGGGAGGAATGAGGTCACCCACAGAGGTTCTGCCATGAAAGATCTAAAGACGCACGCTGCTGAGGAGCTTGTTCCTCATGGAGCGTCCCCGAAGGCCAGAAGAATGCCGACGGTCTCTTTCAAAGCTGCCGGACGCTCTGCCGTTCTAGGCCTGAGATACGGACCCTGTGACGGCACCGTAACCCCGCGAGATTCAGGAGACATCGCCAGTGCGAGTGGCAATCCGGAAGGAAGAGCCTCCAAGGCGGAGTGTCCTTTCCTGTACAAAACGGCGCCCAAGTGGCTGAGGCAGGGAGCATTTTCCTTCACAGAACCGGCATCCTCGTATGCCTGTGGGTTGCTCTAAAGAAACGACACTGTGAGCAACCTCTTCGAAAAGGCCTTCGCAAGCGACTTGGAGACAACAGCAGCGCAGTGGAGGCACAGACCGTTATCCTAGAGAGCAGCACAGTGTCTCTAGCAGCGATCGCTTCCCGGAGGATACTTAAGCCACACCGAGATTCCAGCAGGGAGTTTTGCCTTATAGCAGTACAACTCACTCAAGAAAGAGGGATGAGGTGTAGGGTTAATCTACGTGCGCTCACGCTCTGTGTCCCCGAGAAGGTTTCACGGAGCAGAAGGCATCACCGACCGCTACCACGTGTGTGCACCAAAGAAGCCCTGTGCCGTGGGTGTTCTCAGGCCGACAGCGAAGACCTAGGTGTGTGCTGCACCCGCGCTCGGTGGTTCACACGTTGCGTGACCCCTGTGCCTTTGGAAGATGTTCAGAGCGGGTGGCACCTGCGTGCTGCGAGCGCAAGAGGTGTAGAGTGTAGAGGCCTTTCACACTGGAGGAAGGGCTTGCGTCTCGTGGAGAGAACGTGTACGTCGCCCGGGAGATGGAGGCGCACTCTTGACACCATTTCCTCTGCCCGTTTAAAACACAAGTGTTTGTACTCGATCTGGGCTGCCTGGTGAAACGCTTGGCAGTCCGCATCACCCTGAGCACCCCTCCTGAAGTTTGATTCGTAGCTGGGTGAACTCGGGCTTCAGAGGCTTAGATGAGACCAAACGTGTTCAGCTTGTGGCGAAAGCCTTTGACCAGAGGCATATACGCTTGTGCTTGGGGCGAGGGCTAGGCAAGAACGTTTACACCCCGGGTTTTTATCTTTACCCTAAGCTGTGTCCCTTTTGGCTGCAGCAGGCGGAGAGAACCCGCGGAGAGAGAACAGCTGCGAGGTGGATGCACAGAACAGTCACCTCGACACCAGCCCCGGGGTCCCAAGCAACGATCCTTCCCCGGAGGGTACTTAACCCACCCCGGGATTCAAGCAGGGAGTTCGCCTTGTCCAACTCGCACAGGAGACTGGCATGAGATGTAGGGCTCATCTACTTGCGTTCACACTACGTGGCCCGGAGAAGTTCTCACGGAGCCGAATGCAGCACCCTTCCTCCACCACGTGTGTACACAAAGGAGCGCTGGGCAGTGGGTGTTCTCAAGGCCAAGAGAGAAGCCCTTGTTCTGTGCTGCACCTGCTGGGTGGTTCAAAGGTTTTCTGACCTTCCTGCTCTGGAAGCTTTTCAGAGCTGAGGCTGCGCCTGGGCTGCGAAAGCGGAGAGGCGTAGAGGCCTTTCACACTGAAGGCGTGGGCCTGTTTCCCGTGGAGAAAGTGTACGTCGCCCAACCCCCACCCCCACCCCACCCCACCCCACCCCAACCCACCCCCAGCTGGAGGCGTGCGGGTTGACACCATTTTGTCCTGCCCATGGAAAATACAAAGAGGCGTACACGATTTGGGCTGTCTGGTGAGAGAATTTTGAAGCGGCGGCACCCTGAGTACCTTTCCCGAAGTTTGCTTCCTAGCTGGTTAAACTCGGCTTTCAGAGGCGAGATGAGAACAAACTTGCTCCGCGTGCGGCGAAGTGCCCTGATGCCCTGCCCTAAATGTTTGAGCTTCTGGCCAGCGTCACGCAAGTACTTTGACACGTAGGAGTCTCCCTTTTACTCCAAGCTGTCCCTGTTGGCTGAAGCAGTCGGCGTGTCTGTATCGCAGCCTGGGAGGCCGGGCGTTGGGGGAGTCTGCCAAGTGACTGGCCTCCATTTATAGCTAACTGAGAAACTGCGTCGAAGCTTTCGGGAGCCTCTTACAGGGAATGGTTGCAGTTGGGAATTGGAGACTGTGCTGGCAAACGTCAGCAGCTCCTCTCCCTCGGAGGGCTCTTGGTGTGCCGACTCCTAACAGCCAGCACGGTCCCCAGCTCGTGAACGGTCCCATTGCGAGCCGGTCTCGTCCGTGAAAGAGCCACGTGAGGCTGAGCTCCAACAGTCGGGCTCCACACCTGGAGCCTTTGGGACAGGGCAGTCCTGAGCCGATATGCCCACCAGGGGACGCGACCAAAGTTTACGTACCACAGGAAAGCACAATCAAGGCCTCGTGTTCTCTCCATGAAAGGAACGTGAGCTTGAAGGGTGATGCGTCAGCGTGCACCGTGAACAGCTCGCTGGTACGCCTGTCTTTGCCCCCTCTCACGGTCTCACGCACCCGGGCTCAGTTCCGTGCAGGAACGCTGAGTGGGAGCGCCAGCCTCGCTGCTGGACTCTAAAGCCTTCCACCCCCTAATGGCAGGTTGTGTGTGTCTCTCACGTGGGGGGAGGAATGAGGTCGCCCACAGAGGTTCTGCCATGAAAGATCTAAAGACGCACGCTGCTGAGGAGCTTGTTCCTCATGGAGCGTCCCCGAAGGCCAGAAGAATGCCGACGGTCTCTTTCAAAGCTGCCGGACGCTCTGCCGTTCTAGGCCTGAGATACGGACCCTGTGACGGCACCGTAACCCCGCGAGATTCAGGAGACATCGCCAGTGCGAGTGGCAATCCGGAAGGAAGAGCCTCCAAGGCGGAGTGTCCTTTCCTGTACAAAACGGCGCCCAAGTGGCTGAGGCAGGGAGCATTTTCCTTCACAGAACCGGCATCCTCGTATGCCTGTGGGTTGCTCTAAAGAAACGACACTGTGAGCAACCTCTTTGAAAAGGCCTTCGCAAGCGACTTGGAGACAACAGCAGCGCAGTGGAGGCACAGACCGTTATCCTAGAGAGCAGCACAGTGTCTCTAGCAGC
The DNA here is from genome assembly GCF_937001465.1 of Orcinus orca. NCBI lineage: Eukaryota > Metazoa > Chordata > Mammalia > Artiodactyla > Delphinidae > Orcinus > Orcinus orca. The sequence continues at coordinate 743,306 of NW_026044085.1, read as the reverse complement.
GATCGCTTCCCGGAGGATACTTAAGCCACACCGAGATTCCAGCAGGGAGTTTTGCCTTATAGCAGTACAACTCACTCAAGAAAGAGGGATGAGGTGTAGGGCTAATCTACGTGCGCTCACGCTCTGTGTCCCCGAGAAGGTTTCACGGAGCAGAAGGCATCACCGACCGCTACCACGTGTGTGCACCAAAGAAGCCCTGTGCCGTGGGTGTTCTCAGGCCGACAGCGAAGACCTAGGTGTGTGCTGCACCCGCGCTCGGTGGTTCACACGTTGCGTGACCCCTGTGCCTTTGGAAGATGTTCAGAGCGGGTGGCACCTGCGTGCTGCGAGCGCAAGAGGTGTAGAGTGTAGAGGCCTTTCACACTGGAGGAAGGGCTTGCGTCTCGTGGAGAGAACGTGTACGTCGCCCGGGAGATGGAGGCGCGCTCTTGACACCATTTCCTCTGCCCGTTTAAAACACAAGTGTTTGTACTCGATCTGGGCTGCCTGGTGAAACGCTTGGCAGTCCGCATCACCCTGAGCACCTCTCCTGAAGTTTGATTCGTAGCTGGGTGAACTCGGGCTTCAGAGGCTTAGATGAGACCAAACGTGTTCAGCTTGTGGCGAAAGCCTTTGACCAGAGGCATATACGCTTGTGCTTGGGGCGAGGGCTAGGCAAGAACGTTTACACCCCGGGTTTTTATCTTTACCCTAAGCTGTGTCCCTTTTGGCTGCAGCAGGCGGAGAGAACCCGCGGAGAGAGAACAGCTGCGAGGTGGATGCACAGAACAGTCACCTCGACACCAGCCCCGGGGTCCCAAGCAACGATCCTTCCCCGGAGGGTACTTAACCCACACCGGGATTCAAGCAGGGAGTTCGCCTTGTCCAACTCGCACAGGAGACTGGCATGAGATGTAGGGCTCATCTACTTGCGTTCACACTACGTGGCCCGGAGAAGTTCTCACGGAGCCGAATGCAGCACCCTTCCTCCACCACGTGTGTACACAAAGGAGCGCTGGGCAGTGGGTGTTCTCAAGGCCAAGAGAGAAGCCCTTGTTCTGTGCTGCACCTGCTGGGTGGTTCAAAGGTTTTCTGACCTTCCTGCTCTGGAAGCTTTTCAGAGCTGAGGCTGCGCCTGGGCTGCGAAAGCGGAGAGGCGTAGAGGCCTTTCACACTGAAGGCGTGGGCCTGTTTCCCGTGGAGAAAGTGTACGTCGCCCAACCCCCACCCCCACCCCACCCCACCCCACCCCAACCCACCCCCAGCTGGAGGCGTGCGGGTTGACACCATTTTGTCCTGCCCATGGAAAATACAAAGAGGCGTACACGATTTGGGCTGTCTGGTGAGAGAATTTTGAAGCGGCGGCACCCTGAGTACCTTTCCCGAAGTTTGCTTCCTAGCTGGTTAAACTCGGCTTTCAGAGGCGAGATGAGAACAAACTTGCTCCGCGTGCGGCGAAGTGCCCTGATGCCCTGCCCTAAATGTTTGAGCTTCTGGCCAGCGTCACGCAAGTACTTTGACACGTAGGAGTCTCCCTTTTACTCCAAGCTGTCCCTGTTGGCTGAAGCAGTCGGCGTGTCTGTATCGCAGCCTGGGAGGCCGGGCGTTGGGGGAGTCTGCCAAGTGACTGGCCTCCATTTATAGCTAACTGAGAAACTGCGTCGAAGCTTTCGGGAGCCTCTTACAGGGAATGGTTGCAGTTGGGAATTGGAGACTGTGCTGGCAAACGTCAGCAGCTCCTCTCCCTCGGAGGGCTCTTGGTGTGCCGACTCCTAACAGCCAGCACGGTCCCCAGCTCGTGAACGGTCCCATTGCGAGCCGGTCTCGTCCGTGAAAGAGCCACGTGAGGCTGAGCTCCAACAGTCGGGCTCCACACCTGGAGCCTTTGGGACAGGGCAGTCCTGAGCCGATGTGCCCACCAGGGGACGCGACCAAAGTTTACGTACCACAGGAAAGCGCAATCAAGGCCTCGTGTTCTCTCCATGAAAGGAACGTGAGCTTGAAGGGTGATGCGTCAGCGTGCACCGTGAACAGCTCGCTGGTACGCCTGTCTTTGCCCCCTCTCACGGTCTCACGCACCCGGGCTCAGTTCCGTGCAGGAACGCTGAGTGGGAGCGCCAGCCTCGCTGCTGGACTCTAAAGCCTTCCACCCCCTAATGGCAGGTTGTGTGTGTCTCTCACGTGGGGGGAGGAATGAGGTCGCCCACAGAGGTTCTGCCATGAAAGATCTAAAGACGCACGCTGCTGAGGAGCTTGTTCCTCATGGAGCGTCCCCGAAGGCCAGAAGAATGCCGACGGTCTCTTTCAAAGCTGCCGGACGCTCTGCCGTTCTAGGCCTGAGATACGGACCCTGTGACGGCACCGTAACCCCGTGAGATTCAGGAGACATCGCCAGTGCGAGTGGCAATCCGGAAGGAAGAGCCTCCAAGGCGGAGTGTCCTTTCCTGTACAAAACGGCGCCCAAGTGGCTGAGGCAGGGAGCATTTTCCTTCACAGAACCGGCATCCTCGTATGCCTGTGGGTTGCTCTAAAGAAACGACACTGTGAGCAACCTCTTCGAAAAGGCCTTCGCAAGCGACTTGGAGACAACAGCAGCGCAGTGGAGGCACAGACCGTTATCCTAGAGAGCAGCACAGTGTCTCTAGCAGCGATCGCTTCCCGGAGGATACTTAAGCCACACCGAGATTCCAGCAGGGAGTTTTGCCTTATAGCAGTACAACTCACTCAAGAAAGAGGGATGAGGTGTAGGGCTAATCTACGTGCGCTCACGCTCTGTGTCCCCGAGAAGGTTTCACGGAGCAGAAGGCATCACCGACCGCTACCACGTGTGTGCACCAAAGAAGCCCTGTGCCGTGGGTGTTCTCAGGCCGACAGCGAAGACCTAGGTGTGTGCTGCACCCGCGCTCGGTGGTTCACACGTTGCGTGACCCCTGTGCCTTTGGAAGATGTTCAGAGCGGGTGGCACCTGCGTGCTGCGAGCGCAAGAGGTGTAGAGTGTAGAGGCCTTTCACACTGGAGGAAGGGCTTGCGTCTCGTGGAGAGAACGTGTACGTCGCCCGGGAGATGGAGGCGCGCTCTTGACACCATTTCCTCTGCCCGTTTAAAACACAAGTGTTTGTACTCGATCTGGGCTGCCTGGTGAAACGCTTGGCAGTCCGCATCACCCTGAGCACCCCTCCTGAAGTTTGATTCGTAGCTGGGTGAACTCGGGCTTCAGAGGCTTAGATGAGACCAAACGTGTTCAGCTTGTGGCGAAAGCCTTTGACCAGAGGCATATACGCTTGTGCTTGGGGCGAGGGCTAGGCAAGAACGTTTACACCCCGGGTTTTTATCTTTACCCTAAGCTGTGTCCCTTTTGGCTGCAGCAGGCGGAGAGAACCCGCGGAGAGAGAACAGCTGCGAGGTGGATGCACAGAACAGTCACCTCGACACCAGCCCCGGGGTCCCAAGCAACGATCCTTCCCCGGAGGGTACTTAACCCACCCCGGGATTCAAGCAGGGAGTTCGCCTTGTCCAACTCGCACAGGAGACTGGCATGAGATGTAGGGCTCATCTACTTGCGTTCACACTACGTGGCCCGGAGAAGTTCTCACGGAGCCGAATGCAGCACCCTTCCTCCACCACGTGTGTACACAAAGGAGCGCTGGGCAGTGGGTGTTCTCAAGGCCAAGAGAGAAGCCCTTGTTCTGTGCTGCACCTGCTGGGTGGTTCAAAGGTTTTCTGACCTTCCTGCTCTGGAAGCTTTTCAGAGCTGAGGCTGCGCCTGGGCTGCGAAAGCGGAGAGGCGTAGAGGCCTTTCACACTGAAGACGTGGGCCTGTTTCCCGTGGAGAAAGTGTACGTCGCCCAACCCCCACCCCCACCCCACCCCACCCCACCCCAACCCACCCCCAGCTGGAGGCGTGCGGGTTTGACACCATTTTGTCCTGCCCATGGAAAATACAAAGAGGCGTACACGATTTGGGCTGTCTGGTGAGAGAATTTTGAAGCAGCGGCACCCTGAGTACCTTTCCCGAAGTTTGCTTCCTAGCTGGTTAAACTCGGCTTTCAGAGGCGAGATGAGAACAAACTTGCTCCGCGTGCGGCGAAGTGCCCTGATGCCCTGCCCTAAATGTTTGAGCTTCTGGCCAGCGTCACGCAAGTACTTTGACACGTAGGAGTCTCCCTTTTACTCCAAGCTGTCCCTGTTGGCTGAAGCAGTCGGCGTGTCTGTATCGCAGCCTGGGAGGCCGGGCGTTGGGGGAGTCTGCCAAGTGACTGGCCTCCATTTATAGCTAACTGAGAAACTGCGTCGAAGCTTTCGGGAGCCTCTTACAGGGAATGGTTGCAGTTGGGAATTGGAGACTGTGCTGGCAAACGTCAGCAGCTCCTCTCCCTCGGAGGGCTCTTGGTGTGCCGACTCCTAACAGCCAGCACGGTCCCCAGCTCGTGAACGGTCCCATTGCGAGCCGGTCTCGTCCGTGAAAGAGCCACGTGAGGCTGAGCTCCAACAGTCGGGCTCCACACCTGGAGCCTTTGGGACAGGGCAGTCCTGAGCCGATGTGCCCACCAGGGGACGCGACCAAAGTTTACGTACCACAGGAAAGCGCAATCAAGGCCTCGTGTTCTCTCCATGAAAGGAACGTGAGCTTGAAGGGTGATGCGTCAGCGTGCACCGTGAACAGCTCGCTGGTACGCCTGTCTTTGCCCCCTCTCACGGTCTCACGCACCCGGGCTCAGTTCCGTGCAGGAACGCTGAGTGGGAGCGCCAGCCTCGCTGCTGGACTCTAAAGCCTTCCACCCCCTAATGGCAGGTTGTGTGTGTCTCTCACGTGGGGGGAGGAATGAGGTCGCCCACAGAGGTTCTGCCATGAAAGATCTAAAGACGCACGCTGCTGAGGAGCTTGTTCCTCATGGAGCGTCCCCGAAGGCCAGAAGAATGCCGACGGTCTCTTTCAAAGCTGCCGGACGCTCTGCCGTTCTAGGCCTGAGATACGGACCCTGTGACGGCACCGTAACCCCGCGAGATTCAGGAGACATCGCCAGTGCGAGTGGCAATCCGGAAGGAAGAGCCTCCAAGGCGGAGTGTCCTTTCCTGTACAAAACGGCGCCCAAGTGGCTGAGGCAGGGAGCATTTTCCTTCACAGAACCGGCATCCTCGTATGCCTGTGGGTTGCTCTAAAGAAACGACACTGTGAGCAACCTCTTCGAAAAGGCCTTCGCAAGCGACTTGGAGACAACAGCAGCGCAGTGGAGGCACAGACCGTTATCCTAGAGAGCAGCACAGTGTCTCTAGCAGCGATCGCTTCCCGGAGGATACTTAAGCCACACCGAGATTCCAGCAGGGAGTTTTGCCTTATAGCAGTACAACTCACTCAAGAAAGAGGGATGAGGTGTAGGGCTAATCTACGTGCGCTCACGCTCTGTGTCCCCGAGAAGGTTTCACGGAGCAGAAGGCATCACCGACCGCTACCACGTGTGTGCACCAAAGAAGCCCTGTGCCGTGGGTGTTCTCAGGCCGACAGCGAAGACCTAGGTGTGTGCTGCACCCGCGCTCGGTGGTTCACACGTTGCGTGACCCCTGTGCCTTTGGAAGATGTTCAGAGCGGGTGGCACCTGCGTGCTGCGAGCGCAAGAGGTGTAGAGTGTAGAGGCCTTTCACACTGGAGGAAGGGCTTGCGTCTCGTGGAGAGAACGTGTACGTCGCCCGGGAGATGGAGGCGCGCTCTTGACACCATTTCCTCTGCCCGTTTAAAACACAAGTGTTTGTACTCGATCTGGGCTGCCTGGTGAAACGCTTGGCAGTCCGCATCACCCTGAGCACCCCTCCTGAAGTTTGATTCGTAGCTGGGTGAACTCGGGCTTCAGAGGCTTAGATGAGACCAAACGTGTTCAGCTTGTGGCGAAAGCCTTTGACCAGAGGCATATACGCTTGTGCTTGGGGCGAGGGCTAGGCAAGAACGTTTACACCCCGGGTTTTTATCTTTACCCTAAGCTGTGTCCCTTTTGGCTGCAGCAGGCGGAGAGAACCCGCGGAGAGAGAACAGCTGCGAGGTGGATGCACAGAACAGTCACCTCGACACCAGCCCCGGGGTCCCAAGCAACGATCCTTCCCCGGAGGGTACTTAACCCACCCCGGGATTCAAGCAGGGAGTTCGCCTTGTCCAACTCGCACAGGAGACTGGCATGAGATGTAGGGCTCATCTACTTGCGTTCACACTACGTGGCCCGGAGAAGTTCTCACGGAGCCGAATGCAGCACCCTTCCTCCACCACGTGTGTACACAAAGGAGCGCTGGGCAGTGGGTGTTCTCAAGGCCAAGAGAGAAGCCCTTGTTCTGTGCTGCACCTGCTGGGTGGTTCAAAGGTTTTCTGACCTTCCTGCTCTGGAAGCTTTTCAGAGCTGAGGCTGCGCCTGGGCTGCGGAAGCGGAGAGGCGTAGAGGCCTTTCACACTGAAGGCGTGGGCCTGTTTCCCGTGGAGAAAGTGTACGTCGCCCAACCCCCACCCCCACCCCACCCCACCCCACCCCAACCCACCCCCAGCTGGAGGCGTGCGGGTTGACACCATTTTGTCCTGCCCATGGAAAATACAAAGAGGCGTACACGATTTGGGCTGTCTGGTGAGAGAATTTTGAAGCGGCGGCACCCTGAGTACCTTTCCCGAAGTTTGCTTCCTAGCTGGTTAAACTCGGCTTTCAGAGGCGAGATGAGAACAAACTTGCTCCGCGTGCGGCGAAGTGCCCTGATGCCCTGCCCTAAATGTTTGAGCTTCTGGCCAGCGTCACGCAAGTACTTTGACACGTAGGAGTCTCCCTTTTACTCCAAGCTGTCCCTGTTGGCTGAAGCAGTCGGCGTGTCTGTATCGCAGCCTGGGAGGCCGGGCGTTGGGGGAGTCTGCCAAGTGACTGGCCTCCATTTATAGCTAACTGAGAAACTGCGTCGAAGCTTTCGGGAGCCTCTTACAGGGAATGGTTGCAGTTGGGAATTGGAGACTGTGCTGGCAAACGTCAGCAGCTCCTCTCCCTCGGAGGGCTCTTGGTGTGCCGACTCCTAACAGCCAGCACGGTCCCCAGCTCGTGAACGGTCCCATTGCGAGCCGGTCTCGTCCGTGAAAGAGCCACGTGAGGCTGAGCTCCAACAGTCGGGCTCCACACCTGGAGCCTTTGGGACAGGGCAGTCCTGAGCCGATGTGCCCACCAGGGGACGCGACCAAAGTTTACGTACCACAGGAAAGCGCAATCAAGGCCTCGTGTTCTCTCCATGAAAGGAACGTGAGCTTGAAGGGTGATGCGTCAGCGTGCACCGTGAACAGCTCGCTGGTACGCCTGTCTTTGCCCCCTCTCACGGTCTCACGCACCCGGGCTCAGTTCCGTGCAGGAACGCTGAGTGGGAGCGCCAGCCTCGCTGCTGGACTCTAAAGCCTTCCACCCCCTAATGGCAGGTTGTGTGTGTCTCTCACGTGGGGGGAGGAATGAGGTCGCCCACAGAGGTTCTGCCATGAAAGATCTAAAGACGCACGCTGCTGAGGAGCTTGTTCCTCATGGAGCGTCCCCGAAGGCCAGAAGAATGCCGACGGTCTCTTTCAAAGCTGCCGGACGCTCTGCCGTTCTAGGCCTGAGATACGGACCCTGTGACGGCACCGTAACCCCGCGAGATTCAGGAGACATCGCCAGTGCGAGTGGCAATCCGGAAGGAAGAGCCTCCAAGGCGGAGTGTCCTTTCCTGTACAAAACGGCGCCCAAGTGGCTGAGGCAGGGAGCATTTTCCTTCACAGAACCGGCATCCTCGTATGCCTGTGGGTTGCTCTAAAGAAACGACACTGTGAGCAACCTCTTTGAAAAGGCCTTCGCAAGCGACTTGGAGACAACAGCAGCGCAGTGGAGGCACAGACCGTTATCCTAGAGAGCAGCACAGTGTCTCTAGCAGCGATCGCTTCCCGGAGGATACTTAAGCCACACCGAGATTCCAGCAGGGAGTCTTGCCTTATAGCAGTACAACTCACTCAAGAAAGAGGGATGAGGTGTAGGGCTAATCTACGTGCGCTCACGCTCTGTGTCCCCGAGAAGGTTTCACGGAGCAGAAGGCATCACCGACCACTACCACGTGTGTGCACCAAAGAAGCCCTGTGCCGTGGGTGTTCTCAGGCCGACAGCAAAGACCTAGGTGTGTGCTGCACCCGCGCTCGGTGGTTCACACGTTGCGTGACCCCTGTGCCTTTGGAAGATGTTCAGAGCAGGTGGCACCTGCGTGCTGCGAGCGCAAGAGGTGTAGAGTGTAGAGGCCTTTCACACTGGAGGAAGGGCTTGCGTCTCGTGGAGAGAACGTGTACGTCGCCCGGGAGATGGAGGCGCGCTCTTGACACCATTTCCTCTGCCCGTTTAAAACACAAGTGTTTGTACTCGATCTGGGCTGCCTGGTGAAACGCTTGGCAGTCCGCATCACCCTGAGCACCCCTCCTGAAGTTTGATTCGTAGCTGGGTGAACTCGGGCTTCAGAGGCTTAGATGAGACCAAACGTGTTCAGCTTGTGGCGAAAGCCTTTGACCAGAGGCATATACGCTTGTGCTTGGGGCGAGGGCTAGGCAAGAACGTTTACACCCCGGGTTTTTATCTTTACCCTAAGCTGTGTCCCTTTTGGCTGCAGCAGGCGGAGAGAACCCGCGGAGAGAGAACAGCTGCGAGGTGGATGCACAGAACAGTCACCTCGACACCAGCCCTGGGGTCCCAAGCAACGATCCTTCCCCGGAGGGTACTTAACCCACCCCGGGATTCAAGCAGGGAGTTCGCCTTGTCCAACTCACACAGGAGACTGGCATGAGATGTAGGGCTCATCTACTTGCGTTCACACTACGTGGCCCGGAGAAGTTCTCACGGAGCCGAATGCAGCACCCTTCCTCCACCACGTGTGTACACAAAGGAGCGCTGGGCAGTGGGTGTTCTCAAGGCCAAGAGAGAAGCCCTTGTTCTGTGCTGCACCTGCTGGATGGTTCAAAGGTTTTCTGACCTTCCTGCTCTGGAAGCTTTTCAGAGCTGAGGCTGCGCCTGGGCTGCGAAAGCGGAGAGGCGTAGAGGCCTTTCACACTGAAGGCGTGGGCCTGTTTCCCGTGGAGAAAGTGTACGTCGCCCAACCCCCACCCCCACCCCACCCCACCCCACCCCAACCCACCCCCAGCTGGAGGCGTGCGGGTTTGACACCATTTTGTCCTGCCCATGGAAAATACAAAGAGGCGTACACGATTTGGGCTGTCTGGTGAGAGAATTTTGAAGCGGCGGCACCCTGAGTACCTTTCCCGAAGTTTGCTTCCTAGCTGGTTAAACTCGGCTTTCAGAGGCGAGATGAGAACAAACTTGCTCCGCGTGCGGCGAAGTGCCCTGATGCCCTGCCCTAAATGTTTGAGCTTCTGGCCAGCGTCATGCAAGTACTTTGACACGTAGGAGTCTCCCTTTTACTCCAAGCTGTCCCTGTTGGCTGAAGCAGTCGGCGTGTCTGTATCGCAGCCTGGGAGGCCGGGCGTTGGGGGAGTCTGCCAAGTGACTGGCCTCCATTTATAGCTAACTGAGAAACTGCGTCGAAGCTTTCGGGAGCCTCTTACAGGGAATGGTTGCAGTTGGGAATTGGAGACTGTGCTGGCAAACGTCAGCAGCTCCTCTCCCTCGGAGGGCTCTTGGTGTGCCGACTCCTAACAGCCAGCACGGTCCCCAGCTCGTGAACGGTCCCATTGCGAGCCGGTCTCGTCCGTGAAAGAGCCACGTGAGGCTGAGCTCCAACAGTCGGGCTCCACACCTGGAGCCTTTGGGACAGGGCAGTCCTGAGCCGATGTGCCCACCAGGGGACGCGACCAAAGTTTACGTACCACAGGAAAGCGCAATCAAGGCCTCGTGTTCTCTCCATGAAAGGAACGTGAGCTTGAAGGGTGATGCGTCAGCGTGCACCGTGAACAGCTCGCTGGTACGCCTGTCTTTGCCCCCTCTCATGGTCTCACGCACCCGGGCTCAGTTCCGTGCAGGAACGCTGAGTGGGAGCGCCAGCCTCGCTGCTGGACTCTAAAGCCTTCCACCCCCTAATGGCAGGTTGTGTGTGTCTCTCACGTGGGGGGAGGAATGAGGTCGCCCACAGAGGTTCTGCCATGAAAGATCTAAAGACGCACGCTGCTGAGGAGCTTGTTCCTCATGGAGCGTCCCCGAAGGCCAGAAGAATGCCGACGGTCTCTTTCAAAGCTGCCGGACGCTCTGCCGTTCTAGGCCTGAGATACGGACCCTGTGACGGCACCGTAACCCCGCGAGATTCAGGAGACATCGCCAGTGCGAGTGGCAATCCGGAAGGAAGAGCCTCCAAGGCGGAGTGTCCTTTCCTGTACAAAACGGCGCCCAAGTGGCTGAGGCAGGGAGCATTTTCCTTCACAGAACCGGCATCCTCGTATGCCTGTGGGTTGCTCTAAAGAAACGACACTGTGAGCAACCTCTTCGAAAAGGCCTTCGCAAGCGACTTGGAGACAACAGCAGCGCAGTGGAGGCACAGACCGTTATCCTAGAGAGCAGCACAGTGTCTCTAGCAGCGATCGCTTCCCGGAGGATACTTAAGCCACACCGAGATTCCAGCAGGGAGTTTTGCCTTATAGCAGTACAACTCACTCAAGAAAGAGGGATGAGGTGTAGGGCTAATCTACGTGCGCTCACGCTCTGTGTCCCCGAGAAGGTTTCACGGAGCAGAAGGCATCACCGACCGCTACCACGTGTGTGCACCAAAGAAGCCCTGTGCCGTGGGTGTTCTCAGGCCGACAGCGAAGACCTAGGTGTGTGCTGCACCCGCGCTCGGTGGTTCACACGTTGCGTGACCCCTGTGCCTTTGGAAGATGTTCAGAGCGGGTGGCACCTGCGTGCTGCGAGCGCAAGAGGTGTAGAGTGTAGAGGCCTTTCACACTGGAGGAAGGGCTTGCGTCTCGTGGAGAGAACGTGTACGTCGCCCGGGAGATGGAGGCGCGCTCTTGACACCATTTCCTCTGCCCGTTTAAAACACAAGTGTTTGTACTCGATCTGGGCTGCCTGGTGAAACGCTTGGCAGTCCGCATCACCCTGAGCACCTCTCCTGAAGTTTGATTCGTAGCTGGGTGAACTCGGGCTTCAGAGGCTTAGATGAGACCAAACGTGTTCAGCTTGTGGCGAAAGCCTTTGACCAGAGGCATATACGCTTGTGCTTGGGGCGAGGGCTAGGCAAGAACGTTTACACCCCGGGTTTTTATCTTTACCCTAAGCTGTGTCCCTTTTGGCTGCAGCAGGCGGAGAGAACCCGCGGAGAGAGAACAGCTGCGAGGTGGATGCACAGAACAGTCACCTCGACACCAGCCCCGGGGTCCCAAGCAACGATCCTTCCCCGGAGGGTACTTAACCCACCCCGGGATTCAAGCAGGGAGTTCGCCTTGTCCAACTCGCACAGGAGACTGGCATGAGATGTAGGGCTCATCTACTTGCGTTCACACTACGTGGCCCGGAGAAGTTCTCACGGAGCCGAATGCAGCACCCTTCCTCCACCACGTGTGTACACAAAGGAGCGCTGGGCAGTGGGTGTTCTCAAGGCCAAGAGAGAAGCCCTTGTTCTGTGCTGCACCTGCTGGGTGGTTCAAAGGTTTTCTGACCTTCCTGCTCTGGAAGCTTTTCAGAGCTGAGGCTGCGCCTGGGCTGCGAAAGCGGAGAGGCGTAGAGGCCTTTCACACTGAAGGCGTGGGCCTGTTTCCCGTGGAGAAAGTGTACGTCGCCCAACCCCCACCCCCACCACACCCCACCCCACCCCAACCCACCCCCAGCTGGAGGCGTGCGGGTTGACACCATTTTGTCCTGCCCATGGAAAATACAAAGAGGCGTACACGATTTGGGCTGTCTGGTGAGAGAATTTTGAAGCGGCGGCACCCTGAGTACCTTTCCCGAAGTTTGCTTCCTAGCTGGTTAAACTCGGCTTTCAGAGGCGAGATGAGAACAAACTTGCTCCGCGTGCGGCGAAGTGCCCTGATGCCCTGCCCTAAATGTTTGAGCTTCTGGCCAGCGTCACGCAAGTACTTTGACACGTAGGAGTCTCCCTTTTACTCCAAGCTGTCCCTGTTGGCTGAAGCAGTCGGCGTGTCTGTATCGCAGCCTGGGAGGCCGGGCGTTGGGGGAGTCTGCCAAGTGACTGGCCTCCATTTATAGCTAACTGAGAAACTGCGTCGAAGCTTTCGGGAGCCTCTTACAGGGAATGGTTGCAGTTGGGAATTGGAGACTGTGCTGGCAAACGTCAGCAGCTCCTCTCCCTCGGAGGGCTCTTGGTGTGCCGACTCCTAACAGCCAGCACGGTCCCCAGCTCGTGAACGGTCCCATTGCGAGCCGGTCTTGTCCGTGAAAGAGCCACGTGAGGCTGAGCTCCAACAGTCGGGCTCCACACCTGGAGCCTTTGGGACAGGGCAGTCCTGAGCCGATGTGCCCACCAGGGGACGCGACCAAAGTTTACGTACCACAGGAAAGCGCAATCAAGGCCTCGTGTTCTCTCCATGAAAGGAACGTGAGCTTGAAGGGTGATGCGTCAGCGTGCACCGTGAACAGCTCGCTGGTACGCCTGTCTTTGCCCCCTCTCACGGTCTCACGCACCCGGGCTCAGTTCCGTGCAGGAACGCTGAGTGGGAGCGCCAGCCTCGCTGCTGGACTCTAAAGCCTTCCACCCCCTAATGGCAGGTTGTGTGTGTCTCTCACGTGGGGGGAGGAATGAGGTCGCCCACAGAGGTTCTGCCATGAAAGATCTAAAGACGCACGCTGCTGAGGAGCTTGTTCCTCATGGAGCGTCCCCGAAGGCCAGAAGAATGCCGACGGTCTCTTTCAAAGCTGCCGGACGCTCTGCCGTTCTAGGCCTGAGATACGGACCCTGTGACGGCACCGTAACCCCGCGAGATTCAGGAGACATCGCCAGTGCGAGTGGCAATCCGGAAGGAAGAGCCTCCAAGGCGGAGTGTCCTTTCCTGTACAAAACGGCGCCCAAGTGGCTGAGGCAGGGAGCATTTTCCTTCACAGAACCAGCATCCTCGTATGCCTGTGGGTTGCTCTAAAGAAACGACACTGTGAGCAACCTCTTTGAAAAGGCCTTCGCAAGCGACTTGGAGACAACAGCAGCGCAGTGGAAGCACAGACCGTTATCCTAGAGAGCAGCACAGTGTCTCTAGCAGCGATCGCTTCCCGGAGGATACTTAAGCCACACCGAGATTCCAGCAGGGAGTTTTGCCTTATAGCAGTACAACTCACTCAAGAAAGAGGGATGAGGTGTAGGGCTAATCTACGTGCGCTCACGCTCTGTGTCCCCGAGAAGGTTTCACGGAGCAGAAGGCATCACCGACCGCTACCACGTGTGTGCACCAAAGAAGCCCTGTGCCGTGGGTGTTCTCAGGCCGACAGCGAAGACCTAGGTGTGTGCTGCACCCGCGCTCGGTGGTTCACACGTTGCGTGACCCCTGTGCCTTTGGAAGATGTTCAGAGCGGGTGGCACCTGCGTGCTGCGAGCGCAAGAGGTGTAGAGTGTAGAGGCCTTTCACACTGGAGGAAGGGCTTGCGTCTCGTGGAGAGAACGTGTACGTCGCCCGGGAGATGGAGGCGCGCTCTTGACACCATTTCCTCTGCCCGTTTAAAACACAAGTGTTTGTACTCGATCTGGGCTGCCTGGTGAAACGCTTGGCAGTCCGCATCACCCTGAGCACCTCTCCTGAAGTTTGATTCGTAGCTGGGTGAACTCGGGCTTCAGAGGCTTAGATGAGACCAAACGTGTTCAGCTTGTGGCGAAAGCCTTTGACCAGAGGCATATACGCTTGTGCTTGGGGCGAGGGCTAGGCAAGAACGTTTACACCCCGGGTTTTTATCTTTACCCTAAGCTGTGTCCCTTTTGGCTGCAGCAGGCGGAGAGAACCCGCGGAGAGAGAACAGCTGCGAGGTGGATGCACAGAACAGTCACCTCGACACCAGCCCCGGGGTCCCAAGCAACGATCCTTCCCCGGAGGGTACTTAACCCACCCCGGGATTCAAGCAGGGTGTTCGCCTTGTCCAACTCGCACAGGAGACTGGCATGAGATGTAGGGCTCATCTACTTGCGTTCACACTACGTGGCCCGGAGAAGTTCTCACGGAGCCGAATGCAGCACCCTTCCTCCACCACGTGTGTACACAAAGGAGCGCTGGGCAGTGGGTGTTCTCAAGGCCAAGAGAGAAGCCCTTGTTCTGTGCTGCACCTGCTGGGTGGTTCAAAGGTTTTCTGACCTTCCTGCTCTGGAAGCTTTTCAGAGCTGAGGCTGCGCCTGGGCTGCGAAAGCGGAGAGGCGTAGAGGCCTTTCACACTGAAGACGTGGGCCTCTTTCCCGTGGAGAAAGTGTACGTCGCCCAACCCCCACCCCCACCCCACCCCACCCCACCCCAACCCACCCCCAGCTGGAGGCGTGCGGGTTTGACACCATTTTGTCCTGCCCATGGAAAATACAAAGAGGCGTACACGATTTGGGCTGTCTGGTGAGAGAATTTTGAAGCGGCGGCACCCTGAGTACCTTTCCCGAAGTTTGCTTCCTAGCTGGTTAAACTCGGCTTTCAGAGGCGAGATGAGAACAAACTTGCTCCGCGTGCGGCGAAGTGCCCTGATGCCCTGCCCTAAATGTTTGAGCTTCTGGCCAGCGTCACGCAAGTACTTTGACACGTAGGAGTCTCCCTTTTACTCCAAGCTGTCCCTGTTGGCTGAAGCAGTCGGCGTGTCTGTATCGCAGCCTGGGAGGCCGGGCGTTGGGGGAGTCTGCCAAGTGACTGGCCTCCATTTATAGCTAACTGAGAAACTGCGTCGAAGCTTTCGGGAGCCTCTTACAGGGAATGGTTGCAGTTGGGAATTGGAGACTGTGCTGGCAAACGTCAGCAGCTCCTCTCCCTCAGAGGGCTCTTGGTGTGCCGACTCCTAACAGCCAGCACGGTCCCCAGCTCGTGAACGGTCCCATTGCGAGCCGGTCTCGTCCGTGAAAGAGCCACGTGAGGCTGAGCTCCAACAGTCGGGCTCCACACCTGGAGCCTTTGGGACAGGGCAGTCCTGAGCCGATGTGCCCACCAGGGGACGCGACCAAAGTTTACGTACCACAGGAAAGCGCAATCAAGGCCTCGTGTTCTCTCCATGAAAGGAACGTGAGCTTGAAGGGTGATGCGTCAGCATGCACCGTGAACAGCTCGCTGGTACGCCTGTCTTTGGCCCCTCTCACGGTCTCACGCAACCGGGCTCAGTTCCGTGCAGGAACGCTGAGTGGGAGCGCCAGCCTCGCTGCTGGACTCTAAAGCCTTCCACCCCCTAATGGCAGGTTGTGTGTGTCTCTCACGTGGGGGGAGGAATGAGGTCGCCCACAGAGGTTCTGCCATGAAAGATCTAAAGACGCACGCTGCTGAGGAGCTTGTTCCTCATGGAGCGTCCCCGAAGGCCAGAAGAATGCCGACGGTCTCTTTCAAAGCTGCCGGACGCTCTGCCGTTCTAGGCCTGAGATACGGACCCTGTGACGGCACCGTAACCCCGCGAGATTCAGGAGACATCGCCAGTGCGAGTGGCAATCCGGAAGGAAGAGCCTCCAAGGCGGAGTGTCCTTTCCTGTACAAAACGGCGCCCAAGTGGCTGAGGCAGGGAGCATTTTCCTTCACAGAACCGGCATCCTCGTATGCCTGTGGGTTGCTCTAAAGAAACGACACTGTGAGCAACCTCTTCGAAAAGGCCTTCGCAAGTGACTTGGAGACAACAGCAGCGCAGTGGAGGCACAGACCGTTATCCTAGAGAGCAGCACAGTGTCTCTAGCAGCGATCGCTTCCCGGAGGATACTTAAGCCACACCGAGATTCCAGCAGGGAGTTTTGCCTTATAGCAGTACAACTCACTCAAGAAAGAGGGATGAGGTGTAGGGCTAATCTACGTGCGCTCACGCTCTGTGTCCCCGAGAAGGTTTCACGGAGCAGAAGGCATCACCGACCGCTACCACGTGTGTGCACCAAAGAAGCCCTGTGCCGTGGGTGTTCTCAGGCCGACAGCGAAGACCTAGGTGTGTGCTGCACCCGCGCTCGGTGGTTCACACGTTGCGTGACCCCTGTGCCTTTGGAAGATGTTCAGAGCGGGTGGCACCTGCGTGCTGCGAGCGCAAGAGGTGTAGAGTGTAGAGGCCTTTCACACTGGAGGAAGGGCTTGCGTCTCGTGGAGAGAACGTGTACGTCGCCCAGGAGATGGAGGCGCGCTCTTGACACCATTTCCTCTGCCCGTTTAAAACACAAGTGTTTGTACTCGATCTGGGCTGCCTGGTGAAACGCTTGGCAGTCCGCATCACCCTGAGCACCCCTCCTGAAGTTTGATTCGTAGCTGGGTGAACTCGGGCTTCAGAGGCTTAGATGAGACCAAACGTGTTCAGCTTGTGGCGAAAGCCTTTGACCAGAGGCATATACGCTTGTGCTTGGGGCGAGGGCTAGGCAAGAACGTTTACACCCCGGGTTTTTATCTTTACCCTAAGCTGTGTCCCTTTTGGCTGCAGCAGGCGGAGAGAACCCGCGGAGAGAGAACAGCTGCGAGGTGGATGCACAGAACAGTCACCTCGACACCAGCCCTGGGGTCCCAAGCAACGATCCTTCCCCGGAGGGTACTTAACCCACCCCGGGATTCAAGCAGGGAGTTCGCCTTGTCCAACTCGCACAGGAGACTGGCATGAGATGTAGGGCTCATCTACTTGCGTTCACACTACGTGGCCCGGAGAAGTTCTCACGGAGCCGAATGCAGCACCCTTCCTCCACCACGTGTGTACACAAAGGAGCGCTGGGCAGTGGGTGTTCTCAAGGCCAAGAGAGAAGCCCTTGTTCTGTGCTGCACCTGCTGGGTGGTTCAAAGGTTTTCTGACCTTCCTGCTCTGGAAGCTTTTCAGAGCTGAGGCTGCGCCTGGGCTGCGAAAGCGGAGAGGCGTAGAGGCCTTTCACACTGAAGGCGTGGGCCTGTTTCCCGTGGAGAAAGTGTACGTCACCCAACCCCCACCCCCACCCCAACCCACCCCACCCCAACCCACCGCCAGCTGGAGGCGTGCGGGTTGACACCATTTTGTCCTGCCCATGGAAAATACAAAGAGGCGTACACGATTTGGGCTGTCTGGTGAGAGAATTTTGAAGCGGCGGCACCCTGAGTACCTTTCCCGAAGTTTGCTTCCTAGCTGGTTAAACTCGGCATTCAGAGGCGAGATGAGAACAAACTTGCTCCGCGTGCGGCGAAGTGCCCTGATGCCCTGCCCTAAATGTTTGAGCTTCTGGCCAGCGTCACGCAAGTACTTTGACACGTAGGAGTCTCCCTTTTACTCCAAGCTGTCCCTGTTGGCTGAAGCAGTCGGCGTGTCTGTATCGCAGCCTGGGAGGCCGGGCGTTGGGGGAGTCTGCCAAGTGACTGGCCTCCATTTATAGCTAACTGAGAAACTGCGTCGAAGCTTTCGGGAGCCTCTTACAGGGAATGGTTGCAGTTGGGAATTGGAGACTGTGCTGGCAAACGTCAGCAGCTCCTCTCCCTCGGAGGGCTCTTGGTGTGCCGACTCCTAACAGCCAGCACGGTCCCCAGCTCGTGAACGGTCCCATTGCGAGCCGGTCTCGTCCGTGAAAGAGCCACGTGAGGCTGAGCTCCAACAGTCGGGCTCCACACCTGGAGCCTTTGGGACAGGGCAGTCCTGAGCCGATGTGCCCACCAGGGGACGCGACCAAAGTTTACGTACCACAGGAAAGCGCAATCAAGGCCTCGTGTTCTCTCCATGAAAGGAACGTGAGCTTGAAGGGTGATGCGTCAGCGTGCACCGTGAACAGCTCGCTGGTACGCCTGTCTTTGCCCCCTCTCACGGTCTCACGCACCCGGGCTCAGTTCCGTGCAGGAACGCTGAGTGGGAGCGCCAGCCTCGCTGCTGGACTCTAAAGCCTTCCACCCCCTAATGGCAGGTTGTGTGTGTCTCTCACGTGGGGGGAGGAATGAGGTCACCCACAGAGGTTCTGCCATGAAAGATCTAAAGACGCACGCTGCTGAGGAGCTTGTTCCTCATGGAGCGTCCCCGAAGGCCAGAAGAATGCCGACGGTCTCTTTCAAAGCTGCCGGACGCTCTGCCGTTCTAGGCCTGAGATACGGACCCTGTGACGGCACCGTAACCCCGCGAGATTCAGGAGACATCGCCAGTGCGAGTGGCAATCCGGAAGGAAGAGCCTCCAAGGCGGAGTGTCCTTTCCTGTACAAAACGGCGCCCAAGTGGCTGAGGCAGGGAGCATTTTCCTTCACAGAACCGGCATCCTCGTATGCCTGTGGGTTGCTCTAAAGAAACGACACTGTGAGCAACCTCTTCGAAAAGGCCTTCGCAAGCGACTTGGAGACAACAGCAGCGCAGTGGAGGCACAGACCGTTATCCTAGAGAGCAGCACAGTGTCTCTAGCAGCGATCGCTTCCCGGAGGATACTTAAGCCACACCGAGATTCCAGCAGGGAGTTTTGCCTTATAGCAGTACAACTCACTCAAGAAAGAGGGATGAGGTGTAGGGTTAATCTACGTGCGCTCACGCTCTGTGTCCCCGAGAAGGTTTCACGGAGCAGAAGGCATCACCGACCGCTACCACGTGTGTGCACCAAAGAAGCCCTGTGCCGTGGGTGTTCTCAGGCCGACAGCGAAGACCTAGGTGTGTGCTGCACCCGCGCTCGGTGGTTCACACGTTGCGTGACCCCTGTGCCTTTGGAAGATGTTCAGAGCGGGTGGCACCTGCGTGCTGCGAGCGCAAGAGGTGTAGAGTGTAGAGGCCTTTCACACTGGAGGAAGGGCTTGCGTCTCGTGGAGAGAACGTGTACGTCGCCCGGGAGATGGAGGCGCACTCTTGACACCATTTCCTCTGCCCGTTTAAAACACAAGTGTTTGTACTCGATCTGGGCTGCCTGGTGAAACGCTTGGCAGTCCGCATCACCCTGAGCACCCCTCCTGAAGTTTGATTCGTAGCTGGGTGAACTCGGGCTTCAGAGGCTTAGATGAGACCAAACGTGTTCAGCTTGTGGCGAAAGCCTTTGACCAGAGGCATATACGCTTGTGCTTGGGGCGAGGGCTAGGCAAGAACGTTTACACCCCGGGTTTTTATCTTTACCCTAAGCTGTGTCCCTTTTGGCTGCAGCAGGCGGAGAGAACCCGCGGAGAGAGAACAGCTGCGAGGTGGATGCACAGAACAGTCACCTCGACACCAGCCCCGGGGTCCCAAGCAACGATCCTTCCCCGGAGGGTACTTAACCCACCCCGGGATTCAAGCAGGGAGTTCGCCTTGTCCAACTCGCACAGGAGACTGGCATGAGATGTAGGGCTCATCTACTTGCGTTCACACTACGTGGCCCGGAGAAGTTCTCACGGAGCCGAATGCAGCACCCTTCCTCCACCACGTGTGTACACAAAGGAGCGCTGGGCAGTGGGTGTTCTCAAGGCCAAGAGAGAAGCCCTTGTTCTGTGCTGCACCTGCTGGGTGGTTCAAAGGTTTTCTGACCTTCCTGCTCTGGAAGCTTTTCAGAGCTGAGGCTGCGCCTGGGCTGCGAAAGCGGAGAGGCGTAGAGGCCTTTCACACTGAAGGCGTGGGCCTGTTTCCCGTGGAGAAAGTGTACGTCGCCCAACCCCCACCCCCACCCCACCCCACCCCACCCCAACCCACCCCCAGCTGGAGGCGTGCGGGTTGACACCATTTTGTCCTGCCCATGGAAAATACAAAGAGGCGTACACGATTTGGGCTGTCTGGTGAGAGAATTTTGAAGCGGCGGCACCCTGAGTACCTTTCCCGAAGTTTGCTTCCTAGCTGGTTAAACTCGGCATTCAGAGGCGAGATGAGAACAAACTTGCTCCGCGTGCGGCGCGAAGTGCCCTGATGCCCTGCCCTAAATGTTTGAGCTTCTGGCCAGCGTCACGCAAGTACTTTGACACGTAGGAGTCTCCCTTTTACTCCAAGCTGTCCCTGTTGGCTGAAGCAGTCGGCGTGTCTGTATCGCAGCCTGGGAGGCCGGGCGTTGGGGGAGTCTGCCAAGTGACTGGCCTCCATTTATAGCTAACTGAGAAACTGCGTCGAAGCTTTCGGGAGCCTCTTACAGGGAATGGTTGCAGTTGGGAATTGGAGACTGTGCTGGCAAACGTCAGCAGCTCCTCTCCCTCGGAGGGCTCTTGGTGTGCCGACTCCTAACAGCCAGCACGGTCCCCAGCTCGTGAACGGTCCCATTGCGAGCCGGTCTCGTCCGTGAAAGAGCCACGTGAGGCTGAGCTCCAACAGTCGGGCTCCACACCTGGAGCCTTTGGGACAGGGCAGTCCTGAGCCGATGTGCCCACCAGGGGACGCGACCAAAGTTTACGTACCACAGGAAAGCGCAATCAAGGCCTCGTGTTCTCTCCATGAAAGGAACGTGAGCTTGAAGGGTGATGCGTCAGCGTGCACCGTGAACAGCTCGCTGGTACGCCTGTCTTTGCCCCCTCTCACGGTCTCACGCACCCGGGCTCAGTTCCGTGCAGGAACGCTGAGTGGGAGCGCCAGCCTCGCTGCTGGACTCTAAAGCCTTCCACCCCCTAATGGCAGGTTGTGTGTGTCTCTCACGTGGGGGGAGGAATGAGGTCGCCCACAGAGGTTCTGCCATGAAAGATCTAAAGACGCACGCTGCTGAGGAGCTTGTTCCTCATGGAGCGTCCCCGAAGGCCAGAAGAATGCCGACGGTCTCTTTCAAAGCTGCCGGACGCTCTGCCGTTCTAGGCCTGAGATACGGACCCTGTGACGGCACCGTAACCCCGCGAGATTCAGGAGACATCGCCAGTGCGAGTGGCAATCCGGAAGGAAGAGCCTCCAAGGCGGAGTGTCCTTTCCTGTACAAAACGGCGCCCAAGTGGCTGAGGCAGGGAGCATTTTCCTTCACAGAACCGGCATCCTCGTATGCCTGTGGGTTGCTCTAAAGAAACGACACTGTGAGCAGCCTCTTCGAAAAGGCCTTCGCAAGCGACTTGGAGACAACAGCAGCGCAGTGGAGGCACAGACCGTTATCCTAGAGAGCAGCACAGTGTCTCTAGCAGCGATCGCTTCCCGGAGGATACTTAAGCCACACCGAGATTCCAGCAGGGAGTTTTGCCTTATAGCAGTACAACTCACTCAAGAAAGAGGGATGAGGTGTAGGGCTAATCTACGTGCGCTCACGCTCTGTGTCCCCGAGAAGGTTTCACGGAGCAGAAGGCATCACCGACCGCTACCACGTGTGTGCACCAAAGAAGCCCTGTGCCGTGGGTGTTCTCAGGCCGACAGCGAAGACCTAGGTGTGTGCTGCACCCGCGCTCAGTGGTTCACACGTTGCGTGACCCCTGTGCCTTTGGAAGATGTTCAGAGCGGGTGGCACCTGCGTGCTGCGAGCGCAAGAGGTGTAGAGTGTAGAGGCCTTTCACACTGGAGGAAGGGCTTGCGTCTCGTGGAGAGAACGTGTACGTCGCCCGGGAGATGGAGGCGCGCTCTTGACACCATTTCCTCTGCCCGTTTAAAACACAAGTGTTTGTACTCGATCTGGGCTGCCTGGTGAAACGCTTGGCAGTCCGCATCACCCTGAGCACCTCTCCTGAAGTTTGATTCGTAGCTGGGTGAACTCGGGCTTCAGAGGCTTAGATGAGACCAAACGTGTTCAGCTTGTGGCGAAAGCCTTTGACCAGAGGCATATACGCTTGTGCTTGGGGCGAGGGCTAGGCAAGAACGTTTACACCCCGGGTTTTTATCTTTACCCTAAGCTGTGTCCCTTTTGGCTGCAGCAGGCGGAGAGAACCCGCGGAGAGAGAACAGCTGCGAGGTGGATGCACAGAACAGTCACCTCGACACCAGCCCCGGGGTCCCAAGCAACGATCCTTCCCCGGAGGGTACTTAACCCACCCCGGGATTCAAGCAGGGAGTTCGCCTTGTCCAACTCGCACAGGAGACTGGCATGAGATGTAGGGCTCATCTACTTGCGTTCACACTACGTGGCCCGGAGAAGTTCTCACGGAGCCGAATGCAGCACCCTTCCTCCACCACGTGTGTACACAAAGGAGCGCTGGGCAGTGGGTGTTCTCAAGGCCAAGAGAGAAGCCCTTGTTCTGTGCTGCACCTGCTGGGTGGTTCAAAGGTTTTCTGACCTTCCTGCTCTGGAAGCTTTTCAGAGCTGAGGCTGCGCCTGGGCTGCGAAAGCGGAGAGGCGTAGAGGCCTTTCACACTGAAGGCGTGGGCCTGTTTCCCGTGGAGAAAGTGTACGTCGCCCCAACCCCCACCCCCACCCCACCCCACCCCACCCCAACCCACCCCCAGCTGGAGGCGTGCGGGTTTGACACCATTTTGTCCTGCCCATGGAAAATACAAAGAGGCGTACACGATTTGGGCTGTCTGATGAGAGAATTTTGAAGCGGCGGCACCCTGAGTACCTTTCCCGAAGTTTGCTTCCTAGCTGGTTAAACTCGGCTTTCAGAGGCGAGATGAGAACAAACTTGCTCCGCGTGCGGCGAAGTGCCCTGATGCCCTGCCCTAAATGTTTGAGCTTCTGGCCAGCATCACGCAAGTACTTTGACACGTAGGAGTCTCCCTTTTACTCCAAGCTGTCCCTGTTGGCTGAAGCAGTCGGCGTGTCTGTATCGCAGCCTGGGAGGCCGGGCGTTGGGGGAGTCTGCCAAGTGACTGGCCTCCATTTATAGCTAACTGAGAAACTGCGTCGAAGCTTTCGGGAGCCTCTTACAGGGAATGGTTGCAGTTGGGAATTGGAGACTGTGCTGGCAAACGTCAGCAGCTCCTCTCCCTCGGAGGGCTCTTGGTGTGCCGACTCCTAACAGCCAGCACGGTCCCCAGCTCGTGAACGGTCCCATTGCGAGCCGGTCTCGTCCGTGAAAGAGCCACGTGAGGCTGAGCTCCAACAGTCGGGCTCCACACCTGGAGCCTTTGGGACAGGGCAGTCCTGAGCCGATGTGCCCACCAGGGGACGCGACCAAAGTTTACGTACCACAGGAAAGCGCAATCAAGGCCTCGTGTTCTCTCCATGAAAGGAACGTGAGCTTGAAGGGTGATGCGTCAGCGTGCACCGTGAACAGCTCGCTGGTACGCCTGTCTTTGCCCCCTCTCACGGTCTCACGCACCCGGGCTCAGTTCCGTGCAGGAACGCTGAGTGGGAGCACCAGCCTCGCTGCTGGACTCTAAAGCCTTCCACCCCCTAATGGCAGGTTGTGTGTGTCTCTCACGTGGGGGGAGGAATGAGGTCGCCCACAGAGGTTCTGCCATGAAAGATCTAAAGACGCACGCTGCTGAGGAGCTTGTTCCTCATGGAGCGTCCCCGAAGGCCAGAAGAATGCCGACGGTCTCTTTCAAAGCTGCCGGACGCTCTGCCGTTCTAGGCCTGAGATACGGACCCTGTGACGGCACCGTAACCCCGCGAGATTCAGGAGACATCGCCAGTGCGAGTGGCAATCCGGAAGGAAGAGCCTCCAAGGCGGAGTGTCCTTTCCTGTACAAAACGGCGCCCAAGTGGCTGAGGCAGGGAGCATTTTCCTTCACAGAACCGGCATCCTCGTATGCCTGTGGGTTGCTCTAAAGAAACGACACTGTGAGCAACCTCTTCGAAAAGGCCTTCGCAAGCGACTTGGAGACAACAGCAGCGCAGTGGAGGCACAGACCGTTATCCTAGAGAGCAGCACAGTGTCTCTAGCAGCGATCGCTTCCCGGAGGATACTTAAGCCACACCGAGATTCCAGCAGGGAGTTTTGCCTTATAGCAGTACAACTCACTCAAGAAAGAGGGATGAGGTGTAGGGCTAATCTACGTGCGCTCACGCTCTGTGTCCCCGAGAAGGTTTCACGGAGCAGAAGGCATCACCGACCGCTACCACGTGTGTGCACCAAAGAAGCCCTGTGCCGTGGGTGTTCTCAGGCCGACAGCGAAGACCTAGGTGTGTGCTGCACCCGCGCTCGGTGGTTCACACGTTGCGTGACCCCTGTGCCTTTGGAAGATGTTCAGAGCGGGTGGCACCTGCGTGCTGCGAGCGCAAGAGGTGTAGAGTGTAGAGGCCTTTCACACTGGAGGAAGGGCTTGCGTCTCGTGGAGAGAACGTGTACGTCGCCCGGGAGATGGAGGCGCGCTCTTGACACCATTTCCTCTGCCCGTTTAAAACACAAGTGTTTGTACTCGATCTGGGCTGCCTGGTGAAACGCTTGGCAGTCCGCATCACCCTGAGCACCTCTCCTGAAGTTTGATTCGTAGCTGGGTGAACTCGGGCTTCAGAGGCTTAGATGAGACCAAACGTGTTCAGCTTGTGGCGAAAGCCTTTGACCAGAGGCATATACGCTTGTGCTTGGGGCGAGGGCTAGGCAAGAACGTTTACACCCCGGGTTTTTATCTTTACCCTAAGCTGTGTCCCTTTTGGCTGCAGCAGGCGGAGAGAACCCGCGGAGAGAGAACAGCTGCGAGGTGGATGCACAGAACAGTCACCTCGACACCAGCCCCGGGGTCCCAAGCAACGATCCTTCCCCGGAGGTACTTAACCCACCCCGGGATTCAAGCAGGGAGTTCGCCTTGTCCAACTCGCACAGGAGACTGGCATGAGATGTAGGGCTCATCTACTTGCGTTCACACTACGTGGCCCGGAGAAGTTCTCACGGAGCCGAATGCAGCACCCTTCCTCCACCACGTGTGTACACAAAGGAGCGCTGGGCAGTGGGTGTTCTCAAGGCCAAGAGAGAAGCCCTTGTTCTGTGCTGCACCTGCTGGGTGGTTCAAAGGTTTTCTGACCTTCCTGCTCTGGAAGCTTTTCAGAGCTGAGGCTGCGCCTGGGCTGCGAAAGCGGAGAGGCGTAGAGGCCTTTCACACTGAAGGCGTGGGCCTGTTTCCCATGGAGAAAGTGTACGTCGCCCAACCCCCACCCCCACCCCACCCCACCCCACCCCAACCCACCCCCAGCTGGAGGCGTGCGGGTTTGACACCATTTTGTCCTGCCCATGGGAAAATACAAAGAGGCGTACACGATTTGGGCTGTCTGGTGAGAGAATTTTGAAGCGGCGGCACCCTGAGTACCTTTCCCGAAGTTTGCTTCCCTAGCTGGTTAAACTCGGCTTTCAGAGGCGAGATGAGAACAAACTTGCTCCGCATGCGGCGAAGTGCCCTGATGCCCTGCCCTAAATGTTTGAGCTTCTGGCCAGCGTCACGCAAGTACTTTGACACGTAGGAGTCTCCCTTTTACTCCAAGCTGTCCCTGTTGGCTGAAGCAGTCGGCGTGTCTGTATCGCAGCCTGGGAGGCCGGGCGTTGGGGGAGTCTGCCAAGTGACTGGCCTCCATTTATAGCTAACTGAGAAACTGCGTCGAAGCTTTCGGGAGCCTCTTACAGGGAAAGGTTGCAGTTGGGAATTGGAGACGGTGCTGGCAAACGTCAGCAGCTCCTCTCCCTCGGAGGGCTCTTGGTGTGCCGACTCCTAACAGCCAGCACGGTCCCCAGCTCGTGAACGGTCCCATTGCGAGCCGGTCTCGTCCGTGAAAGAGCCACGTGAGGCTGAGCTCCAACAGTCGGGCCTCCACACCTGGAGCCTTTGGGACAGGGCAGTCCTGAGCCGATGTGCCCACCAGGGGACGCGACCAAAGTTTACGTACCACAGGAAAGCGCAATCAAGGCCTCGTGTTCTCTCCATGAAAGGAACGTGAGCTTGAAGGGTGATGGCGTCAGCGTGCACCGTGAACAGCTCGCTGGTACGCCTGTCTTTGCCCCCTCTCACGGTCTCACGCACCCGGGCTCAGTTCCGTGCAGGAACGCTGAGTGGGAGCGCCAGCCTCGCTGCTGGACTCTAAAGCCTTCCACCCCCTAATGGCAGGTTGTGTGTGTCTCTCACGTGGGGGGAGGAATGAGGTCGCCCACAGAGGTTCTGCCATGAAAGATCTAAAGACGCACGCTGCTGAGGAGCTTGTTCCTCATGGAGCGTCCCCGAAGGCCAGAAGAATGCCGACGCTCTCTTTCAAAGCTGCCGGACGCTCTGCCGTTCTAGGCCTGAGATACGGACCCTGTGATGGCACCGTAACCCCGCGAGATTCAGGAGACATCGCCAGTGCGAGTGGCAATCCGGAAGGAAGAGCCTCCAAGGCGGAGTGTCCTTTCCTGTACAAAACGGCGCCCAAGTGGCTGAGGCAGGGAGCATTTTCCTTCACAGAACCGGCATCCTCGTATGCCTGTGGGTTGCTCTAAAGAAATGACACTGTGAGCAACCTCTTCGAAAAGGCCTTCGCAAGCGACTTGGAGACAACAGCAGCGCAGTGGAGGCACAGACCGTTATCCTAGAGAGCAGCACAGTGTCTCTAGCAGCGATCGCTTCCCGGAGGATACTTAAGCCACACCGAGATTCCAGCAGGGAGTTTTGCCTTATAGCAGTACAACTCACTCAAGAAAGAGGGATGAGGTGTAGGGCTAATCTACGTGCGCTCACGCTCTGTGTCCCCGAGAAGGTTTCACGGAGCAGAAGGCATCACCGACCGCTACCACGTGTGTGCACCAAAGAAGCCCTGTGCCGTGGGTGTTCTCAGGCCGACAGCGAAGACCTAGGTGTGTGCTGCACCCGCGCTCGGTGGTTCACACGTTGCGTGACCCCTGTGCCTTTGGAAGATGTTCAGAGCGGGTGGCACCTGCGTGCTGCGAGCGCAAGAGGTATAGAGTGTAGAGGCCTTTCACACTGGAGGAAGGGCTTGCGTCTCGTGGAGAGAACGTGTACGTCGCCCGGGAGATGGAGGCGCGCTCTTGACACCATTTCCTCTGCCCGTTTAAAACACAAGTGTTTGTACTCGATCTGGGCTGCCTGGTGAAACGCTTGGCAGTCCGCATCACCCTGAGCACCTCTCCTGAAGTTTGATTCGTAGCTGGGTGAACTCGGGCTTCAGAGGCTTAGATGAGACCAAACGTGTTCTGCTTGTGGCAAAAGCCTTTGACCAGAGGCATATACGCTTGTGCTTGGGGCGAGGGCTAGGCAAGAACGTTTACACCCCGGGTTTTTATCTTTACCCTAAGCTGTGTCCCTTTTGGCTGCAGCAGGCGGAGAGAACCCGCGGAGAGAGAACAGCTGCGAGGTGGATGCACAGAACAGTCACCTCGACACCAGCCCCGGGGTCCCAAGCAACGATCCTTCCCCGGAGGGTACTTAACCCACCCCGGGATTCAAGCAGGGAGTTCGCCTTGTCCAACTCGCACAGGAGACTGGCATGAGATGTAGGGCTCATCTACTTGCGTTCACACTACGTGGCCCGGAGAAGTTCTCACGGAGCCGAATGCAGCACCCTTCCTCCACCACGTGTGTACACAAAGGAGCGCTGGGCAGTGGGTGTTCTCAAGGCCAAGAGAGAAGCCCTTCTTCTGTGCTGCACCTGCTGGGTGGTTCAAAGGTTTTCTGACCTTCCTGCTCTGGAAGCTTTTCAGAGCTGAGGCTGCGCCTGGGCTGCAAAAGCGGAGAGGCGTAGAGGCCTTTCACACTGAAGGCGTGGGCCTGTTTCCCGTGGAGAAAGCGTACGTCGCCCAACCCCCACCCCCACCCCACCCCACCCCACCCCAACCCACCCCCAGCTGGAGGCGTGCGGGTTTGACACCATTTTGTCCTTTCCATGGAAAATACAAAGAGGCGTACACGATTTGGGCTGTCTGGTGAGAGAATTTTGAAGCGGCGGCACCCTGAGTACCTTTCCCGAAGTTTGCTTCCTAGCTGGTTAAACTCGGCTTTCAGAGGCGAGATGAGAACAAACTTGCTCCGCGTGCGGCGAAGTGCCCTGATGCCCTGCCCTAAATGTTTGAGCTTCTGGCCAGCGTCACGCAAGTACTTTGACACGTAGGAGTCTCCCTTTTACTCCAAGCTGTCCCTGTTGGCTGAAGCAGTCGGCGTGTCTGTATCGCAGCCTGGGAGGCCGGGCGTTGGGGGAGTCTGCCAAGTGACTGGCCTCCATTTATAGCTAACTGAGAAACTGCGTCGAAGCTTTCGGGAGCCTCTTACAGGGAATGGTTGCAGTTGGGAATTGGAGACTGTGCTGGCAAACGTCAGCAGCTCCTCTCCCTCGGAGGGCTCTTGGTGTGCCGACTCCTAACAGCCAGCACGGTCCCCAGCTCGTGAACGGTCCCATTGCGAGCCGGTCTCGTCCGTGAAAGAGCCACGTGAGGCTGAGCTCCAACAGTCGGGCTCCACACCTGGAGCCTTTGGGACAGGGCAGTCCTGAGCCGATGTGCCCACCAGGGGACGCGACCAAAGTTTACGTACCACAGGAAAGCGCAATCAAGGCCTCGTGTTCTCTCCATGAAAGGAACGTGAGCTTGAAGGGTGATGCGTCAGCGTGCACCGTGAACAGCTCGCTGGTACGCCTGTCTTTGCCCCCTCTCACGGTCTCACGCACCCGGGCTCAGTTCCGTGCAGGAACGCTGAGTGGGAGCGCCAGCCTCGCTGCTGGACTCTAAAGCCTTCCACCCCCTAATGGCAGGTTGTGTGTGTCTCTCACGTGGGGGGAGGAATGAGGTCGCCCACAGAGGTTCTGCCATGAAAGATCTAAAGACGCACGCTGCTGAGGAGCTTGTTCCTCATGGAGCGTCCCCGAAGGCCAGAAGAATGCCGACGGTCTCTTTCAAAGCTGCCGGACGCTCTGCCGTTCTAGGCCTGAGATACGGACCCTGTGACGGCACCGTAACCCCGCGAGATTCAGGAGACATCGCCAGTGCGAGTGGCAATCCGGAAGGAAGAGCCTCCAAGGCGGAGTGTCCTTTCCTGTACAAAACGGCGCCCAAGTGGCTGAGGCAGGGAGCATTTTCCTTCACAGAACCGGCATCCTCGTATGCCTGTGGGTTGCTCTAAAGAAACGACACTGTGAGCAACCTCTTCGAAAAGGCCTTCGCAAGCGACTTGGAGACAACAGCAGCGCAGTGGAGGCACAGACCGTTATCCTAGAGAGCAGCACAGTGTCTCTAGCAGCGATCGCTTCCCGGAGGATACTTAAGCCACACCGAGATTCCAGCAGGGAGTTTTGCCTTATAGCAGTACAACTCACTCAAGAAAGAGGGATGAGGTGTAGGGCTAATCTACGTGCGCTCACGCTCTGTGTCCCCGAGAAGGTTTCACGGAGCAGAAGGCATCACCGACCGCTACCACGTGTGTGCACCAAAGAAGCCCTGTGCCGTGGGTGTTCTCAGGCCGACAGCGAAGACCTAGGTGTGTGCTGCACCCGCGCTCGGTGGTTCACACGTTGCGTGACCCCTGTGCCTTTGGAAGATGTTCAGAGCGGGTGGCACCTGCGTGCTGCGAGCGCAAGAGGTGTAGAGTGTAGAGGCCTTTCACACTGGAGGAAGGGCTTGCGTCTCGTGGAGAGAACGTGTACGTCGCCCGGGAGATGGAGGCGCGCTCTTGACACCATTTCCTCTGCCCGTTTAAAACACAAGTGTTTGTACTCGATCTGGGCTGCCTGGTGAAACGCTTGGCAGTCCGCATCACCCTGAGCACCTCTCCTGAAGTTTGATTCGTAGCTGGGTGAACTCGGGCTTCAGAGGCTTAGATGAGACCAAACGTGATCAGCTTGTGGCAAAAGCCTTTGACCAGAGGCATATACGCTTGTGCTTGGGGCGAGGGCTAGGCAAGAACGTTTACACCCCGGGTTTTTATCTTTACCCTAAGCTGTGTCCCTTTTGGCTGCAGCAGGCGGAGAGAACCCGCGGAGAGAGAACAGCTGCGAGGTGGATGCACAGAACAGTCACCTCGACACCAGCCCCGGGGTCCCAAGCAACGATCCTTCCCCGGAGGGTACTTAACCCACCCCGGGATTCAAGCAGGGAGTTCGCCTTGTCCAACTCGCACAGGAGACTGGCATGAGATGTAGGGCTCATCTACTTGCGTTCACACTACGTGGCCCGGAGAAGTTCTCACGGAGCCGAATGCAGCACCCTTCCTCCACCACGTGTGTACACAAAGGAGCGCTGGGCAGTGGGTGTTCTCAAGGCCAAGAGAGAAGCCCTTGTTCTGTGCTGCACCTGCTGGGTGGTTCAAAGGTTTTCTGACCTTCCTGCTCTGGAAGCTTTTCAGAGCTGAGGCTGCGCCTGGGCTGCGAAAGCGGAGAGGCGTAGAGGCCTTTCACACTGAAGGCGTGGGCCTGTTTCCCATGGAGAAAGTGTACGTCGCCCAACCCCCACCCCCACCCCACCCCACCCCACCCCAACCCACCCCCAGCTGGAGGCGTGCGGGTTTGACACCATTTTGTCCTGCCCATGGAAAATACAAAGAGGCGTACACGATTTGGGCTGTCTGGTGAGAGAATTTTGAAGCGGCGGCACCCTGAGTACCTTTCCCGAAGTTTGCTTCCTAGCTGGTTAAACTCGGCTTTCAGAGGCGAGATGAGAACAAACTTGCTCCGCGTGTGGCGAAGTGCCCTGATGCCCTGCCCTAAATGTTTGAGCTTCTGGCCAGCGTCACGCAAGTACTTTGACACGTAGGAGTCTCCCTTTTACTCCAAGCTGTCCCTGTTGGCTGAAGCAGTCGGCGTGTCTGTATCGCAGCCTGGGAGGCCGGGCGTTGGGGGAGTCTGCCAAGTGACTGGCCTCCATTTATAGCTAACTGAGAAACTGCGTCGAAGCTTTCGGGAGCCTCTTACAGGGAATGGTTGCAGTTGGGAATTGGAGACGGTGCTGGCAAACGTCAGCAGCTCCTCTCCCTCGGAGGGCTCTTGGTGTGCCGACTCCTAACAGCCAGCACGGTCCCCAGCTCGTGAACGGTCCCATTGCGAGCCGGTCTCGTCCGTGAAAGAGCCACGTGAGGCTGAGCTCCAACAGTCGGGCTCCACACCTGGAGCCTTTGGGACAGGGCAGTCCTGAGCCGATGTGCCCACCAGGGGACGCGACCAAAGTTTACGTACCACAGGAAAGCGCAATCAAGGCCTCGTGTTCTCTCCATGAAAGGAACGTGAGCTTGAAGGGTGATGCGTCAGCGTGCACCGTGAACAGCTCGCTGGTACGCCTGTCTTTGCCCCCTCTCACGGTCTCACGCACCCGGGCTCAGTTCCGTGCAGGAACGCTGAGTGGGAGCGCCAGCCTCGCTGCTGGACTCTAAAGCCTTCCACCCCCTAATGGCAGGTTGTGTGTGTCTCTCACGTGGGGGGAGGAATGAGGTCGCCCACAGAGGTTCTGCCATGAAAGATCTAAAGACGCACGCTGCTGAGGAGCTTGTTCCTCATGGAGCGTCCCCGAAGGCCAGAAGAATGCCGACGGTCTCTTTCAAAGCTGCCGGACGCTCTGCCGTTCTAGGCCTGAGATACGGACCCTGTGACGGCACCGTAACCCCGCGAGATTCAGGAGACATCGCCAGTGCGAGTGGCAATCCGGAAGGAAGAGCCTCCAAGGCGGAGTGTCCTTTCCTGTACAAAACGGCGCCCAAGTGGCTGAGGCAGGGAGCATTTTCCTTCACAGAACCGGCATCCTCGTATGCCTGTGGGTTGCTCTAAAGAAACGACACTGTGAGCAACCTCTTCGAAAAGGCCTTCGCAAGCGACTTGGAGACAACAGCAGCGCAGTGGAGGCACAGACCGTTATCCTAGAGAGCAGCACAGTGTCTCTAGCAGCGATCGCTTCCCGGAGGATACTTAAGCCACACCGAGATTCCAGCAGGGAGTTTTGCCTTATAGCAGTACAACTCACTCAAGAAAGAGGGATGAGGTGTAGGGCTAATCTACGTGCGCTCACGCTCTGTGTCCCCGAGAAGGTTTCACGGAGCAGAAGGCATCACCGACCGCTACCACGTGTGTGCACCAAAGAAGCCCTGTGCCGTGGGTGTTCTCAGGCCGACAGCGAAGACCTAGGTGTGTGCTGCACCCGCGCTCGGTGGTTCACACGTTGCGTGACCCCTGTGCCTTTGGAAGATGTTCAGAGCGGGTGGCACCTGCGTGCTGCGAGCGCAAGAGGTGTAGAGTGTAGAGGCCTTTCACACTGGAGGAAGGGCTTGCGTCTCGTGGAGAGAACGTGTACGTCGCCCGGGAGATGGAGGCGCGCTCTTGACACCATTTCCTCTGCCCGTTTAAAACACAAGTGTTTGTACTCGATCTGGGCTGCCTGGTGAAACGCTTGGCAGTCCGCATCACCCTGAGCACCTCTCCTGAAGTTTGATTCGTAGCTGGGTGAACTCGGGCTTCAGAGGCTTAGATGAGACCAAACGTGTTCAGCTTGTGGCGAAAGCCTTTGACCAGAGGCATATACGCTTGTGCTTGGGGCGAGGGCTAGGCAAGAACGTTTACACCCCGGGTTTTTATCTTTACCCTAAGCTGTGTCCCTTTTGGCTGCAGCAGGCGGAGAGAACCCGCGGAGAGAGAACAGCTGCGAGGTGGATGCACAGAACAGTCACCTCGACACCAGCCCCGGGGTCCCAAGCAACGATCCTTCCCCGGAGGGTACTTAACCCACCCCGGGATTCAAGCAGGGAGTTCGCCTTGTCCAACTCGCACAGGAGACTGGCATGAGATGTAGGGCTCATCTACTTGCGTTCACACTACGTGGCCCGGAGAAGTTCTCACGGAGCCGAATGCAGCACCCTTCCTCCACCACGTGTGTACACAAAGGAGCGCTGGGCAGTGGGTGTTCTCAAGGCCAAGAGAGAAGCCCTTGTTCTGTGCTGCACCTGCTGGGTGGTTCAAAGGTTTTCTGACCTTCCTGCTCTGGAAGCTTTTCAGAGCTGAGGCTGCGCCTGGGCTGCGAAAGCGGAGAGGCGTAGAGGCCTTTCACACTGAAGGCGTGGGCCTGTTTCCCGTGGAGAAAGTGTACGTCGCCCAACCCCCACCCCCACCCCACCCCACCCCACGCCAACCCACCCCCAGCTGGAGGCGTGCGGGTTTGACACCATTTTGTCCTGCCCATGGAAAATACAAAGAGGCGTACACGATTTGGGCTGTCTGGTGAGAGAATTTTGAAGCGGCGGCACCCTGAGTACCTTTCCCGAAGTTTGCTTCCTAGCTGGTTAAACTCGGCTTTCAGAGGCGAAATGAGAACAAACTTGCTCCGCGTGCGGCGAAGTGCCCTGATGCCCTGCCCTAAATGTTTGAGCTTCTGGCCAGCGTCACGCAAGTACTTTGACACGTAGGAGTCTCCCTTTTACTCCAAGCTGTCCCTGTTGGCTGAAGCAGTCGGCGTGTCTGTATCGCAGCCTGGGAGGCCGGGCGTTGGGGGAGTCTGCCAAGTGACTGGCCTCCATTTATAGCTAACTGAGAAACTGCGTCGAAGCTTTCGGGAACCTCTTACAGGGAATGGTTGCAGTTGGGAATTGGAGACTGTGCTGGCAAACGTCAGCAGCTCCTCTCCCTCGGAGGGCTCTTGGTGTGCCGACTCCTAACAGCCAGCACGGTCCCCAGCTCGTGAACGGTCCCATTGCGAGCCGGTCTCGTCCGTGAAAGAGCCACGTGAGGCTGAGCTCCAACAGTCGGGCTCCACACCTGGAGCCTTTGGGACAGGGCAGTCCTGAGCCGATGTGCCCACCAGGGGACGCGACCAAAGTTTACGTACCACAGGAAAGCGCAATCAAGGCCTCGTGTTCTCTCCATGAAAGGAACGTGAGCTTGAAGGGTGATGCGTCAGCGTGCACCGTGAACAGCTCGCTGGTACGCCTGTCTTTGCCCCCTCTCACGGTCTCACGCACCCGGGCTCAGTTCCGTGCAGGAACGCTGAGTGGGAGCGCCAGCCTCGCTGCTGGACTCTAAAGCCTTCCACCCCCTAATGGCAGGTTGTGTGTGTCTCTCACGTGGGGGGAGGAATGAGGTCGCCCACAGAGGTTCTGCCATGAAAGATCTAAAGACGCACGCTGCTGAGGAGCTTGTTCCTCATGGAGCGTCCCCGAAGGCCAGAAGAATGCCGACGGTCTCTTTCAAAGCTGCCGGACGCTCTGCCATTCTAGGCCTGAGATACGGACCCTGTGACGGCACCGTAACCCCGCGAGATTCAGGAGACATCGCCAGTGCGAGTGGCAATCCGGAAGGAAGAGCCTCCAAGGCGGAGTGTCCTTTCCTGTACAAAACGGCGCCCAAGTGGCTGAGGCAGGGAGCATTTTCCTTCACAGAACCGGCATCCTCGTATGCCTGTGGGTTGCTCTAAAGAAACGACACTGTGAGCAACCTCTTCGAAAAGGCCTTCGCAAGCGACTTGGAGACAACAGCAGCGCAGTGGAGGCACAGACCGTTATCCTAGAGAGCAGCACAGTGTCTCTAGCAGCGATCGCTTCCCAGAGGATACTTAAGCCACACCGAGATTCCAGCAGGGAGTTTTGCCTTATAGCAGTACAACTCACTCAAGAAAGAGGGATGAGGTGTAGGGCTAATCTACGTGCGCTCACGCTCTGTGTCCCCGAGAAGGTTTCACGGAGCAGAAGGCATCACCGACCGCTACCACGTGTGTGCACCAAAGAAGCCCTGTGCCGTGGGTGTTCTCAGGCCGACAGCGAAGACCTAGGTGTGTGCTGCACCCGCGCTCGGTGGTTCACACGTTGCGTGACCCCTGTGCCTTTGGAAGATGTTCAGAGCGGGTGGCACCTGCGTGCTGCGAGCGCAAGAGGTGTAGAGTGTAGAGGCCTTTCACACTGGAGGAAGGGCTTGCGTCTCGTGGAGAGAACGTGTACGTCGCCCGGGAGATGGAGGCACGCTCTTGACACCATTTCCTCTGCCCGTTTAAAACACAAGTGTTTGTACTCGATCTGGGCTGCCTGGTGAAACGCTTGGCAGTCCGCATCACCCTGAGCACCTCTCCTGAAGTTTGATTCGTAGCTGGGTGAACTCGGGCTTCAGAGGCTTAGATGAGACCAAACGTGTTCAGCTTGTGGCAAAAGCCTTTGACCAGAGGCATATACGCTTGTGCTTGGGGCGAGGGCTAGGCAAGAACGTTTACACCCCGGGTTTTTATCTTTACCCTAAGCTGTGTCCCTTTTGGCTGCAGCAGGCGGAGAGAACCCGCGGAGAGAGAACAGCTGCGAGGTGGATGCACAGAACAGTCACCTCGACACCAGCCCCGGGGTCCCAAGCAACGATCCTTCCCCGGAGGGTACTTAACCCACCCCGGGATTCAAGCAGGGAGTTCGCCTTGTCCAACTCGCACAGGAGACTGGCATGAGATGTAGGGCTCATCTACTTGCGTTCACACTACGTGGCCCGGAGAAGTTCTCACGGAGCCGAATGCAGCACCCTTCCTCCACCACGTGTGTACACAAAGGAGCGCTGGGCAGTGGGTGTTCTCAAGGCCAAGAGAGAAGCCCTTGTTCTGTGCTGCACCTGCTGGGTGGTTCAAAGGTTTTCTGACCTTCCTGCTCTGGAAGCTTTTCAGAGCTGAGGCTGCGCCTGGGCTGCAAAAGCGGAGAGGCGTAGAGGCCTTTCACACTGAAGGCGTGGGCCTGTTTCCCGTGGAGAAAGTGTACGTCGCCCAACCCCCACCCCCACCCCACCCCACCCCACCCCAACCCACCCCCAGCTGGAGGCGTGCGGGTTTGACACCATTTTGTCCTGCCCATGGAAAATACAAAGAGGCGTACACGATTTGGGCTGTCTGGTGAGAGAATTTTGAAGCGGCGGCACCCTGAGTACCTTTCCCGAAGTTTGCTTCCTAGCTGGTTAAACTCGGCTTTCAGAGGCGAGATGAGAACAAACTTGCTCCGCGTGCGGCGAAGTGCCCTGATGCCCTGCCCTAAATGTTTGAGCTTCTGGCCAGCGTCACGCAAGTACTTTGACACGTAGGAGTCTCCCTTTTACTCCAAGCTGTCCCTGTTGGCTGAAGCAGTCGGCGTGTCTGTATCGCAGCCTGGGAGGCCGGGCGTTGGGGGAGTCTGCCAAGTGACTGGCCTCCATTTATAGCTAACTGAGAAACTGCGTCGAAGCTTTCGGGAGCCTCTTACAGGGAATGGTTGCAGTTGGGAATTGGAGACTGTGCTGGCAAACGTCAGCAGCTCCTCTCCCTCGGAGGGCTCTTGGTGTGCCGACTCCTAACAGCCAGCACGGTCCCCAGCTCGTGAACGGTCCCATTGCGAGCTGGTCTCGTCCGTGAAAGAGCCACGTGAGGCTGAGCTCCAACAGTCGGGCTCCACACCTGGAGCCTTTGGGACAGGGCAGTCCTGAGCCGATGTGCCCACCAGGGGACGCGACCAAAGTTTACGTACCACAGGAAAGCGCAATCAAGGCCTCGTGTTCTCTCCATGAAAGGAACGTGAGCTTGAAGGGTGATGCGTCAGCGTGCACCGTGAACAGCTCGCTGGTACGCCTGTCTTTGCCCCCTCTCACGGTCTCACGCACCCGGGCTCAGTTCCGTGCAGGAACGCTGAGTGGGAGCGCCAGCCTCGCTGCTGGACTCTAAAGCCTTCCACCCCCTAATGGCAGGTTGTGTGTGTCTCTCACGTGGGGGGAGGAATGAGGTCGCCCACAGAGGTTCTGCCATGAAAGATCTAAAGACGCACGCTGCTGAGGAGCTTGTTCCTCATGGAGCGTCCCCGAAGGCCAGAAGAATGCCGACGGTCTCTTTCAAAGCTGCCGGACGCTCTGCCGTTCTAGGCCTGAGATACGGACCCTGTGACGGCACCGTAACCCCGCGAGATTCAGGAGACATCGCCAGTGCGAGTGGCAATCCGGAAGGAAGAGCCTCCAAGGCGGAGTGTCCTTTCCTGTACAAAACGGCGCCCAAGTGGCTGAGGCAGGGAGCATTTTCCTTCACAGAACCGGCATCCTCGTATGCCTGTGGGTTGCTCTAAAGAAACGACACTGTGAGCAACCTCTTCGAAAAGGCCTTCGCAAGCGACTTGGAGACAACAGCAGCGCAGTGGAGGCACAGACCGTTATCCTAGAGAGCAGCACAGTGTCTCTAGCAGCGATCGCTTCCCGGAGGATACTTAAGCCACACCGAGATTCCAGCAGGGAGTTTTGCCTTATAGCAGTACAACTCACTCAAGAAAGAGGGATGAGGTGTAGGGCTAATCTACGTGCGCTCACGCTCTGTGTCCCCGAGAAGGTTTCACGGAGCAGAAGGCATCACCGACCGCTACCACGTGTGTGCACCAAAGAAGCCCTGTGCCGTGGGTGTTCTCAGGCCGACAGCGAAGACCTAGGTGTGTGCTGCACCCGCGCTCGGTGGTTCACACGTTGCGTGACCCCTGTGCCTTTGGAAGATGTTCAGAGCGGGTGGCACCTGCGTGCTGCGAGCGCAAGAGGTGTAGAGTGTAGAGGCCTTTCACACTGGAGGAAGGGCTTGCGTCTCGTGGAGAGAACGTGTACGTCGCCCGGGAGATGGAGGCGCGCTCTTGACACCATTTCCTCTGCCCGTTTAAAACACAAGTGTTTGTACTCGATCTGGGCTGCCTGGTGAAACGCTTGGCAGTCCGCATCACCCTGAGCACCTCTCCTGAAGTTTGATTCGTAGCTGGGTGAACTCGGGCTTCAGAGGCTTAGATGAGACCAAACGTGTTCAGCTTGTGGCGAAAGCCTTTGACCAGAGGCATATACGCTTGTGCTTGGGGCGAGGGCTAGGCAAGAACGTTTACACCCCGGGTTTTTATCTTTACCCTAAGCTGTGTCCCTTTTGGCTGCAGCAGGCGGAGAGAACCCGCGGAGAGAGAACAGCTGCGAGGTGGATGCACAGAACAGTCACCTCGACACCAGCCCCGGGGTCCCAAGCAACGATCCTTCCCCGGAGGGTACTTAACCCACCCCGGGATTCAAGCAGGGAGTTCGCCTTGTCCAACTCGCACAGGAGACTGGCATGAGATGTAGGGCTCATCTACTTGCGTTCACACTACGTGGCCCGGAGAAGTTCTCACGGAGCCGAATGCAGCACCCTTCCTCCACCACGTGTGTACACAAAGGAGCACTGGGCAGTGGGTGTTCTCAAGGCCAAGAGAGAAGCCCTTGTTCTGTGCTGCACCTGCTGGGTGGTTCAAAGGTTTTCTGACCTTCCTGCTCTGGAAGCTTTTCAGAGCTGAGGCTGCGCCTGGGCTGCGAAAGCGGAGAGGCGTAGAGGCCTTTCACACTGAAGGCGTGGGCCTGTTTCCCGTGGAGAAAGTGTACGTCGCCCAACCCCCACCCCCACCCCACCCCACCCCACCCCAACCCACCCCCAGCTGGAGGCGTGCGGGTTTGACACCATTTTGTCCTGCCCATGGAAAATACAAAGAGGCGTACACGATTTGGGCTGTCTGGTGAGAGAATTTTGAAGCGGCGGCACCCTGAGTACCTTTCCCGAAGTTTGCTTCCTAGCTGGTTAAACTCGGCTTTCAGAGGCGAGATGAGAACAAACTTGCTCCGCGTGCGGCGAAGTGCCCTGATGCCCTGCCCTAAATGTTTGAGCTTCTGGCCAGCGTCACGCAAGTACTTTGACACGTAGGAGTCTCCCTTTTACTCCAAGCTGTCCCTGTTGGCTGAAGCAGTCGGCGTGTCTGTATCGCAGCCTGGGAGGCCGGGCGTTGGGGGAGTCTGCCAAGTGACTGGCCTCCATTTATAGCTAACTGAGAAACTGCGTCGAAGCTTTCGGGAGCCTCTTACAGGGAATGGTTGCAGTTGGGAATTGGAGACTGTGCTGGCAAACGTCAGCAGCTCCTCTCCCTCGGAGGGCTCTTGGTGTGCCGACTCCTAACAGCCAGCACGGTCCCCAGCTCGTGAACGGTCCCATTGCGAGCCGGTCTCGTCCGTGAAAGAGCCACGTGAGGCTGAGCTCCAACAGTCGGGCTCCACACCTGGAGCCTTTGGGACAGGGCAGTACTGAGCCGATGTGCCCACCAGGGGACGCGACCAAAGTTTACGTACCACAGGAAAGCGCAATCAAGGCCTCGTGTTCTCTCCATGAAAGGAACGTGAGCTTGAAGGGTGATGCGTCAGCGTGCACCGTGAACAGCTCGCTGGTACGCCTGTCTTTGCCCCCTCTCACGGTCTCACGCACACGGGCTCAGTTCCGTGCAGGAACGCTGAGTGGGAGCGCCAGCCTCGCTGCTGGACTCTAAAGCCTTCCACCCCCTAATGGCAGGTTGTGTGTGTCTCTCACGTGGGGGGAGGAATGAGGTCGCCCACAGAGGTTCTGCCATGAAAGATCTAAAGACGCACGCTGCTGAGGAGCTTGTTCCTCATGGAGCGTCCCCGAAGGCCAGAAGAATGCCGATGGTCTCTTTCAAAGCTGCCGGACGCTCTGCCGTTCTAGGCCTGAGATACGGACCCTGTGACGGCACCGTAACCCCGCGAGATTCAGGAGACATCGCCAGTGCGAGTGGCAATCCGGAAGGAAGAGCCTCCAAGGCGGAGTGTCCTTTCCTGTACAAAACGGCGCCCAAGTGGCTGAGGCAGGGAGCATTTTCCTTCACAGAACCGGCATCCTCGTATGCCTGTGGGTTGCTCTAAAGAAACGACACTGTGAGCAACCTCTTCGAAAAGGCCTTCGCAAGCGACTTGGAGACAACAGCAGCGCAGTGGAGGCACAGACCGTTATCCTAGAGAGCAGCACAGTGTCTCTAGCAGCGATCGCTTCCCGGAGGATACTTAAGCCACACCGAGATTCCAGCAGGGAGTTTTGCCTTATAGCAGTACAACTCACTCAAGAAAGAGGGATGAGGTGTAGGGCTAATCTACGTGCGCTCACGCTCTGTGTCCCCGAGAAGGTTTCACGGAGCAGAAGGCATCACCGACCGCTACCACGTGTGTGCACCAAAGAAGCCCTGTGCCGTGGGTGTTCTCAGGCCGACAGCGAAGACCTAGGTGTGTGCTGCACCCGCGCTCGGTGGTTCACACGTTGCGTGACCCCTGTGCCTTTGGAAGATGTTCAGAGCGGGTGGCACCTGCGTGCTGCGAGCGCAAGAGGTGTAGAGTGTAGAGGCCTTTCACACTGGAGGAAGGGCTTGCGTCTCGTGGAGAGAACGTGTACGTCGCCCGGGAGATGGAGGCGCGCTCTTGACACCATTTCCTCTGCCCGTTTAAAACACAAGTGTTTGTACTCGATCTGGGCTGCCTGGTGAAACGCTTGGCAGTCCGCATCACCCTGAGCACCTCTCCTGAAGTTTGATTCGTAGCTGGGTGAACTCGGGCTTCAGAGGCTTAGATGAGACCAAACGTGTTCAGCTTGTGGCGAAAGCCTTTGACCAGAGGCATATACGCTTGTGCTTGGGGCGAGGGCTAGGCAAGAACGTTTACACCCCGGGTTTTTATCTTTACCCTAAGCTGTGTCCCTTTTGGCTGCAGCAGGCGGAGAGAACCCGCGGAGAGAGAACAGCTGCGAGGTGGATGCACAGAACAGTCACCTCGACACCAGCCCCGGGGTCCCAAGCAACGATCCTTCCCCGGAGGGTACTTAACCCACCCCGGGATTCAAGCAGGGAGTTCGCCTTGTCCAACTCGCACAGGAGACTGGCATGAGATGTAGGGCTCATCTACTTGCGTTCACACTACGTGGCCCGGAGAAGTTCTCACGGAGCCGAATGCAGCACCCTTCCTCCACCACGTGTGTACACAAAGGAGCGCTGGGCAGTGGGTGTTCTCAAGGCCAAGAGAGAAGCCCTTGTTCTGTGCTGCACCTGCTGGGTGGTTCAAAGGTTTTCTGACCTTCCTGCTCTGGAAGCTTTTCAGAGCTGAGGCTGCGCCTGGGCTGCGAAAGCGGAGAGGCGTAGAGGCCTTTCACACTGAAGGCGTGGGCCTGTTTCCCATGGAGAAAGCGTACGTCGCCCAACCCCCACCCCCACCCCACCCCACCCCACCCCAACCCACCCCCAGCTGGAGGCGTGCGGGTTTGACACCATTTTGTCCTGCCCATGGAAATTACAAAGAGGCGTACACGATTTGGGCTGTCTGGTGAGAGAATTTTGAAGCGGCGGCACCCTGAGTACCTTTCCCGAAGTTTGCTTCCTAGCTGGTTAAACTCGGCTTTCAGAGGCGAGATGAGAACAAACTTGCTCCGCGTGCGGCGAAGTGCCCTGATGCCCTGCCCTAAATGTTTGAGCTTCTGGCCAGCGTCACGCAAGTACTTTGACACGTAGGAGTCTCCCTTTTACTCCAAGCTGTCCCTGTTGGCTGAAGCAGTCGGCGTGTCTGTATCGCAGCCTGGGAGGCCGGGCGTTGGGGGAGTCTGCCAAGTGACTGGCCTCCATTTATAGCTAACTGAGAAACTGCGTCGAAGCTTTCGGGAGCCTCTTACAGGGAATGGTTGCAGTTGGGAATTGGAGACGGTGCTGGCAAACGTCAGCAGCTCCTCTCCCTCGGAGGGCTCTTGGTGTGCCGACTCCTAACAGCCAGCACGGTCCCCAGCTCGTGAACGGTCCCATTGCGAGCCGGTCTCGTCCGTGAAAGAGCCACGTGAGGCTGAGCTCCAACAGTCGGGCTCCACACCTGGAGCCTTTGGGACAGGGCAGTCCTGAGCCGATGTGCCCACCAGGGGACGCGACCAAAGTTTACGTACCACAGGAAAGCGCAATCAAGGCCTCGTGTTCTCTCCATGAAAGGAACGTGAGCTTGAAGGGTGATGCGTCAGCGTGCACCGTGAACAGCTCGCTGGTACGCCTGTCTTTGCCCCCTCTCACGGTCTCACGCACCCGGGCTCAGTTCCGTGCAGGAACGCTGAGTGGGAGCGCCAGCCTCGCTGCTGGACTCTAAAGCCTTCCACCCCCTAATGGCAGGTTGTGTGTGTCTCTCACGTGGGGGGAGGAATGAGGTCGCCCACAGAGGTTCTGCCATGAAAGATCTAAAGACGCACGCTGCTGAGGAGCTTGTTCCTCATGGAGCGTCCCCGAAGGCCAGAAGAATGCCGACGGTCTCTTTCAAAGCTGCCGGACGCTCTGCCGTTCTAGGCCTGAGATACGGACCCTGTGACGGCACCGTAACCCCGCGAGATTCAGGAGACATCGCCAGTGCGAGTGGCAATCCGGAAGGAAGAGCCTCCAAGGCGGAGTGTCCTTTCCTGTACAAAACGGCGCCCAAGTGGCTGAGGCAGGGAGCATTTTCCTTCACAGAACCGGCATCCTCGTATGCCTGTGGGTTGCTCTAAAGAAACGACACTGTGAGCAACCTCTTCGAAAAGGCCTTCGCAAGCGACTTGGAGACAACAGCAGCGCAGTGGAGGCACAGACCGTTATCCTAGAGAGCAGCACAGTGTCTCTAGCAGCGATCGCTTCCCGGAGGATACTTAAGCCACACCGAGATTCCAGCAGGGAGTTTTGCCTTATAGCAGTACAACTCACTCAAGAAAGAGGGATGAGGTGTAGGGCTAATCTACGTGCGCTCACGCTCTGTGTCCCCGAGAAGGTTTCACGGAGCAGAAGGCATCACCGACCGCTACCACGTGTGTGCACCAAAGAAGCCCTGTGCCGTGGGTGTTCTCAGGCCGACAGCGAAGACCTAGGTGTGTGCTGCACCCGCGCTCGGTGGTTCACACGTTGCGTGACCCCTGTGCCTTTGGAAGATGTTCAGAGCGGGTGGCACCTGCGTGCTGCGAGCGCAAGAGGTGTAGAGTGTAGAGGCCTTTCACACTGGAGGAAGGGCTTGCGTCTCGTGGAGAGAACGTGTACGTCGCCCGGGAGATGGAGGCGCGCTCTTGACACCATTTCCTCTGCCCGTTTAAAACACAAGTGTTTGTACTCGATCTGGGCTGCCTGGTGAAACGCTTGGCAGTCCGCATCACCCTGAGCACCTCTCCTGAAGTTTGATTCGTAGCTGGGTGAACTCGGGCTTCAGAGGCTTAGATGAGACCAAACGTGTTCAGCTTGTGGCGAAAGCCTTTGACCAGAGGCATATACGCTTGTGCTTGGGGCGAGGGCTAGGCAAGAACGTTTACACCCCGGGTTTTTATCTTTACCCTAAGCTGTGTCCCTTTTGGCTGCAGCAGGCGGAGAGAACCCGCGGAGAGAGAACAGCTGCGAGGTGGATGCACAGAACAGTCACCTCGACACCAGCCCCGGGGTCCCAAGCAACGATCCTTCCCCGGAGGGTACTTAACCCACCCCGGGATTCAAG
The DNA here is from genome assembly GCF_937001465.1 of Orcinus orca. NCBI lineage: Eukaryota > Metazoa > Chordata > Mammalia > Artiodactyla > Delphinidae > Orcinus > Orcinus orca. The sequence continues at coordinate 700,394 of NW_026044085.1, read as the reverse complement.
CAGGGAGTTCGCCTTGTCCAACTCGCACAGGAGACTGGCATGAGATGTAGGGCTCATCTACTTGCGTTCACACTACGTGGCCCGGAGAAGTTCTCACGGAGCCGAATGCAGCACCCTTCCTCCACCACGTGTGTACACAAAGGAGCGCTGGGCAGTGGGTGTTCTCAAGGCCAAGAGAGAAGCCCTTGTTCTGTGCTGCACCTGCTGGGTGGTTCAAAGGTTTTCTGACCTTCCTGCTCTGGAAGCTTTTCAGAGCTGAGGCTGCGCCTGGGCTGCGAAAGCGGAGAGGCGTAGAGGCCTTTCACACTGAAGGCGTGGGCCTGTTTCCCATGGAGAAAGTGTACGTCGCCCAACCCCCACCCCCACCCCACCCCACCCCACCCCAACCCACCCCCAGCTGGAGGCGTGCGGGTTTGACACCATTTTGTCCTGCCCATGGAAAATACAAAGAGGCGTACACGATTTGGGCTGTCTGGTGAGAGAATTTTGAAGCGGCGGCACCCTGAGTACCTTTCCCGAAGTTTGCTTCCTAGCTGGTTAAACTCGGCTTTCAGAGGCGAGATGAGAACAAACTTGCTCCGCGTGCGGCGAAGTGCCCTGATGCCCTGCCCTAAATGTTTGAGCTTCTGGCCAGCGTCACGCAAGTACTTTGACACGTAGGAGTCTCCCTTTTACTCCAAGCTGTCCCTGTTGGCTGAAGCAGTCGGCGTGTCTGTATCGCAGCCTGGGAGGCCGGGCGTTGGGGGAGTCTGCCAAGTGACTGGCCTCCATTTATAGCTAACTGAGAAACTGCGTCGAAGCTTTCGGGAGCCTCTTACAGGGAATGGTTGCAGTTGGGAATTGGAGACGGTGCTGGCAAACGTCAGCAGCTCCTCTCCCTCGGAGGGCTCTTGGTGTGCCGACTCCTAACAGCCAGCACGGTCCCCAGCTCGTGAACGGTCCCATTGCGAGCCGGTCTCGTCCGTGAAAGAGCCACGTGAGGCTGAGCTCCAACAGTCGGGCTCCACACCTGGAGCCTTTGGGACAGGGCAGTCCTGAGCCGATGTGCCCACCAGGGGACGCGACCAAAGTTTACGTACCACAGGAAAGCGCAATCAAGGCCTCGTGTTCTCTCCATGAAAGGAACGTGAGCTTGAAGGGTGATGCGTCAGCGTGCACCGTGAACAGCTCGCTGGTACGCCTGTCTTTGCCCCCTCTCACGGTCTCACGCACCCGGGCTCAGTTCCGTGCAGGAACGCTGAGTGGGAGCGCCAGCCTCGCTGCTGGACTCTAAAGCCTTCCACCCCCTAATGGCAGGTTGTGTGTGTCTCTCACGTGGGGGGAGGAATGAGGTCGCCCACAGAGGTTCTGCCATGAAAGATCTAAAGACGCACGCTGCTGAGGAGCTTGTTCCTCATGGAGCGTCCCCGAAGGCCAGAAGAATGCCGACGGTCTCTTTCAAAGCTGCCGGACGCTCTGCCGTTCTAGGCCTGAGATACGGACCCTGTGACGGCACCGTAACCCCGCGAGATTCAGGAGACATCGCCAGTGCGAGTGGCAATCCGGAAGGAAGAGCCTCCAAGGCGGAGTGTCCTTTCCTGTACAAAACGGCGCCCAAGTGGCTGAGGCAGGGAGCATTTTCCTTCACAGAACCGGCATCCTCGTATGCCTGTGGGTTGCTCTAAAGAAACGACACTGTGAGCAACCTCTTCGAAAAGGCCTTCGCAAGCGACTTGGAGACAACAGCAGCGCAGTGGAGGCACAGACCGTTATCCTAGAGAGCAGCACAGTGTCTCTAGCAGCGATCGCTTCCCGGAGGATACTTAAGCCACACCGAGATTCCAGCAGGGAGTTTTGCCTTATAGAAGTACAACTCACTCAAGAAAGAGGGATGAGGTGTAGGGCTAATCTACGTGCGCTCACGCTCTGTGTCCCCGAGAAGGTTTCACGGAGCAGAAGGCATCACCGACCGCTACCACGTGTGTGCACCAAAGAAGCCCTGTGCCGTGGGTGTTCTCAGGCCGACAGCGAAGACCTAGGTGTGTGCTGCACCCGCGCTCGGTGGTTCACACGTTGCGTGACCCCTGTGCCTTTGGAAGATGTTCAGAGCGGGTGGCACCTGCGTGCTGCGAGCGCAAGAGGTGTAGAGTGTAGAGGCCTTTCACACTGGAGGAAGGGCTTGCGTCTCGTGGAGAGAACGTGTACGTCGCCCGGGAGATGGAGGCGCGCTCTTGACACCATTTCCTCTGCCCGTTTAAAACACAAGTGTTTGTACTCGATCTGGGCTGCCTGGTGAAACGCTTGGCAGTCCGCATCACCCTGAGCACCTCTCCTGAAGTTTGATTCGTAGCTGGGTGAACTCGGGCTTCAGAGGCTTAGATGAGACCAAACGTGTTCAGCTTGTGGCGAAAGCCTTTGACCAGAGGCATATACGCTTGTGCTTGGGGCGAGGGCTAGGCAAGAACGTTTACACCCCGGGTTTTTATCTTTACCCTAAGCTGTGTCCCTTTTGGCTGCAGCAGGCGGAGAGAACCCGCGGAGAGAGAACAGCTGCGAGGTGGATGCACAGAACAGTCACCTCGACACCAGCCCCGGGGTCCCAAGCAACGATCCTTCCCCGGAGGGTACTTAACCCACCCCGGGATTCAAGCAGGGAGTTCGCCTTGTCCAACTCGCACAGGAGACTGGCATGAGATGTAGGGCTCATCTACTTGCGTTCACACTACGTGGCCCGGAGAAGTTCTCACGGAGCCGAATGCAGCACCCTTCCTCCACCACGTGTGTACACAAAGGAGCGCTGGGCAGTGGGTGTTCTCAAGGCCAAGAGAGAAGCCCTTGTTCTGTGCTGCACCTGCTGGGTGGTTCAAAGGTTTTCTGACCTTCCTGCTCTGGAAGCTTTTCAGAGCTGAGGCTGCGCCTGGGCTGCGAAAGCGGAGAGGCGTAGAGGCCTTTCACACTGAAAGCGTGGGCCTGTTTCCCATGGAGAAAGTGTACGTCACCCAACCCCCACCCCCACCCCACCCCACCCCACCCCAACCCACCCCCAGCTGGAGGCGTGCGGGTTTGACACCATTTTGTCCTGCCCATGGAAAATACAAAGAGGCGTACACGATTTGGGCTGTCTGGTGAGAGAATTTTGAAGCGGCGGCACCCTGAGTACCTTTCCCGAAGTTTGCTTCCTAGCTGGTTAAACTCGGCTTTCAGAGGCGAGATGAGAACAAACTTGCTCCGCGTGCGGCGAAGTGCCCTGATGCCCTGCCCTAAATGTTTGAGCTTCTGGCCAGCGTCACGCAAGTACTTTGACACGTAGGAGTCTCCCTTTTACTCCAAGCTGTCCCTGTTGGCTGAAGCAGTCGGCGTGTCTGTATCGCAGCCTGGGAGGCCGGGCGTTGGGGGAGTCTGCCAAGTGACTGGCCTCCATTTATAGCTAACTGAGAAACTGCGTCGAAGCTTTCGGGAGCCTCTTACAGGGAATGGTTGCAGTTGGGAATTGGAGACTGTGCTGGCAAACGTCAGCAGCTCCTCTCCCTCGGAGGGCTCTTGGTGTGCCGACTCCTAACAGCCAGCACGGTCCCCAGCTCGTGAACGGTCCCATTGCAAGCCGGTCTCGTCCGTGAAAGAGCCACGTGAGGCTGAGCTCCAACAGTCGGGCTCCACACCTGGAGCCTTTGGGACAGGGCAGTCCTGAGCCGATGTGCCCACCAGGGGACGCGACCAAAGTTTACGTACCACAGGAAAGCGCAATCAAGGCCTCGTGTTCTCTCCATGAAAGGAACGTGAGCTTGAAGGGTGATGCGTCAGCGTGCACCGTGAACAGCTCGCTGGTACGCCTGTCTTTGCCCCCTCTCACGGTCTCACGCACCCGGGCTCAGTTCCGTGCAGGAACGCTGAGTGGGAGCGCCAGCCTCGCTGCTGGACTCTAAAGCCTTCCACCCCCTAATGGCAGGTTGTGTGTGTCTCTCACGTGGGGGGAGGAATGAGGTCGCCCACAGAGGTTCTGCCATGAAAGATCTAAAGACGCACGCTGCTGAGGAGCTTGTTCCTCATGGAGCGTCCCCGAAGGCCAGAAGAATGCCGACGGTCTCTTTCAAAGCTGCCGGATGCTCTGCCGTTCTAGGCCTGAGATACGGACCCTGTGACGGCACCGTAACCCCGCGAGATTCAGGAGACATCGCCAGTGCGAGTGGCAATCCGGAAGGAAGAGCCTCCAAGGCGGAGTGTCCTTTCCTGTACAAAACGGCGCCCAAGTGGCTGAGGCAGGGAGCATTTTCCTTCACAGAACCGGCATCCTCGTATGCCTGTGGGTTGCTCTAAAGAAACGACACTGTGAGCAACCTCTTCGAAAAGGCCTTCGCAAGCGACTTGGAGACAACAGCAGCGCAGTGGAGGCACAGACCGTTATCCTAGAGAGCAGCACAGTGTCTCTAGCAGCGATCGCTTCCCGGAGGATACTTAAGCCACACCGAGATTCCAGCAGGGAGTTTTGCCTTATAGCAGTACAACTCACTCAAGAAAGAGGGATGAGGTGTAGGGCTAATCTACGTGCGCTCACGCTCTGTGTCCCCGAGAAGGTTTCACGGAGCAGAAGGCATCACCGACCGCTACCACGTGTGTGCACCAAAGAAGCCCTGTGCCGTGGGTGTTCTCAGGCCGACAGCGAAGACCTAGGTGTGTGCTGCACCCGCGCTCGGTGGTTCACACGTTGCGTGACCCCTGTGCCTTTGGAAGATGTTCAGAGCGGGTGGCACCTGCGTGCTGCGAGCGCAAGAGGTGTAGAGTGTAGAGGCCTTTCACACTGGAGGAAGGGCTTGCGTCTCGTGGAGAGAATGTGTACGTCGCCCGGGAGATGGAGGCGCGCTCTTGACACCATTTCCTCTGCCCGTTTAAAACACAAGTGTTTGTACTCGATCTGGGCTGCCTGGTGAAACGCTTGGCAGTCCGCATCACCCTGAGCACCTCTCCTGAAGTTTGATTCGTAGCTGGGTGAACTCGGGCTTCAGAGGCTTAGATGAGACCAAACGTGTTCAGCTTGTGGCGAAAGCCTTTGACCAGAGGCATATACGCTTGTGCTTGGGGCGAGGGCTAGGCAAGAACATTTACACCCCGGGTTTTTATCTTTACCCTAAGCTGTGTCCCTTTTGGCTGCAGCAGGCGGAGAGAACCCGCGGAGAGAGAACAGCTGCGAGGTGGATGCACAGAACAGTCACCTCGACACCAGCCGCGGGGTCCCAAGCAACGATCCTTCCCCGGAGGGTACTTAACCCACCCCGGGATTCAAGCAGGGAGTTCGCCTTGTCCAACTTGCACAGGAGACTGGCATGAGATGTAGGGCTCATCTACTTGCGTTCACACTACGTGGCCCGGAGAAGTTCTCACGGAGCCGAATGCAGCACCCTTCCTCCACCACGTGTGTACACAAAGGAGCGCTGGGCAGTGGGTGTTCTCAAGGCCAAGAGAGAAGCCCTTGTTCTGTGCTGCACCTGCTGGGTGGTTCAAAGGTTTTCTGACCTTCCTGCTCTGGAAGCTTTTCAGAGCTGAGGCTGCGCCTGGGCTGCGAAAGCGGAGAGGCGTAGAGGCCTTTCACACTGAAGGCGTGGGCCTGTTTCCCATGGAGAAAGTGTACGTCGCCCAACCCCCACCCCCACCCCACCCCACCCCACCCCAACCCACCCCCAGCTGGAGGCGTGCGGGTTTGACACCATTTTGTCCTGCCCATGGAAAATACAAAGAGGCGTACACGATTTGGGCTGTCTGGTGAGAGAATTTTGAAGCGGCGGCACCCTGAGTACCTTTCCCGATGTTTGCTTCCTAGCTGGTTAAACTCGGCTTTCGGAGGCGAGATGAGAACAAACTTACTCCGCGTGCGGCGAAGTGCCCTGATGCCCTGCCCTAAATGTTTGAGCTTCTGGCCAGCGTCACGCAAGTACTTTGACACGTAGGAGTCTCCCTTTTACTCCAAGCTGTCCCTGTTGGCTGAAGCAGTCGGCGTGTCTGTATCGCAGCCTGGGAGGCCGGGCGTTGGGGGAGTCTGCCAAGTGACTGGCCTCCATTTATAGCTAACTGAGAAACTGCGTCGAAGCTTTCGGGAGCCTCTTACAGGGAATGGTTGCAGTTGGGAATTGGAGACTGTGCTGGCAAACGTCAGCAGCTCCTCTCCCTCGGAGGGCTCTTGGTGTGCCGACTCCTAACAGCCAGCACGGTCCCCAGCTCGTGAACGGTCCCATTGCGAGCCGGTCTCGTCCGTGAAAGAGCCACGTGAGGCTGAGCTCCAACAGTCGGGCTCCACACCTGGAGCCTTTGGGACAGGGCAGTCCTGAGCCGATGTGCCCACCAGGGGACGCGACCAAAGTTTACGTACCACAGGAAAGCGCAATCAAGGCCTCGTGTTCTCTCCATGAAAGGAACGTGAGCTTGAAGGGTGATGCGTCAGCGTGCACCGTGAACAGCTCGCTGGTACGCCTGTCTTTGCCCCCTCTCACGGTCTCACGCACACGGGCTCAGTTCCGTGCAGGAACGCTGAGTGGGAGCGCCAGCCTCGCTGCTGGACTCTAAAGCCTTCCACCCCCTAATGGCAGGTTGTGTGTGTCTCTCACGTGGGGGGAGGAATGAGGTCGCCCACAGAGGTTCTGCCATGAAAGATCTAAAGACGCACGCTGCTGAGGAGCTTGTTCCTCATGGAGCGTCCCCGAAGGCCAGAAGAATGCCGACGGTCTCTTTCAAAGCTGCCGGACGCTCTGCCGTTCTAGGCCTGAGATACGGACCCTGTGACGGCACCGTAACCCCGCGAGATTCAGGAGACATCGCCAGTGCGAGTGGCAATCCGGAAGGAAGAGCCTCCAAGGCGGAGTGTCCTTTCCTGTACAAAACGGCGCCCAAGTGGCTGAGGCAGGGAGCATTTTCCTTCACAGAACCGGCATCCTCGTATGCCTGTGGGTTGCTCTAAAGAAACGACACTGTGAGCAACCTCTTCGAAAAGGCCTTCGCAAGCGACTTGGAGACAACAGCAGCGCAGTGGAGGCACAGACCGTTATCCTAGAGAGCAGCACAGTGTCTCTAGCAGCGATCGCTTCCCGGAGGATACTTAAGCCACACCGAGATTCCAGCAGGGAGTTTTGCCTTATAGCAGTACAACTCACTCAAGAAAGAGGGATGAGGTGTAGGGCTAATCTACGTGCGCTCACGCTCTGTGTCCCCGAGAAGGTTTCACGGAGCAGAAGGCATCACCGACCGCTACCACGTGTGTGCACCAAAGAAGCCCTGTGCCGTGGGTGTTCTCAGGCCGACAGCGAAGACCTAGGTGTGTGCTGCACCCGCGCTCGGTGGTTCACACGTTGCGTGACCCCTGTGCCTTTGGAAGATGTTCAGAGCGGGTGGCACCTGCGTGCTGCGAGCGCAAGAGGTGTAGAGTGTAGAGGCCTTTCACACTGGAGGAAGGGCTTGCGTCTCGTGGAGAGAACGTGTACGTCGCCCGGGAGATGGAGGCGCGCTCTTGACACCATTTCCTCTGCCCGTTTAAAACACAAGTGTTTGTACTCGATCTGGGCTGCCTGGTGAAACGCTTGGCAGTCCGCATCACCCTGAGCACCTCTCCTGAAGTTTGATTCGTAGCTGGGTGAACTCGGGCTTCAGAGGCTTAGATGAGACCAAACGTGTTCAGCTTGTGGCGAAAGCCTTTGACCAGAGGCATATACGCTTGTGCTTGGGGCGAGGGCTAGGCAAGAACGTTTACACCCCGGGTTTTTATCTTTACCCTAAGCTGTGTCCCTTTTGGCTGCAGCAGGCGGAGAGAACCCGCGGAGAGAGAACAGCTGCGAGGTGGATGCACAGAACAGTCACCTCGACACCATCCCCGGGGTCCCAAGCAACGATCCTTCCCCGGAGGGTACTTAACCCACCCCGGGATTCAAGCAGGGAGTTCGCCTTGTCCAACTCGCACAGGAGACTGGCATGAGATGTAGGGCTCATCTACTTGCGTTCACACTACGTGGCCCGGAGAAGTTCTCACGGAGCCGAATGCAGCACCCTTCCTCCACCACGTGTGTACACAAAGGAGCGCTGGGCAGTGGGTGTTCTCAAGGCCAAGAGAGAAGCCCTTGTTCTGTGCTGCACCTGCTGGGTGGTTCAAAGGTTTTCTGACCTTCCTGCTCTGGAAGCTTTTCAGAGCTGAGGCTGCGCCTGGGCTGCGAAAGCGGAGAGGCGTAGAGGCCTTTCACACTGAAGGCGTGGGCCTGTTTCCCATGGAGAAAGTGTACGTCGCCCAACCCCCACCCCCACCCCACCCCACCCCACCCCAACCCACCCCCAGCTGGAGGCGTGCGGGTTTGACACCATTTTGTCCTGCCCATGGAAAATACAAAGAGGCGTACACGATTTGGGCTGTCTGGTGAGAGAATTTTGAAGCGGCGGCACCCTGAGTACCTTTCCCGAAGTTTGCTTCCTAGCTGGTTAAACTCGGCTTTCAGAGGCGAGATGAGAACAAACTTGCTCCGCGTGCGGCGAAGTGCCCTGATGCCCTGCCCTAAATGTTTGAGCTTCTGGCCAGCGTCACGCAAGTACTTTGACACGTAGGAGTCTCCCTTTTACTCCAAGCTGTCCCTGTTGGCTGAAGCAGTCGGCGTGTCTGTATCGCAGCCTGGGAGGCCGGGCGTTGGGGGAGTCTGCCAAGTGACTGGCCTCCATTTATAGCTAACTGAGAAACTGCGTCGAAGCTTTCGGGAGCCTCTTACAGGGAATGGTTGCAGTTGGGAATTGGAGACTGTGCTGGCAAACGTCAGCAGCTCCTCTCCCTCGGAGGGCTCTTGGTGTGCCGACTCCTAACAGCCAGCACGGTCCCCAGCTCGTGAACGGTCCCATTGCGAGCCGGTCTCGTCCGTGAAAGAGCCACGTGAGGCTGAGCTCCAACAGTCGGGCTCCACACCTGGAGCCTTTGGGACAGGGCAGTCCTGAGCCGATGTGCCCACCAGGGGACGCGACCAAAGTTTACGTACCACAGGAAAGCGCAATCAAGGCCTCGTGTTCTCTCCATGAAAGGAACGTGAGCTTGAAGGGTGATGCGTCAGCGTGCACCGTGAACAGCTCGCTGGTACGCCTGTCTTTGCCCCCTCTCACGGTCTCACGCACCCGGGCTCAGTTCCGTGCAGGAACGCTGAGTGGGAGCGCCAGCCTCGCTGCTGGACTCTAAAGCCTTCCACCCCCTAATGGCAGGTTGTGTGTGTCTCTCACGTGGGGGGAGGAATGAGGTCGCCCACAGAGGTTCTGCCATGAAAGATCTAAAGACGCACGCTGCTGAGGAGCTTGTTCCTCATGGAGCGTCCCCGAAGGCCAGAAGAATGCCGACGGTCTCTTTCAAAGCTGCCGGACGCTCTGCCGTTCTAGGCCTGAGATACGGACCCTGTGACGGCACCGTAACCCCGCGAGATTCAGGAGACATCGCCAGTGCGAGTGGCAATCCGGAAGGAAGAGCCTCCAAGGCGGAGTGTCCTTTCCTGTACAAAACGGCGCCCAAGTGGCTGAGGCAGGGAGCATTTTCCTTCACAGAACCGGCATCCTCGTATGCCTGTGGGTTGCTCTAAAGAAACGACACTGTGAGCAACCTCTTCGAAAAGGCCTTCGCAAGCGACTTGGAGACAACAGCAGCGCAGTGGAGGCACAGACCGTTATCCTAGAGAGCAGCACAGTGTCTCTAGCAGCGATCGCTTCCCGGAGGATACTTAAGCCACACCGAGATTCCAGCAGGGAGTTTTGCCTTATAGCAGTACAACTCACTCAAGAAAGAGGGACGAGGTGTAGGGCTAATCTACGTGCGCTCACGCTCTGTGTCCCCGAGAAGGTTTCACGGAGCAGAAGGCATCACCGACCGCTACCACGTGTGTGCACCAAAGAAGCCCTGTGCCGTGGGTGTTCTCAGGCCGACAGCGAAGACCTAGGTGTGTGCTGCACCCGCGCTCGGTGGTTCACACGTTGCGTGACCCCTGTGCCTTTGGAAGATGTTCAGAGCGGGTGGCACCTGCGTGCTGCGAGCGCAAGAGGTGTAGAGTGTAGAGGCCTTTCACACTGGAGGAAGGGCTTGCGTCTCGTGGAGAGAACGTGTACGTCGCCCGGGAGATGGAGGCGCGCTCTTGACACCATTTCCTCTGCCCGTTTAAAACACAAGTGTTTGTACTCGATCTGGGCTGCCTGGTGAAATGCTTGGCAGTCCGCATCACCCTGAGCACCTCTCCTGAAGTTTGATTCGTAGCTGGGTGAACTCGGGCTTCAGAGGCTTAGATGAGACCAAACGTGTTCAGCTTGTGGCGAAAGCCTTTGACCAGAGGCATATACGCTTGTGCTTGGGGCGAGGGCTAGGCAAGAACGTTTACACCCCGGGTTTTTATCTTTACCCTAAGCTGTGTCCCTTTTGGCTGCAGCAGGCGGAGAGAACCCGCGGAGAGAGAACAGCTGCGAGGTGGATGCACAGAACAGTCACCTCGACACCAGCCCCGGGGTCCCAAGCAACGATCCTTCCCCGGAGGGTACTTAACCCACCCCGGGATTCAAGCAGGGAGTTCGCCTTGTCCAACTCGCACAGGAGACTGGCATGAGATGTAGGGCTCATCTACTTGCGTTCACACTACGTGGCCCGGAGAAGTTCTCACGGAGCCGAATGCAGCACCCTTCCTCCACCACGTGTGTACACAAAGGAGCGCTGGGCAGTGGGTGTTCTCAAGGCCAAGAGAGAAGCCCTTGTTCTGTGCTGCACCTGCTGGGTGGTTCAAAGGTTTTCTGACCTTCCTGCTCTGGAAGCTTTTCAGAGCTGAGGCTGCGCCTGTGCTGCGAAAGCGGAGAGGCGTAGAGGCCTTTCACACTGAAGGCGTGGGCCTGTTTCCCATGGAGAAAGTGTACGTCGCCCAACCCCCACCCCCACCCCACCCCACCCCACCCCAACCCACCCCCAGCTGGAGGCGTGCGGGTTTGACACCATTTTGTCCTGCCCATGGAAAATACAAAGAGGCGTACACGATTTGGGCTGTCTGGTGAGAGAATTTTGAAGCGGCGGCACCCTGAGTACCTTTCCCGAAGTTTGCTTCCTAGCTGGTTAAACTCGGCTTTCAGAGGCGAGATGAGAACAAACTTGCTCCGCGTGCGGCGAAGTGCCCTGATGCCCTGCCCTAAATGTTTGAGCTTCTGGCCAGCGTCACGCAAGTACTTTGACACGTAGGAGTCTCCCTTTTACTCCAAGCTGTCCCTGTTGGCTGAAGCAGTCGGCGTGTCTGTATCGCAGCCTGGGAGGCCGGGCGTTGGGGGAGTCTGCCAAGTGACTGGCCTCCATTTATAGCTAACTGAGAAACTGCGTCGAAGCTTTCGGGAGCCTCTTACAGGGAATGGTTGCAGTTGGGAATTGGAGACTGTGCTGGCAAACGTCAGCAGCTCCTCTCCCTCGGAGGGCTCTTGGTGTGCCGACTCCTAACAGCCAGCACGGTCCCCAGCTCGTGAACGGTCCCATTGCGAGCCGGTCTCGTCCGTGAAAGAGCCACGTGAGGCTGAGCTCCAACAGTCGGGCTCCACACCTGGAGCCTTTGGGACAGGGCAGTCCTGAGCCGATGTGCCCACCAGGGGACGCGACCAAAGTTTACGTACCACAGGAAAGCGCAATCAAGGCCTCGTGTTCTCTCCATGAAAGGAACGTGAGCTTGAAGGGTGATGCGTCAGCGTGCACCGTGAACAGCTCGCTGGTACGCCTGTCTTTGCCCCCTCTCACGGTCTCACGCATCCGGGCTCAGTTCCGTGCAGGAACGCTGAGTGGGAGCGCCAGCCTCGCTGCTGGACTCTAAAGCCTTCCACCCCCTAATGGCAGGTTGTGTGTGTCTCTCACGTGGGGGGAGGAATGAGGTCGCCCACAGAGGTTCTGCCATGAAAGATCTAAAGACGCACGCTGCTGAGGAGCTTGTTCCTCATGGAGCATCCCCGAAGGCCAGAAGAATGCCGACGGTCTCTTTCAAAGCTGCCGGACGCTCTGCCGTTCTAGGCCTGAGATACGGACCCTGTGACGGCACCGTAACCCCGCGAGATTCAGGAGACATCGCCAGTGCGAGTGGCAATCCGGAAGGAAGAGCCTCCAAGGCGGAGTGTCCTTTCCTGTACAAAACGGCGCCCAAGTGGCTGAGGCAGGGAGCATTTTCCTTCACAGAACCGGCATCCTCGTATGCCTGTGGGTTGCTCTAAAGAAACGACACTGTGAGCAACCTCTTCGAAAAGGCCTTCGCAAGCGACTTGGAGACAACAGCAGCGCAGTGGAGGCACAGACCGTTATCCTAGAGAGCAGCACAGTGTCTCTAGCAGCGATCGCTTCCCGGAGGATACTTAAGCCACACCGAGATTCCAGCAGGGAGTTTTGCCTTATAGCAGTACAACTCACTCAAGAAAGAGGGATGAGGTGTAGGGCTAATCTACGTGCGCTCACGCTCTGTGTCCCCGAGAAGGTTTCACGGAGCAGAAGGCATCACCGACCGCTACCACGTGTGTGCACCAAAGAAGCCCTGTGCCGTGGGTGTTCTCAGGCCGACAGCGAAGACCTAGGTGTGTGCTGCACCCGCGCTCGGTGGTTCACACGTTGCGTGACCCCTGTGCCTTTGGAAGATGTTCAGAGCGGGTGGCACCTGCGTGCTGCGAGCGCAAGAGGTGTAGAGTGTAGAGGCCTTTCACACTGGAGGAAGGGCTTGCGTCTCGTGGAGAGAACGTGTACGTCGCCCGGGAGATGGAGGCGTGCTCTTGACACCATTTCCTCTGCCCGTTTAAAACACAAGTGTTTGTACTCGATCTGGGCTGCCTGGTGAAACGCTTGGCAGTCCGCATCACCCTGAGCACCTCTCCTGAAGTTTGATTCGTAGCTGGGTGAACTCGGGCTTCAGAGGCTTAGATGAGACCAAACGTGTTCAGCTTGTGGCGAAAGCCTTTGACCAGAGGCATATGCGCTTGTGCTTGGGGCGAGGGCTAGGCAAGAACGTTTACACCCCGGGTTTTTATCTTTACCCTAAGCTGTGTCCCTTTTGGCTGCAGCAGGCGGAGAGAACCCGCGGAGAGAGAACAGCTGCGAGGTGGATGCACAGAACAGTCACCTCGACACCAGCCGCGGGGTCCCAAGCAACGATCCTTCCCCGGAGGGTACTTAACCCACCCCGGGATTCAAGCAGGGAGTTCGCCTTGTCCAACTCGCACAGGAGACTGGCATGAGATGTAGGGCTCATCTACTTGCGTTCACACTACGTGGCCCGGAGAAGTTCTCACGGAGCCGAATGCAGCACCCTTCCTCCACCACGTGTGTACACAAAGGAGCGCTGGGCAGTGGGTATTCTCAAGGCCAAGAGAGAAGCCCTTGTTCTGTGCTGCACCTGCTGGGTGGTTCAAAGGTTTTCTGACCTTCCTGCTCTGGAAGCTTTTCAGAGCTGAGGTTGCGCCTGGGCTGCGAAAGCGGAGAGGCGTAGAGGCCTTTCACACTGAAGGCGTGGGCCTGTTTCCCATGGAGAAAGTGTACGTCGCCCAACCCCCACCCCCACCCCACCCCACCCCACCCCAACCCACCCCCAGCTGGAGGCGTGCGGGTTTGACACCATTTTGTCCTGCCCATGGAAAATACAAAGAGGCGTACACGATTTGGGCTGTCTGGTGAGAGAATTTTGAAGCGGCGGCACCCTGAGTACCTTTCCCGAAGTTTGCTTCCTAGCTGGTTAAACTCGGCTTTCAGAGGCGAGATGAGAACAAACTTGCTCCGCGTGCGGCGAAGTGCCCTGATGCCCTGCCCTAAATGTTTGAGCTTCTGGCCAGCGTCACGCAAGTAGTTTGACACGTAGGAGTCTCCCTTTTACTCCAAGCTGTCCCTGTTGGCTGAAGCAGTCGGCGTGTCTGTATCGCAGCCTGGGAGGCCGGGCGTTGGGGGAGTCTGCCAAGTGACTGGCCTCCATTTATAGCTAACTGAGAAACTGCGTCGAAGCTTTCGGGAGCCTCTTACAGGGAATGGTTGCAGTTGGGAATTGGAGACTGTGCTGGCAAACGTCAGCAGCTCCTCTCCCTCGGAGGGCTCTTGGTGTGCCGACTCCTAACAGCCAGCACGGTCCCCAGCTCGTGAACGGTCCCATTGCGAGCCGGTCTCGTCCGTGAAAGAGCCACGTGAGGCTGAGCTCCAACAGTCGGGCTCCACACCTGGAGCCTTTGGGACAGGGCAGTCCTGAGCCGATGTGCCCACCAGGGGACGCGACCAAAGTTTACGTACCACAGGAAAGCGCAATCAAGGCCTCGTGTTCTCTCCATGAAAGGAACGTGAGCTTGAAGGGTGATGCGTCAGCGTGCACCGTGAACAGCTCGCTGGTACGCCTGTCTTTGCCCCCTCTTACGGTCTTCACGCACCCGGGCTCAGTTCCGTGCAGGAACGCTGAGTGGGAGCGCCAGCCTCGCTGCTGGACTCTAAAGCCTTCCACCCCCTAATGGCAGGTTGTGTGTGTCTCTCACGTGGGGGGAGGAATGAGGTCGCCCACAGAGGTTCTGCCATGAAAGATCTAAAGACGCACGCTGCTGAGGAGCTTGTTCCTCATGGAGCGTCCCCGAAGGCCAGAAGAATGCCGACGGTCTCTTTCAAAGCTGCCGGACGCTCTGCCGTTCTAGGCCTGAGATACGGACCCTGTGACGGCACCGTAACCCCGCGAGATTCAGGAGACATCGCCAGTGCGAGTGGCAATCCGGAAGGAAGAGCCTCCAAGGCGGAGTGTCCTTTCCTGTACAAAACGGCGCCCATGTGGCTGAGGCAGGGAGCATTTTCCTTCACAGAACCGGCATCCTCGTATGCCTGTGGGTTGCTCTAAAGAAACGACACTGTGAGCAACCTCTTCGAAAAGGCCTTCGCAAGCGACTTGGAGACAACAGCAGCGCAGTGGAGGCACAGACCGTTATCCTAGAGAGCAGCACAGTGTCTCTAGCAGCGATCGCTTCCCGGAGGATACTTAAGCCACACCGAGATTCCAGCAGGGAGTTTTGCCTTATAGCAGTACAACTCACTCAAGAAAGAGGGATGAGGTGTAGGGCTAATCTACGTGCGCTCACGCTCTGTGTCCCCGAGAAGGTTTCACGGAGCAGAAGGCATCACCGACCGCTACCACGTGTGTGCACCAAAGAAGCCCTGTGCCGTGGGTGTTCTCAGGCCGACAGCGAAGACCTAGGTGTGTGCTGCACCCGCGCTCGGTGGTTCACACGTTGCGTGACCCCTGTGCCTTTGGAAGATGTTCAGAGCGGGTGGCACCTGCGTGCTGCGAGCGCAAGAGGTGTAGAGTGTAGAGGCCTTTCACACTGGAGGAAGGGCTTGCGTCTCGTGGAGAGAACGTGTACGTCGCCCGGGAGATGGAGGCGCGCTCTTGACACCATTTCCTCTGCCCGTTTAAAACACAAGTGTTTGTACTCAATCTGGGCTGCCTGGTGAAACGCTTGGCAGTCCGCATCACCCTGAGCACCTCTCCTGAAGTTTGATTCGTAGCTGGGTGAACTCGGGCTTCAGAGGCTTAGATGAGACCAAACGTGTTCAGCTTGTGGCGAAAGCCTTTGACCAGAGGCATATACGCTTGTGCTTGGGGCGAGGGCTAGGCAAGAACGTTTACACCCCGGGTTTTTATCTTTACCCTAAGCTGTGTCCCTTTTGGCTGCAGCAGGCGGAGAGAACCCGCGGAGAGAGAACAGCTGCGAGGTGGATGCACAGAACAGTCACCTCGACACCAGCCGCGGGGTCCCAAGCAACGATCCTTCCCCGGAGGGTACTTAACCCACCCCGGGATTCAAGCAGGGAGTTCGCCTTGTCCAACTCGCACAGGAGACTGGCATGAGATGTAGGGCTCATCTACTTGCGTTCACACTACGTGGCCCGGAGAAGTTCTCACGGAGCCGAATGCAGCACCCTTCCTCCACCACGTGTGTACACAAAGGAGCGCTGGGCAGTGGGTGTTCTCAAGGCCAAGAGAGAAGCCCTTGTTCTGTGCTGCACCTGCTGGGTGGTTCAAAGGTTTTCTGACCTTCCTGCTCTGGAAGCTTTTCAGAGCTGAGGTTGCGCCTGGGCTGCGAAAGCGGAGAGGCGTAGAGGCCTTTCACACTGAAGGCGTGGGCCTGTTTCCCATGGAGAAAGTGTACGTCGCCCAGCCCCCACCCCCACCCAACCCCACCCCACCCCAACCCACCCCCAGCTGGAGGCGTGCGGGTTTGACACCATTTTGTCCTGCCCATGGAAAATACAAAGAGGCGTACACGATTTGGGCTGTCTGGTGAGAGAATTTTGAAGCGGCGGCACCCTGAGTACCTTTCCCGAAGTTTGCTTCCTAGCTGGTTAAACTCGGCTTTCAGAGGCGAGATGAGAACAAACTTGCTCCGCGTGCGGCGAAGTGCCCTGATGCCCTGCCCTAAATGTTTGAGCTTCTGGCCAGCGTCACGCAAGTACTTTGACACGTAGGAGTCTCCCTTTTACTCCAAGCTGTCCCTGTTGGCTGAAGCAGTCGGCGTGTCTGTATCGCAGCCTGGGAGGCCGGGCGTTGGGGGAGTCTGCCAAGTGACTGGCCTCCATTTATAGCTAACTGAGAAACTGCGTCGAAGCTTTCGGGAGCCTCTTACAGGGAATGGTTGCAGTTGGGAATTGGAGACTGTGCTGGCAAACGTCAGCAGCTCCTCTCCCTCGGAGGGCTCTTGGTGTGCCGACTCCTAACAGCCAGCACGGTCCCCAGCTCGTGAACGGTCCCATTGCGAGCCGGTCTCGTCCGTGAAAGAGCCACGTGAGGCTGAGCTCCAACAGTCGGGCTCCACACCTGGAGCGTTTGGGACAGGGCAGTCCTGAGCCGATGTGCCCACCAGGGGACGCGACCAAAGTTGACGTACCACAGGAAAGCGCAATCAAGGCCTCGTGTTCTCTCCATGAAAGGAACGTGAGCTTGAAGGGTGATGTGTCAGCGTGCACCGTGAACAGCTCGCTGGTACGCCTGTCTTTGCCCCCTCTCACGGTCTCACGCACCCGGGCTCAGTTCCGTGCAGGAACGCTGAGTGGGAGCGTCAGCCTCGCTGCTGGACTCTAAAGCCTTCCACCCCCTAATGGCAGGTTGTGTGTGTCTCTCACGTGGGGGGAGGAATGAGGTCGCCCACAGAGGTTCTGCCATGAAAGATCTAAAGACGCACGCTGCTGAGGAGCTTGTTCCTCATGGAGCGTCCCCGAAGGCCAGAAGAATGCCGACGCTCTCTTTCAAAGCTGCCGGACGCTCTGCCGTTCTAGGCCTGAGATACGGACCCTGTGACGGCACCGTAACCCCGCGAGATTCAGGAGACATCGCCAGTGCGAGTGGCAATCCGGAAGGAAGAGCCTCCAAGGCGGAGTGTCCTTTCCTGTACAAAACGGCGCCCAAGTGGCTGAGGCAGGGAGCATTTTCCTTCACAGAACCGGCATCCTCGTATGCCTGTGGGTTGCTCTAAAGAAACGACACTGTGAGCAACCTCTTCGAAAAGGCCTTCGCAAGCGACTTGGAGACAACAGCAGCGCAGTGGAGGCACAGACCGTTATCCTAGAGAGCAGCACAGTGTCTCTAGCAGCGATCGCTTCCCGGAGGATACTTAAGCCACACCGAGATTCCAGCAGGGAGTTTTGCCTTATAGCAGTACAACTTACTCAAGAAAGAGGGATGAGGTGTAGGGCTAATCTACGTGCGCTCACGCTCTGTGTCCCCGAGAAGGTTTCACGGAGCAGAAGGCATCACCGACCGCTACCACGTGTGTGCACCAAAGAAGCCCTGTGCCGTGGGTGTTCTCAGGCCGACAGCGAAGACCTAGGTGTGTGCTGCACCCGCGCTCGGTGGTTCACACGTTGCGTGACCCCTGTGCCTTTGGAAGATGTTCAGAGCGGGTGGCACCTGCGTGCTGCGAGCGCAAGAGGTGTAGAGTGTAGAGGCCTTTCACACTGGAGGAAGGGCTTGCGTCTCGTGGAGAGAACGTGTACGTCGCCCGGGAGATGGAGGCGCGCTCTTGACACCATTTCCTCTGCCCGTTTAAAACACAAGTGTTTGTACTCGATCTGGGCTGCCTGGTGAAACGCTTGGCAGTCCGCATCACCCTGAGCACCTCTCCTGAAGTTTGATTCGTAGCTGGGTGAACTCGGGCTTCAGAGGCTTAGATGAGACCAAACGTGTTCAGCTTGTGGCGAAAGCCTTTGACCAGAGGCATATACGCTTGTGCTTGGGGCGAGGGCTAGGCAAGAACGTTTACACCCCGGGTTTTTATGTTTACCCTAAGCTGTGTCCCTTTTGGCTGCAGCAGGCGGAGAGAACCCGCGGAGAGAGAACAGCTGCGAGGTGGATGCACAGAACAGTCACCTCGACACCAGCCCCGGGGTCCCAAGCAACGATCCTTCCCCGGAGGGTACTTAACCCACCCCGGGATTCAAGCAGGGAGTTCGCCTTGTCCAACTCGCACAGGAGACTGGCATGAGATGTAGGGCTCATCTACTTGCGTTCACACTACGTGGCCCGGAGAAGTTCTCACGGAGCCGAATGCAGCACCCTTCCTCCACCACGTGTGTACACAAAGGAGCGCTGGGCAGTGGGTGTTCTCAAGGCCAAGAGAGAAGCCCTTGTTCTGTGCTGCACCTGCTGGGTGGTTCAAAGGTTTTCTGACCTTCCTGCTCTGGAAGCTTTTCAGAGCTGAGGCTGCGCCTGGGCTGCGAAAGCGGAGAGGCGTAGAGGCCTTTCACACTGAAGGCGTGGGCCTGTTTCCCATGGAGAAAGTGTACGTCGCCCAACCCCCACCCCCACCCCACCCCACCCCACCCCAACCCACCCCCAGCTGGAGGCGTGCGGGTTTGACACCATTTTGTCCTGCCCATGGAAAATACAAAGAGGCGTACACGATTTGGGCTGTCTGGTGAGAGAATTTTGAAGCGGCGGCACCCTGAGTACCTTTCCCGAAGTTTGCTTCCTAGCTGGTTAAACTCGGCTTTCAGAGGCGAGATGAGAACAAACTTGCTCCGCGTGCGGCGAAGTGCCCTGATGCCCTGCCCTAAATGTTTGAGCTTCTGGCCAGCGTCACGCAAGTACTTTGACACGTAGGAGTCTCCCTTTTACTCCAAGCTGTCCCTGTTGGCTGAAGCAGTCGGCGTGTCTGTATCGCAGCCTGGGAGGCCGGGCGTTGGGGGAGTCTGCCAAGTGACTGGCCTCCATTTATAGCTAACTGAGAAACTGCGTCGAAGCTTTCGGGAGCCTCTTACAGGGAATGGTTACAGTTGGGAATTGGAGACTGTGCTGGCAAACGTCAGCAGCTCCTCTCCCTCGGAGGGCTCTTGGTGTGCCGACTCCTAACAGCCAGCACGGTCCCCAGCTCGTGAACGGTCCCATTGCGAGCCGGTCTCGTCCGTGAAAGAGCCACGTGAGGCTGAGCTCCAACAGTCGGGCTCCACACCTGGAGCCTTTGGGACAGGGCAGTCCTGAGCCGATGTGCCCACCAGGGGACGCGACCAAAGTTTACGTACCACAGGAAAGCGCAATCAAGGCCTCGTGTTCTCTCCATGAAAGGAACGTGAGCTTGAAGGGTGATGCGTCAGCGTGCACCGTGAACAGCTCGCTGGTACGCCTGTCTTTGCCCCCTCTCACGGTCTCACGCACCCGGGCTCAGTTCCGTGCAGGAACGCTGAGTGGGAGCGCCAGCCTCGCTGCTGGACTCTAAAGCCTTCCACCCCCTAATGGCAGGTTGTGTGTGTCTCTCACGTGGGGGGAGGAATGAGGTCGCCCACAGAGGTTCTGCCATGAAAGATCTAAAGACGCACGCTGCTGAGGAGCTTGTTCCTCATGGAGCGTCCCCGAAGGCCAGAAGAATGCCGACGGTCTCTTTCAAAGCTGCCGGACGCTCTGCCGTTCTAGGCCTGAGATACGGACCCTGTGACGGCACCGTAACCCCGCGAGATTCAGGAGACATCGCCAGTGCGAGTGGCAATCCGGAAGGAAGAGCCTCCAAGGCGGAGTGTCCTTTCCTGTACAAAACGGCGCCCAAGTGGCTGAGGCAGGGAGCATTTTCCTTCACAGAACCGGCATCCTCGTATGCCTGTGGGTTGCTCTAAAGAAACGACACTGTGAGCAACCTCTTCGAAAAGGCCTTCGCAAGCGACTTGGAGACAACAGCAGCGCAGTGGAGGCACAGACCGTTATCCTAGAGAGCAGCACAGTGTCTCTAGCAGCGATCGCTTCCCGGAGGATACTTAAGCCACACCGAGATTCCAGCAGGGAGTTTTGCCTTATAGCAGTACAACTCACTCAAGAAAGAGGGATGAGGTGTAGGGCTAATCTACGTGCGCTCACGCTCTGTGTCCCCGAGAAGGTTTCACGGAGCAGAAGGCATCACCGACCGCTACCACGTGTGTGCACCAAAGAAGCCCTGTGCCGTGGGTGTTCTCAGGCCGACAGCGAAGACCTAGGTGTGTGCTGCACCCGCGCTCGGTGGTTCACACGTTGCGTGACCCCTGTGCCTTTGGAAGATGTTCAGAGCGGGTGGCACCTGCGTGCTGCGAGCGCAAGAGGTGTAGAGTGTAGAGGCCTTTCACACTGGAGGAAGGGCTTGCGTCTCGTGGAGAGAACGTGTACGTCGCCCGGGAGATGGAGGCGCGCTCTTGACACCATTTCCTCTGCCCGTTTAAAACACAAGTGTTTGTACTCGATCTGGGCTGCCTGGTGAAACGCTTGGCAGTCCGCATCACCCTGAGCACCTCTCCTGAAGTTTGATTCGTAGCTGGGTGAACTCGGGCTTCAGAGGCTTAGATGAGACCAAACGTGTTCAGCTTGTGGCGAAAGCCTTTGACCAGAGGCATATGCGCTTGTGCTTGGGGCGAGGGCTAGGCAAGAACGTTTACACCCCGGGTTTTTATCTTTACCCTAAGCTGTGTCCCTTTTGGCTGCAGCAGGCGGAGAGAACCCGCGGAGAGAGAACAGCTGCGAGGTGGATGCACAGAACAGTCACCTCGACACCAGCCGCGGGGTCCCAAGCAACGATCCTTCCCCGGAGGGTACTTAACCCACCCCGGGATTCAAGCAGGGAGTTCGCCTTGTCCAACTCGCACAGGAGACTGGCATGAGATGTAGGGCTCATCTACTTGCGTTCACACTACGTGGCCCGGAGAAGTTCTCACGGAGCCGAATGCAGCACCCTTCCTCCACCACGTGTGTACACAAAGGAGCGCTGGGCAGTGGGTGTTCTCAAGGCCAAGAGAGAAGCCCTTGTTCTGTGCTGCACCTGCTGGGTGGTTCAAAGGTTTTCTGACCTTCCTGCTCTGGAAGCTTTTCAGAGCTGAGTTTGCGCCTGGGCTGTGAAAGCGGAGAGGCGTAGAGGCCTTTCACACTGAAGGCGTGGGCCTGTTTCCCATGGAGAAAGTGTACGTCGCCCAACCCCCACCCCCACCCCACCCCACCCCACCCCAACCCACCCCCAGCTGGAGGCGTGCGGGTTTGACACCATTTTGTCCTGCCCATGGAAAATACAAAGAGGCGTACACGATTTGGGCTGTCTGGTGAGAGAATTTTGAAGCGGCGGCACCCTGAGTACCTTTCCCGAAGTTTGCTTCCTAGCTGGTTAAACTCGGCTTTCAGAGGCGAGATGAGAACAAACTTGCTCCGCGTGCGGCGAAGTGCCCTGATGCCCTGCCCTAAATGTTTGAGCTTCTGGCCAGCGTCACGCAAGTACTTTGACACGTAGGAGTCTCCCTTTTACTCCAAGCTGTCCCTGTTGGCTGAAGCAGTCGGCGTGTCTGTATCGCAGCCTGGGAGGCCGGGCGTTGGGGGAGTCTGCCAAGTGACTGGCCTCCATTTATAGCTAACTGAGAAACTGCGTCGAAGCTTTCGGGAGCCTCTTACAGGGAATGGTTGCAGTTGGGAATTGGAGACGGTGCTGGCAAACGTCAGCAGCTCCTCTCTCTCAGAGGGCTCTTGGTGTGCTGACTCCTAACAGCCAGCACGGTCCCCAGCTCGTGAACGGTCCCATTGCGAGCCGGTCTCGTCCGTGAAAGAGCCACGTGAGGCTGAGCTCCAACAGTCGGGCTCCACACCTGGAGCCTTTGGGACAGGGCAGTCCTGAGCCGATGTGCCCACCAGGGGACGCGACCAAAGTTTACGTACCACAGGAAAGCGCAATCAAGGCCTCGTGTTCTCTCCATGAAAGGAACGTGAGCTTGAAGGGTGATGCGTCAGCGTGCACCGTGAACAGCTCGCTGGTACGCCTGTCTTTGCCCCCTCTCACGGTCTTCACGCACCCGGGCTCAGTTCCGTGCAGGAACGCTGAGTGGGAGTGCCAGCCTCGCTGCTGGACTCTAAAGCCTTCCACCCCCTAATGGCAGGTTGTGTGTGTCTCTCACGTGGGGGGAGGAATGAGGTCGCCCACAGAGGTTCTGCCATGAAAGATCTAAAGACGCACGCTGCTGAGGAGCTTGTTCCTCATGGAGCGTCCCCGAAGGCCAGAAGAATGCCGACGGTCTCTTTCAAAGCTGCCGGACGCTCTGCCGTTCTAGGCCTGAGATACGGACCCTGTGACGGCACCGTAACCCCGCGAGATTCAGGAGACATCGCCAGTGCGAGTGGCAATCCGGAAGGAAGAGCCTCCAAGGCGGAGTGTCCTTTCCTGTACAAAACGGCGCCCAAGTGGCTGAGGCAGGGAGCATTTTCCTTCACAGAACCGGCATCCTCGTATGCCTGTGGGTTGCTCTAAAGAAACGACACTGTGAGCAACCTCTTCGAAAAGGCCTTCACAAGCGACTTGGAGACAACAGCAGCGCAGTGGAGGCACAGACCGTTATCCTAGAGAGCAGCACAGTGTCTCTAGCAGCGATCGCTTCCCGGAGGATACTTAAGCCACACCGAGATTCCAGCAGGGAGTTTTGCCTTATAGCAGTACAACTCACTCAAGAAAGAGGGATGAGGTGTAGGGCTAATCTACGTGCGCTCACGCTCTGTGTCCCCGAGAAGGTTTCACGGAGCAGAAGGCATCACCGACCGCTACCACGTGTGTGCACCAAAGAAGCCCTGTGCCGTGGGTGTTCTCAGGCCGACAGCGAAGACCTAGGTGTGTGCTGCACCCGCGCTCGGTGGTTCACACGTTGCGTGACCCCTGTGCCTTTGGAAGATGTTCAGAGCGGGTGGCACCTGCGTGCTGCGAGCGCAAGAGGTGTAGAGTGTAGAGGCCTTTCACACTGGAGGAAGGGCTTGCGTCTCGTGGAGAGAACGTGTACGTCGCCCGGGAGATGGAGGCGCGCTCTTGACACCATTTCCTCTGCCCGTTTAAAACACAAGTGTTTGTACTCGATCTGGGCTGCCTGGTGAAACGCTTGGCAGTCCGCATCACCCTGAGCACCTCTCCTGAAGTTTGATTCGTAGCTGGGTGAACTCGGGCTTCAGAGGCTTAGATGAGACCAAACGTGTTCAGCTTGTGGTGAAAGCCTTTGACCAGAGGCATATACGCTTGTGCTTGGGGCGAGGGCTAGGCAAGAACGTTTACACCCCGGGTTTTTATCTTTACCCTAAGCTGTGTCCCTTTTGGCTGCAGCAGGCGGAGAGAACCCGCGGAGAGAGAACAGCTGCGAGGTGGATGCACAGAACAGTCACCTCGACACCAGCCCCGGGGTCCCAAGCAACGATCCTTCCCCGGAGGGTACTTAACCCACCCCGGGATTCAAGCAGGGAGTTCGCCTTGTCCAACTCGCACAGGAGACTGGCATGAGATGTAGGGCTCATCTACTTGCGTTCACACTACGTGGCCCGGAGAAGTTCTCACGGAGCCGAATGCAGCACCCTTCCTCCACCACGTGTGTACACAAAGGAGCACTGGGCAGTGGGTGTTCTCAAGGCCAAGAGAGAAGCCCTTGTTCTGTGCTGCACCTGCTGGGTGGTTCAAAGGTTTTCTGACCTTCCTGCTCTGGAAGCTTTTCAGAGCTGAGGCTGCGCCTGGGCTGCGAAAGCGGAGAGGCGTAGAGGCCTTTCACACTGAAGGCGTGGGCCTGTTTCCCATGGAGAAAGTGTATGTCGCCCAACCCCCACCCCCACCCCACCCCACCCCACCCCAACCCACCCCCAGCTGGAGGCGTGCGGGTTTGACACCATTTTGTCCTGCCCATGGAAAATACAAAGAGGCGTACACGATTTGGGCTGTCTGGTGAGAGAATTTTGAAGCGGCGGCACCCTGAGTACCTTTCCCGAAGTTTGCTTCCTAGCTGGTTAAACTCGGCTTTCAGAGGCGAGATGAGAACAAACTTGCTCCGCGTGCGGCGAAGTGCCCTGATGCCCTGCCCTAAATGTTTGAGCTTCTGGCCAGCGTCACGCAAGTACTTTGACACGTAGGAGTCTCCCTTTTACTCCAAGCTGTCCCTGTTGGCTGAAGCAGTCGGCGTGTCTGTATCGCAGCCTGGGAGGCCGGGCGTTGGGGGAGTCTGCCAAGTGACTGGCCTCCATTTATAGCTAACTGAGAAACTGCGTCGAAGCTTTCGGGAGCCTCTTACAGGGAATGGTTGCAGTTGGGAATTGGAGACTGTGCTGGCAAACGTCAGCAGCTCCTCTCCCTCGGAGGGCTCTTGGTGTGCCGACTCCTAACAGCCAGCACGGTCCCCAGCTCGTGAACGGTCCCATTGCGAGCCGGTCTCGTCCGTGAAAGAGCCACGTGAGGCTGAGCTCCAACAGTCGGGCTCCACACCTGGAGCCTTTGGGACAGGGCAGTCCTGAGCCGATGTGCCCACCAGGGGACGCGACCAAAGTTTACGTACCACAGGAAAGCGCAATCAAGGCCTCGTGTTCTCTCCATGAAAGGAACGTGAGCTTGAAGGGTGATGCGTCAGCGTGCACCGTGAACAGCTCGCTGGTACGCCTGTCTTTGCCCCCTCTCACGGTCTTCACGCACCCGGGCTCAGTTCCGTGCAGGAACGCTGAGTGGGAGCGCCAGCCTCGCTGCTGGACTCTAAAGCCTTCCACCCCCTAATGGCAGGTTGTGTGTGTCTCTCACGTGGGGGGAGGAATGAGGTCGCCCACAGAGGTTCTGCCATGAAAGATCTAAAGACGCACGCTGCTGAGGAGCTTGTTCCTCATGGAGCGTCCCCGAAGGCCAGAAGAATGCCGACGGTCTCTTTCAAAGCTGCCGGACGCTCTGCCGTTCTAGGCCTGAGATACGGACCCTGTGACGGCACCGTAACCCCGCGAGATTCAGGAGACATCGCCAGTGCGAGTGGCAATCCGGAAGGAAGAGCCTCCAAGGCGGAGTGTCCTTTCCTGTACAAAACGGCGCCCAAGTGGCTGAGGCAGGGAGCATTTTCCTTCACAGAACCGGCATCCTCGTATGCCTGTGGGTTGCTCTAAAGAAACGACACTGTGAGCAACCTCTTCGAAAAGGCCTTCGCAAGCGACTTGGAGACAACAGCAGCGCAGTGGAGGCACAGACCGTTATCCTAGAGAGCAGCACAGTGTCTCTAGCAGCGATCGCTTCCCGGAGGATACTTAAGCCACACCGAGATTCCAGCAGGGAGTTTTGCCTTATAGCAGTACAACTCACTCAAGAAAGAGGGATGAGGTGTAGGGCTAATCTACGTGCGCTCACGCTCTGTGTCCCCGAGAAGGTTTCACGGAGCAGAAGGCATCACCGACCGCTACCACGTGTGTGCACCAAAGAAGCCCTGTGCCGTGGGTGTTCTCAGGCCGACAGCGAAGACCTAGGTGTGTGCTGCACCCGCGCTCGGTGGTTCACACGTTGCGTGACCCCTGTGCCTTTGGAAGATGTTCAGAGCGGGTGGCACCTGCGTGCTGCGAGCGCAAGAGGTGTAGAGTGTAGAGGCCTTTCACACTGGAGGAAGGGCTTGCGTCTCGTGGAGAGAACGTGTACGTCGCCCGGGAGATGGAGGCGCGCTCTTGACACCATTTCCTCTGCCCGTTTAAAACACAAGTGTTTGTACTCGATCTGGGCTGCCTGGTGAAACGCTTGGCAGTCCGCATCACCCTGAGCACCTCTCCTGAAGTTTGATTCGTAGCTGGGTGAACTCGGGCTTCAGAGGCTTAGATGAGACCAAACGTGTTCAGCTTGTGGCGAAAGCCTTTGACCAGAGGCATATACGCTTGTGCTTGGGGCGAGGGCTAGGCAAGAACGTTTACACCCCGGGTTTTTATCTTTACCCTAAGCTGTATCCCTTTTGGCTGCAGCAGGCGGAGAGAACCCGCGGAGAGAGAACAGCTGCGAGGTGGATGCACAGAACAGTCACCTCGACACCAGCCGCGGGGTCCCAAGCAACGATCCTTCCCCGGAGGGTACTTAACCCACCCCGGGATTCAAGCAGGGAGTTCGCCTTGTCCAACTCGCACAGGAGACTTGCATGAGATGTAGGGCTCATCTACTTGCGTTCACACTACGTGGCCCGGAGAAGTTCTCACGGAGCCGAATGCAGCACCCTTCCTCCACCACGTGTGTACACAAAGGAGCGCTGGGCAGTGGGTGTTCTCAAGGCCAAGAGAGAAGCCCTTGTTCTGTGCTGCACCTGCTGGGTGGTTCAAAGGTTTTCTGACCTTCCTGCTCTGGAAGCT
The DNA here is from genome assembly GCF_937001465.1 of Orcinus orca. Taxonomy (NCBI): domain Eukaryota; kingdom Metazoa; phylum Chordata; class Mammalia; order Artiodactyla; family Delphinidae; genus Orcinus; species Orcinus orca. Next base: position 673,854 of record NW_026044085.1, on the reverse strand, counting down.
TTTCAGAGCTGAGGCTGCGCCTGGGCTGCGAAAGCGGAGAGGCGTAGAGGCCTTTCACACTGAAGGCGTGGGCCTGTTTCCCATGGAGAAAGTGTACGTCGCCCAACCCCCACCCCCACCCCACCCCACCCCACCCCAACCCACCCCCAGCTGGAGGCGTGCGGGTTTGACACCATTTTGTCCTGCCCATGGAAAATACAAAGAGGCGTACACGATTTGGGCTGTCTGGTGAGAGAATTTTGAAGCGGCGGCACCCTGAGTACCTTTCCCGAAGTTTGCTTCCTAGCTGGTTAAACTCGGCTTTCAGAGGCGAGATGAGAACAAACTTGCTCCGCGTGCGGCGAAGTGCCCTGATGCCCTGCCCTAAATGTTTGAGCTTCTGGCCAGCGTCACGCAAGTACTTTGACACGTAGGAGTCTCCCTTTTACTCCAAGCTGTCCCTGTTGGCTGAAGCAGTCGGCGTGTCTGTATCGCAGCCTGGGAGGCCGGGCATTGGGGGAGTCTGCCAAGTGACTGGCCTCCATTTATAGCTAACTGAGAAACTGCGTCGAAGCTTTCGGGAGCCTCTTACAGGGAATGGTTGCAGTTGGGAATTGGAGACTGTGCTGGCAAACGTCAGCAGCTCCTCTCCCTCGGAGGGCTCTTGGTGTGCCGACTCCTAACAGCCAGCACGGTCCCCAGCTCATGAACGGTCCCATTGCGAGCCGGTCTCGTCCGTGAAAGAGCCACGTGAGGCTGAGCTCCAACAGTCGGGCTCCACACCTGGAGCCTTTGGGACAGGGCAGTCCTGAGCCGATGTGCCCACCAGGGGACGCGACCAAAGTTTACGTACCACAGGAAAGCGCAATCAAGGCCTCGTGTTCTCTCCATGAAAGGAACGTGAGCTTGAAGGGTGATGCGTCAGCGTGCACCGTGAACAGCTCGCTGGTACGCCTGTCTTTGCCCCCTCTCACGGTCTCACGCACCCGGGCTCAGTTCCGTGCAGGAACGCTGAGTGGGAGCGCCAGCCTCGCTGCTGGACTCTAAAGCCTTCCACCCCCTAATGGCAGGTTGTGTGTGTCTCTCACGTGGGGGGAGGAATGAGGTCGCCCACAGAGGTTCTGCCATGAAAGATCTAAAGACGCACGCTGCTGAGGAGCTTGTTCCTCATGGAGCGTCCCCGAAGGCCAGAAGAATGCCGACGGTCTCTTTCAAAGCTGCCGGACGCTCTGCCGTTCTAGGCCTGAGATACGGACCCTGTGACGGCACCGTAACCCCGCGAGATTCAGGAGACATCGCCAGTGCGAGTGGCAATCCGGAAGGAAGAGCCTCCAAGGCGGAGTGTCCTTTCCTGTACAAAACGGCGCCCAAGTGGCTGAGGCAGGGAGCATTTTCCTTCACAGAACCGGCATCCTCGTATGCCTGTGGGTTGCTCTAAAGAAACGACACTGTGAGCAACCTCTTCGAAAAGGCCTTCGCAAGCGACTTGGAGACAACAGCAGCGCAGTGGAGGCACAGACCGTTATCCTAGAGAGCAGCACAGTGTCTCTAGCAGCGATCGCTTCCCGGAGGATACTTAAGCCACACCGAGATTCCAGCAGGGAGTTTTGCCTTATAGCAGTACAACTCACTCAAGAAAGAGGGATGAGGTGTAGGGCTAATCTACGTGCGCTCACGCTCTGTGTCCCCGAGAAGGTTTCACGGAGCAGAAGGCATCACCGACCGCTACCACGTGTGTGCACCAAAGAAGCCCTGTGCCGTGGGTGTTCTCAGGCCGACAGCGAAGACCTAGGTGTGTGCTGCACCCGCGCTCGGTGGTTCACACGTTGCGTGACCCCTGTGCCTTTGGAAGATGTTCAGAGCGGGTGGCACCTGCGTGCTGCGAGCGCAAGAGGTGTAGAGTGTAGAGGCCTTTCACACTGGAGGAAGGGCTTGCGTCTCGTGGAGAGAACGTGTACGTCGCCCGGGAGATGGAGGCGCGCTCTTGACACCATTTCCTCTGCCCGTTTAAAACACAAGTGTTTGTACTCGATCTGGGCTGCCTGGTGAAACGCTTGGCAGTCCGCATCACCCTGAGCACCTCTCCTGAAGTTTGATTCGTAGCTGGGTGAACTCGGGCTTCAGAGGCTTAGATGAGACCAAACGTGTTCAGCTTGTGGCGAAAGCCTTTGACCAGAGGCATATACGCTTGTGCTTGGGGCGAGGGCTAGGCAAGAACGTTTACACCCCGGGTTTTTATCTTTACCCTAAGCTGTGTCCCTTTTGGCTGCAGCAGGCGGAGAGAACCCGCGGAGAGAGAACAGCTGCGAGGTGGATGCACAGAACAGTCACCTCGACACCAGCCCCGGGGTCCCAAGCAACGATCCTTCCCCGGAGGGTACTTAACCCACCCCGGGATTCAAGCAGGGAGTTCGCCTTGTCCAACTCGCACAGGAGACTGGCATGAGATGTAGGGCTCATCTACTTGCGTTCACACTACGTGGCCCGGAGAAGTTCTCACGGAGCCGAATGCAGCACCCTTCCTCCACCACGTGTGTACACAAAGGAGCGCTGGGCAGTGGGTGTTCTCAAGGCCAAGAGAGAAGCCCTTGTTCTGTGCTGCACCTGCTGGGTGGTTCAAAGGTTTTCTGACCTTCCTGCTCTGGAAGCTTTTCAGAGCTGAGGCTGCGCCTGGGCTGCGAAAGCGGAGAGGCGTAGAGGCCTTTCACACTGAAGGCGTGGGCCTGTTTCCCATGGAGAAAGTGTACGTCACCCAACCCCCACCCCCACCCCACCCCACCCCACCCCAACCCACCCCCAGCTGGAGGCGTGCGGGTTTGACACCATTTTGTCCTGCCCATGGAAAATACAAAGAGGCGTACACGATTTGGGCTGTCTGGTGAGAGAATTTTGAAGCGGCGGCACCCTGAGTACCTTTCCCGAAGTTTGCTTCCTAGCTGGTTAAACTCGGCTTTCAGAGGCGAGATGAGAACAAACTTGCTCCGCGTGCGGCGAAGTGCCCTGATGCCCTGCCCTAAATGTTTGAGCTTCTGGCCAGCGTCACGCAAGTACTTTGACACGTAGGAGTCTCCCTTTTACTCCAAGCTGTCCCTGTTGGCTGAAGCAGTCGGCGTGTCTGTATCGCAGCCTGGGAGGCCGGGCGTTGGGGGAGTCTGCCAAGTGACTGGCCTCCATTTATAGCTAACTGAGAAACTGCGTCGAAGCTTTCGGGAGCCTCTTACAGGGAATGGTTGCAGTTGGGAATTGGAGACTGTGCTGGCAAACGTCAGCAGCTCCTCTCCCTCGGAGGGCTCTTGGTGTGCCGACTCCTAACAGCCAGCACGGTCCCCAGCTCGTGAACGGTCCCATTGCGAGCCGGTCTCGTCCGTGAAAGAGCCACGTGAGGCTGAGCTCCAACAGTCGGGCTCCACACCTGGAGCCTTTGGGACAGGGCAGTCCTGAGCCGATGTGCCCACCAGGGGACGCGACCAAAGTTTACGTACCACAGGAAAGCGCAATCAAGGCCTCGTGTTCTCTCCATGAAAGGAACGTGAGCTTGAAGGGTGATGCGTCAGCGTGCACCGTGAACAGCTCGCTGGTACGCCTGTCTTTGCCCCCTCTCACGGTCTCACGCACCCGGGCTCAGTTCCGTGCAGGAACGCTGAGTGGGAGCGCCAGCCTCGCTGCTGGACTCTAAAGCCTTCCACCCCCTAATGGCAGGTTGTGTGTGTCTCTCACATGGGGGGAGGAATGAGGTCGCCCACAGAGGTTCTGCCATGAAAGATCTAAAGACGCACGCTGCTGAGGAGCTTGTTCCTCATGGAGCGTCCCCGAAGGCCAGAAGAATGCCGACGGTCTCTTTCAAAGCTGCCGGACGCTCTGCCGTTCTAGGCCTGAGATACGGACCCTGTGACGGCACCGTAACCCCGCGAGATTCAGGAGACATCGCCAGTGCGAGTGGCAATCCGGAAGGAAGAGCCTCCAAGGCGGAGTGTCCTTTCCTGTACAAAACGGCGCCCAAGTGGCTGAGGCAGGGAGCATTTTCCTTCACAGAACCGGCATCCTCGTATGCCTGTGGGTTGCTCTAAAGAAACGACACTGTGAGCAACCTCTTCGAAAAGGCCTTCGCAAGCGACTTGGAGACAACAGCAGCGCAGTGGAGGCACAGACCGTTATCCTAGAGAGCAGCACAGTGTCTCTAGCAGCGATCGCTTCCCGGAGGATACTTAAGCCACACCGAGATTCCAGCAGGGAGTTTTGCCTTATAGCAGTACAACTCACTCAAGAAAGAGGGATGAGGTGTAGGGCTAATCTACGTGCGCTCACGCTCTGTGTCCCCGAGAAGGTTTCACGGAGCAGAAGGCATCACCGACCGCTACCACGTGTGTGCACCAAAGAAGCCCTGTGCCGTGGGTGTTCTCAGGCCGACAGCGAAGACCTAGGTGTGTGCTGCACCCGCGCTCGGTGGTTCACACGTTGCGTGACCCCTGTGCCTTTGGAAGATGTTCAGAGCGGGTGGCACCTGCGTGCTGCGAGCGCAAGAGGTGTAGAGTGTAGAGGCCTTTCACACTGGAGGAAGGGCTTGCGTCTCGTGGAGAGAACGTGTACGTCGCCCGGGAGATGGAGGCGCGCTCTTGACACCATTTCCTCTGCCCGTTTAAAACACAAGTGTTTGTACTCGATCTGGGCTGCCTGGTGAAACGCTTGGCAGTCCGCATCACCCTGAGCACCTCTCCTGAAGTTTGATTCGTAGCTGGGTGAACTCGGGCTTCAGAGGCTTAGATGAGACCAAACGTGTTCAGCTTGTGGCGAAAGCCTTTGACCAGAGGCATATACGCTTGTGCTTGGGGCGAGGGCTAGGCAAGAACGTTTACACCCCGGGTTTTTATCTTTACCCTAAGCTGTGTCCCTTTTGGCTGCAGCAGGCGGAGAGAACCCGCGGAGAGAGAACAGCTGCGAGGTGGATGCACAGAACAGTCACCTCGACACCAGCCCCGGGGTCCCAAGCAACGATCCTTCCCCGGAGGGTACTTAACCCACCCCGGGATTCAAGCAGGGAGTTCGCCTTGTCCAACTCGCACAGGAGACTGGCATGAGATGTAGGGCTCATCTACTTGCCTTCACACTACGTGGCCCGGAGAAGTTCTCACGGAGCCGAATGCAGCACCCTTCCTCCACCACGTGTGTACACAAAGGAGCGCTGGGCAGTGGGTGTTCTCAAGGCCAAGAGAGAAGCCCTTGTTCTGTGCTGCACCTGCTGGGTGGTTCAAAGGTTTTCTGACCTTCCTGCTCTGGAAGCTTTTCAGAGCTGAGGCTGCGCCTGGGCTGCGAAAGCGGAGAGGCGTAGAGGCCTTTCACACTGAAGGCGTGGGCCTGTTTCCCATGGAGAAAGTGTACGTCGCCCAACCCCCACCCCCACCCCACCCCACCCTACCCCAACCCACCCCCAGCTGGAGGCGTGCGGGTTTGACACCATTTTGTCCTGCCCATGGAAAATACAAAGAGGCGTACACGATTTGGGCTGTCTGGTGAGAGAATTTTGAAGCGGCGGCACCCTGAGTACCTTTCCCGAAGTTTGCTTCCTAGCTGGTTAAACTCGGCTTTCAGAGGCGAGATGAGAACAAACTTGCTCCGCGTGCGGCGAAGTGCCCTGATGCCCTGCCCTAAATGTTTGAGCTTCTGGCCAGCGTCACGCAAGTACTTTGACACGTAGGAGTCTCCCTTTTACTCCAAGCTGTCCCTGTTGGCTGAAGCAGTCGGCGTGTCTGTATCGCAGCCTGGGAGGCCGGGCGTTGGGGGAGTCTGCCAAGTGACTGGCCTCCATTTATAGCTAACTGAGAAACTGCGTCGAAGCTTTCGGGAGCCTCTTACAGGGAATGGTTGCAGTTGGGAATTGGAGACTGTGCTGGCAAACGTCAGCAGCTCCTCTCCCTCGGAGGGCTCTTGGTGTGCCGACTCCTAACAGCCAGCACGGTCCCCAGCTCGTGAACGGTCCCATTGCGAGCCGGTCTCGTCCGTGAAAGAGCCACGTGAGGCTGAGCTCCAACAGTCGGGCTCCACACCTGGAGCCTTTGGGACAGGGCAGTCCTGAGCCGATGTGCCCACCAGGGGACGCGACCAAAGTTTACGTACCACAGGAAAGCGCAATCAAGGCCTCGTGTTCTCTCCATGAAAGGAACGTGAGCTTGAAGGGTGATGCGTCAGCGTGCACCGTGAACAGCTCGCTGGTACGCCTGTCTTTGCCCCCTCTCACGGTCTCACGCACCCGGGCTCAGTTCCGTGCAGGAACGCTGAGTGGGAGCGCCAGCCTCGCTGCTGGACTCTAAAGCCTTCCACCCCCTAATGGCAGGTTGTGTGTGTCTCTCACGTGGGGGGAGGAATGAGGTCGCCCACAGAGGTTCTGCCATGAAAGATCTAAAGACGCACGCTGCTGAGGAGCTTGTTCCTCATGGAGCGTCCCCGAAGGCCAGAAGAATGCCGACGGTCTCTTTCAAAGCTGCCGGACGCTCTGCCGTTCTAGGCCTGAGATACGGACCCTGTGACGGCACCGTAACCCCGCGAGATTCAGGAAACATCGCCAGTGCGAGTGGCAATCCGGAAGGAAGAGCCTCCAAGGCGGAGTGTCCTTTCCTGTACAAAACGGCGCCCAAGTGGCTGAGGCAGGGAGCATTTTCCTTCACAGAACCGGCATCCTCGTATGCCTGTGGGTTGCTCTAAAGAAACGACACTGTGAGCAACCTCTTCGAAAAGGCCTTCGCAAGCGACTTGGAGACAACAGCAGCGCAGTGGAGGCACAGACCGTTATCCTAGAGAGCAGCACAGTGTCTCTAGCAGCGATCGCTTCCCGGAGGATACTTAAGCCACACCGAGATTCCAGCAGGGAGTTTTGCCTTATAGCAGTACAACTCACTCAAGAAAGAGGGATGAGGTGTAGGGCTAATCTACGTGCGCTCACGCTCTGTGTCCCCGAGAAGGTTTCACGGAGCAGAAGGCATCACCGACCGCTACCACGTGTGTGCACCAAAGAAGCCCTGTGCCGTGGGTGTTCTCAGGCCGACAGCGAAGACCTAGGTGTGTGCTGCACCCGCGCTCGGTGGTTCACACGTTGCGTGACCCCTGTGCCTTTGGAAGATGTTCAGAGCGGGTGGCACCTGCGTGCTGCGAGCGCAAGAGGTGTAGAGTGTAGAGGCCTTTCACACTGGAGGAAGGGCTTGCGTCTCGTGGAGAGAACGTGTACGTCGCCCGGGAGATGGAGGCGCGCTCTTGACACCATTTCCTCTGCCCGTTTAAAACACAAGTGTTTGTACTCGATCTGGGCTGCCTGGTGAAACGCTTGGCAGTCCGCATCACCCTGAGCACCTCTCCTGAAGTTTGATTCGTAGCTGGGTGAACTCGGGCTTCAGAGGCTTAGATGAGACCAAACGTGTTCAGCTTGTGGCGAAAGCCTTTGACCAGAGGCATATGCGCTTGTGCTTGGGGCGAGGGCTAGGCAAGAACGTTTACACCCCGGGTTTTTATCTTTACCCTAAGCTGTGTCCCTTTTGGCTGCAGCAGGCGGAGAGAACCCGCGGAGAGAGAACAGCTGCGAGGTGGATGCACAGAACAGTCACCTCGACACCAGCCCCGGGGTCCCAAGCAACGATCCTTCCCCGGAGGGTACTTAACCCACCCCGGGATTCAAGCAGGGAGTTCGCCTTGTCCAACTCGCACAGGAGACTGGCATGAGATGTAGGGCTCATCTACTTGCGTTCACACTACGTGGCCCGGAGAAGTTCTCACGGAGCCGAATGCAGCACCCTTCCTCCACCACGTGTGTACACAAAGGAGCGCTGGGCAGTGGGTGTTCTCAAGGCCAAGAGAGAAGCCCTTGTTCTGTGCTGCACCTGCTGGGTGGTTCAAAGGTTTTCTGACCTTCCTGCTCTGGAAGCTTTTCAGAGCTGAGGCTGCGCCTGGGCTGCGAAAGCGGAGAGGCGTAGAGGCCTTTCACACTGAAGGCGTGGGCCTGTTTCCCATGGAGAAAGTGTACGTCGCCCAACCCCCACCCCCACCCCACCCCACCCCACCCCAACCCACCCCCAGCTGGAGGCGTGCGGGTTTGACACCATTTTGTCCTGCCCATGGAAAATACAAAGAGGCGTACACGATTTGGGCTGTCTGGTGAGAGAATTTTGAAGCGGCGGCACCCTGAGTACCTTTCCCGAAGTTTGCTTCCTAGCTGGTTAAACTCGGCTTTCAGAGGCGAGATGAGAACAAACTTGCTCCGCGTGCGGCGAAGTGCCCTGATGCCCTGCCCTAAATGTTTGAGCTTCTGGCCAGCGTCACGCAAGTACTTTGACACGTAGGAGTCTCCCTTTTACTCCAAGCTGTCCCTGTTGGCTGAAGCAGTCGGCGTGTCTGTATCGCAGCCTGGGAGGCCGGGCGTTGGGGGAGTCTGCCAAGTGACTGGCCTCCATTTATAGCTAACTGAGAAACTGCGCCGAAGCTTTCGGGAGCCTCTTACAGGGAATGGCTGCAGTTGGGAATTGGAGACTGTGCTGGCAAACGTCAGCAGCTCCTCTCCCTCGGAGGGATCTTGGTGTGCCGACTCCTAACAGCCAGCACGGTCCCCAGCTCGTGAACGGTCCCATTGCGAGCCGGTCTCGTCCGTGAAAGAGCCACGTGAGGCTGAGCTCCAACAGTCGGGCTCCACACCTGGAGCCTTTGGGACAGGGCAGTCCTGAGCCAATGTGCCCACCAGGGGACGCGACCAAAGTTTACGTACCACAGGAAAGCGCAATCAAGGCCTCGTGTTCTCTCCATGAAAGGAACGTGAGCTTGAAGGGTGATGCGTCAGCGTGCACCGTGAACAGCTCGCTGGTACGCCTGTCTTTGCCCCCTCTCACGGTCTCACGCACCCGGGCTCAGTTCCGTGCAGGAACGCTGAGTGGGAGCGCCAGCCTCGCTGCTGGACTCTAAAGCCTTCCACCCCCTAATGGCAGGTTGTGTGTGTCTCTCACGTGGGGGGAGGAATGAGGTCGCCCACAGAGGTTCTGCCATGAAAGATCTAAAGACGCACGCTGCTGAGGAGCTTGTTCCTCATGGAGCGTCCCCGAAGGCCAGAAGAATGCCGACGGTCTCTTTCAAAGCTGCCGGACGCTCTGCCGTTCTAGGCCTGAGATACGGACCCTGTGACGGCACCGTAACCCCGCGAGATTCAGGAGACATCGCCAGTGCGAGTGGCAATCCGGAAGGAAGAGCCTCCAAGGCGGAGTGTCCTTTCCTGTACAAAACGGCGCCCAAGTGGCTGAGGCAGGGAGCATTTTCCTTCACAGAACCGGCATCCTCGTATGCCTGTGGCTTGCTCTAAAGAAACGACACTGTGAGCAACCTCTTCGAAAAGGCCTTCGCAAGTGACTTGGAGACAACAGCAGCGCAGTGGAGGCACAGACCGTTATCCTAGAGAGCAGCACAGTGTCTCTAGCAGCGATCGCTTCCCGGAGGATACTTAAGCCACACCGAGATTCCAGCAGGGAGTTTTGCCTTATAGCAGTACAACTCACTCAAGAAAGAGGGATGAGGTGTAGGGCTAATCTACGTGCGCTCACGCTCTGTGTCCCCGAGAAGGTTTCACGGAGCAGAAGGCATCACCGACCGCTACCACGTGTGTGCACCAAAGAAGCCCTGTGCCGTGGGTGTTCTCAGGCCGACAGCGAAGACCTAGGTGTGTGCTGCACCCGCGCTCGGTGGTTCACACGTTGCGTGACCCCTGTGCCTTTGGAAGATGTTCAGAGCGGGTGGCACCTGCGTGCTGCGAGCGCAAGAGGTGTAGAGTGTAGAGGCCTTTCACACTGGAGGAAGGGCTTGCGTCTCGTGGAGAGAACGTGTACGTCGCCCGGGAGATGGAGGCGCGCTCTTGACACCATTTCCTCTGCCCGTTTAAAACACAAGTGTTTGTACTCGATCTGGGCTGCCTGGTGAAACGCTTGGCAGTCCGCATCACCCTGAGCACCTCTCCTGAAGTTTGATTCGTAGCTGGGTGAACTCGGGCTTCAGAGGCTTAGATGAGACCAAACGTGTTCAGCTTGTGGCGAAAGCCTTTGACCAGAGGCATATACGCTTGTGCTTGGGGCGAGGGCTAGGCAAGAACGTTTACACCCCGGGTTTTTATCTTTACCCTAAGCTGTGTCCCTTTTGGCTGCAGCAGGCGGAGAGAACCCGCGGAGAGAGAACAGCTGCGAGGTGGATGCACAGAACAGTCACCTCGACACCAGCCCCGGGGTCCCAAGCAACGATCCTTCCCCGGAGGGTACTTAACCCACCCCGGGATTCAAGCAGGGAGTTCGCCTTGTCCAACTCGCACAGGAGACTGGCATGAGATGTAGGGCTCATCTACTTGCGTTCACACTACGTGGCCCGGAGAAGTTCTCACGGAGCCGAATGCAGCACCCTTCCTCCACCACGTGTGTACACAAAGGAGCGCTGGGCAGTGGGTGTTCTCAAGGCCAAGAGAGAAGCCCTTGTTCTGTGCTGCACCTGCTGGGTGGTTCAAAGGTTTTCTGACCTTCCTGCTCTGGAAGCTTTTCAGAGCTGAGGCTACGCCTGGGCTGCGAAAGCAGAGAGGCGTAGAGGCCTTTCACACTGAAGGCGTGGGCCTGTTTCCCATGGAGAAAGTGTACGTCGCCCAACCCCCACCCCCACCCCACCCCACCCCACCCCAACCCACCCCCAGCTGGAGGCGTGCGGGTTTGACACCATTTTGTCCTGCCCATGGAAAATACAAAGAGGCGTACACGATTTGGGCTGTCTGGTGAGAGAATTTTGAAGCGGCGGCACCCTGAGTACCTTTCCCGAAGTTTGCTTCCTAGCTGGTTAAACTCGGCTTTCAGAGGCGAGATGAGAACAAACTTGCTCCGCGTGCGGCGAAGTGCCCTGATGCCCTGCCCTAAATGTTTGAGCTTCTGGCCAGCGTCACGCAAGTACTTTGACACGTAGGAGTCTCCCTTTTACTCCAAGCTGTCCCTGTTGGCTGAAGCAGTTGGCGTGTCTGTATCGCAGCCTGGGAGGCCGGGCGTTGGGGGAGTCTGCCAAGTGACTGGCCTCCATTTATAGCTAACTGAGAAACTGCGTCGAAGCTTTCGGGAGCCTCTTACAGGGAATGGTTGCAGTTGGGAATTGGAGACTGTGCTGGCAAACGTCAGCAGCTCCTCTCCCTCGGAGGGCTCTTGGTGTGCCGACTCCTAACAGCCAGCACGGTCCCCAGCTCGTGAACGGTCCCATTGCGAGCCGGTCTCGTCCGTGAAAGAGCCACGTGAGGCTGAGCTCCAACAGTCGGGCTCCACACCTGGAGCCTTTGGGACAGGGCAGTCCTGAGCCGATGTGCCCACCAGGGGACGCGACCAAAGTTTACGTACCACAGGAAAGCGCAATCAAGGCCTCGTGTTCTCTCCATGAAAGGAACGTGAGCTTGAAGGGTGATGCGTCAGCGTGCACCGTGAACAGCTCGCTGGTACGCCTGTCTTTGCCCCCTCTCACGGTCTCACGCACCCGGGCTCAGTTCCGTGCAGGAACGCTGAGTGGGAGCGCCAGCCTCGCTGCTGGACTCTAAAGCCTTCCACCCCCTAATGGCAGGTTGTGTGTGTCTCTCACATGGGGGGAGGAATGAGGTCGCCCACAGAGGTTCTGCCATGAAAGATCTAAAGACGCACGCTGCTGAGGAGCTTGTTCCTCATGGAGCGTCCCCGAAGGCCAGAAGAATGCCGACGGTCTCTCTCAAAGCTGCCGGACGCTCTGCCGTTCTAGGCCTGAGATACGGACCCTGTGACGGCACCGTAACCCCGCGAGATTCAGGAGACATCGCCAGTGCGAGTGGCAATCCGGAAGGAAGAGCCTCCAAGGCGGAGTGTCCTTTCCTGTACAAAACGGCGCCCAAGTGGCTGAGGCAGGGAGCATTTTCCTTCACAGAACCGGCATCCTCGTATGCCTGTGGGTTGCTCTAAAGAAACGACACTGTGAGCAACCTCTTCGAAAAGGCCTTCGCAAGCGACTTGGAGACAACAGCAGCGCAGTGGAGGCACAGACCGTTATCCTAGAGAGCAGCACAGTGTCTCTAGCAGCGATCGCTTCCCGGAGGATACTTAAGCCACACCGAGATTCCAGCAGGGAGTTTTGCCTTATAGCAGTACAACTCACTCAAGAAAGAGGGATGAGGTGTAGGGCTAATCTACGTGCGCTCACGCTCTGTGTCCCCGAGAAGGTTTCACGGAGCAGAAGGCATCACCGACCGCTACCACGTGTGTGCACCAAAGAAGCCCTGTGCCGTGGGTGTTCTCAGGCCGACAGCGAAGACCTAGGTGTGTGCTGCACCCGCGCTCGGTGGTTCACACGTTGCGTGACCCCTGTGCCTTTGGAAGATGTTCAGAGCGGGTGGCACCTGCGTGCTGCGAGCGCAAGAGGTGTAGAGTGTAGAGGCCTTTCACACTGGAGGAAGGGCTTGCGTCTCTTGGAGAGAACGTGTACATCGCCCGGGAGATGGAGGCGCGCTCTTGACACCATTTCCTCTGCCCGTTTAAAACACAAGTGTTTGTACTCGATCTGGGCTGCCTGGTGAAACGCTTGGCAGTCCGCATCACCCTGAGCACCTCTCCTGAAGTTTGATTCGTAGCTGGGTGAACTCGGGCTTCAGAGGCTTAGATGAGACCAAACGTGTTCAGCTTGTGGCGAAAGCCTTTGACCAGAGGCATATACGTTTGTGCTTGGGGCGAGGGCTAGGCAAGAACGTTTACACCCCGGGTTTTTATCTTTACCCTAAGCTGTGTCCCTTTTGGCTGCAGCAGGCGGAGAGAACCCGCGGAGAGAGAACAGCTGCGAGGTGGATGCACAGAACAGTCACCTCGACACCAGCCCCGGGGTCCCAAGCAACGATCCTTCCCCGGAGGGTACTTAACCCACCCCGGGATTCAAGCAGGGAGTTCGCCTTGTCCAACTCGCACAGGAGACTGGCATGAGATGTAGGGCTCATCTACTTGCGTTCACACTACGTGGCCCGGAGAAGTTCTCACGGAGCCGAATGCAGCACCCTTCCTCCACCACGTGTGTACACAAAGGAGCGCTGGGCAGTGGGTGTTCTCAAGGCCAAGAGAGAAGCCCTTGTTCTGTGCTGCACCTGCTGGGTGGTTCAAAGGTTTTCTGACCTTCCTGCTCTGGAAGCTTTTCAGAGCTGAGTCTGCGCCTGGGCTGCGAAAGCGGAGAGGCGTAGAGGCCTTTCACACTGAAGGCGTGGGCCTGTTTCCCATGGAGAAAGTGTACGTCGCCCAACCCCCACCCCCACCCCACCCCACCCCACCCCAACCCACCCCCAGCTGGAGGCGTGCGGGTTTGACACCATTTTGTACTGCTCATGGAAAATACAAAGAGGCGTACACGATTTGGGCTGTCTGGTGAGAGAATTTTGAAGCGGCGGCACCCTGAGTACCTTTCCCGAAGTTTGCTTCCTAGCTGGTTAAACTCGGCTTTCAGAGGCGAGATGAGAACAAACTTGCTCCGCGTGCGGCGAAGTGCCCTGATGCCCTGCCCTAAATGTTTGAGCTTCTGGCCAGCGTCACGCAAGTACTTTGACACGTAGGAGTCTCCCTTTTACTCCAAGCTGTCCCTGTTGGCTGAAGCAGTCGGCGTGTCTGTATCGCAGCCTGGGAGGCCGGGCGTTGGGGGAGTCTGCCAAGTGACTGGCCTCCATTTATAGCTAACTGAGAAACTGCGTCGAAGCTTTCGGGAGCCTCTTACAGGGAATGGTTGCAGTTGGGAATTGGAGACTGTGCTGGCAAACGTCAGCAGCTCCTCTCCCTCGGAGGGCTCTTGGTGTGCCGACTCCTAACAGCCAGCACGGTCCCCAGCTCGTGAACGGTCCCATTGCGAGCCGGTCTCGTCCGTGAAAGAGCCACGTGAGGCTGAGCTCCAACAGTCGAGCTCCACACCTGGAGCCTTTGGGACAGGGCAGTCCTGAGCCGATGTGCCCACCAGGGGACGCGACCAAAGTTTACGTACCACAGGAAAGTGCAATCAAGGCCTCGTGTTCTCTCCATGAAAGGAACGTGAGCTTGAAGGGTGATGCGTCAGCGTGCACCGTGAACAGCTCGCTGGTACGCCTGTCTTTGCCCCCTCTCACGGTCTCACGCACCCGGGCTCAGTTCCGTGCAGGAACGCTGAGTGGGAGCGCCAGCCTTGATGCTGGACTCTAAAGCCTTCCACCCCCTAATGGCAGGTTGTGTGTGTCTCTCACGTGGGGGGAGGAATGAGGTCGCCCACAGAGGTTCTGCCATGAAAGATCTAAAGACGCACGCTGCTGAGGAGCTTGTTCCTCATGGAGCGTCCCCGAAGGCCAGAAGAATGCCGATGGTCTCTTTCAAAGCTGCCGGACGCTCTGCCGTTCTAGGCCTGAGATACGGACCCTGTGACGGCACCGTAACCCCGCGAGATTCAGGAGACATCGCCAGTGCGAGTGGCAATCCGGAAGGAAGAGCCTCCAAGGCGGAGTGTCCTTTCCTGTACAAAACGGCGCCCAAGTGGCTGAGGCAGGGAGCATTTTCCTTCACAGAACCGGCATCCTCGTATGCCTGTGGCTTGCTCTAAAGAAACGACACTGTGAGCAACCTCTTCGAAAAGGCCTTCGCAAGCGACTTGGAGACAACAGCAGCGCAGTGGAGGCACAGACCGTTATCCTAGAGAGCAGCACAGTGTCTCTAGCAGCGATCGCTTCCCGGAGGATACTTAAGCCACACCGAGATTCCAGCAGGGAGTTTTGCCTTATAGCAGTACAACTCACTCAAGAAAGAGGGATGAGGTGTAGGGCTAATCTACGTGCGCTCACGCTCTGTGTCCCCGAGAAGGTTTCTCGGAGCAGAAGGCATCACCGACCGCTACCACGTGTGTGCACCAAAGAAGCCCTGTGCCGTGGGTGTTCTCAGGCCGACAGCGAAGACCTAGGTGTGTGCTGCACCCGCGCTCGGTGGTTCACACGTTGCGTGACCCCTGTGCCTTTGGAAGATGTTCAGAGCGGGTGGCACCTGCGTGCTGCGAGCGCAAGAGGTGTAGAGTGTAGAGGCCTTTCACACTGGAGGAAGGGCTTGCGTCTCGTGGAGAGAACGTGTACGTCGCCCGGGAGATGGAGGCGCGCTCTTGACACCATTTCCTCTGCCCGTTTAAAACACAAGTGTTTGTACTCGATCTGGGCTGCCTGGTGAAACGCTTGGCAGTCCGCATCACCCTGAGCACCTCTCCTGAAGTTTGATTCGTAGCTGGGTGAACTCGGGCTTCAGAGGCTTAGATGAGACCAAACGTGTTCAGCTTGTGGCGAAAGCCTTTGACCAGAGGCATATACGCTTGTGCTTGGGGCGAGGGCTAGGCAAGAACGTTTACACCCCGGGTTTTTATCTTTACCCTAAGCTGTGTCCCTTTTGGCTGCAGCAGGCGGAGAGAACCCGCGGAGAGAGAACAGCTGCGAGGTGGATGCACAGAACAGTCACCTCGACACCAGCCCCGGGGTCCCAAGCAACGATCCTTCCCCGGAGGGTACTTAACCCACCCCGGGATTCAAGCAGGGAGTTCGCCTTGTCCAACTCGCACAAGAGACTGGCATGAGATGTAGGGCTCATCTACTTGCGTTCACACTACTGGCCCGGAGAAGTTCTCACGGAGCCGAATGCAGCACCCTTCCTCCACCACGTGTGTACACAAAGGAGCGCTGGGCAGTGGGTGTTCTCAAGGCCAAGAGAGAAGCCCTTGTTCTGTGCTGCACCTGCTGGGTGGTTCAAAGGTTTTCTGACCTTCCTGCTCTGGAAGCTTTTCAGAGCTGAGGCTGCGCCTGGGCTGCGAAAGCGGAGAGGCGTAGAGGCCTTTCACACTGAAGGCGTGGGCCTGTTTCCCATTGAGAAAGTGTACGTCGCCCAACCCCAACCCCCACCCCACCCCACCCCACCCCAACCCACCCCCAGCTGGAGGCGTGCGGTTTGACACCATTTTGTCCTGCCCATGGAAAATACAAAGAGGCGTACACGATTTGGGCTGTCTGGTGAGAGAATTTTGAAGCGGCGGCACCCTGAGTACCTTTCCCGAAGTTTGCTTCCTAGCTGGTTAAACTCGGCTTTCAGAGGCGAGATGAGAACAAACTTGCTCCGCGTGCGGCGAAGTGCCCTGATGCCCTGCCCTAAATGTTTGAGCTTCTGGCCAGCGTCACGCAAGTACTTTGACACGTAGGAGTCTCCCTTTTACTCCAAGCTGTCCCTGTTGGCTGAAGCAGTCGGCGTGTCTGTATCGCAGCCTGGGAGGCCGGGCGTTGGGGGAGTCTGCCAAGTGACTGGCCTCCATTTATAGCTAACTGAGAAACTGCGTCGAAGCTTTCGGGAGCCTCTTACAGGGAATGGTTGCAGTTGGGAATTGGAGACTGTGCTGGCAAACGTCAGCAGCTCCTCTCCCTCGGAGGGCTCTTGGTGTGCCAACTCCTAACAGCCAGCACGGTCCCCAGCTCGTGAACGGTCCCATTGCGAGCCGGTCTCGTCCGTGAAAGAGCCACGTGAGGCTGAGCTCCAACAGTCGGGCTCCACACCTGGAGCCTTTGGGACAGGGCAGTCCTGAGCCGATGTGCCCACCAGGGGACGCGACCAAAGTTTACGTACCACAGGAAAGCGCAATCAAGGCCTCGTGTTCTCTCCATGAAAGGAACGTGAGCTTGAAGGGTGATGCGTCAGCGTGCACCGTGAACAGCTCGCTGGTACGCCTGTCTTTGCCCCCTCTCACGGTCTCACGCACCCGGGCTCAGTTCCGTGCAGGAACGCTGAGTGGGAGCGCCAGCCTCGCTGCTGGACTCTAAAGCCTTCCACCCCCTAATGGCAGGTTGTGTGTGTCTCTCACGTGGGGGGAGGAATGAGGTCGCCCACAGAGGTTCTGCCATGAAAGATCTAAAGACGCACGCTGCTGAGGAGCTTGTTCCTCATGGAGCGTCCCCGAAGGCCAGAAGAATGCCGACGGTCTCTTTCAAAGCTGCCGGACGCTCTGCCGTTCTAGGCCTGAGATACGGACCCTGTGACGGCACCGTAACCCCGCGAGATTCAGGAGACATCGCCAGTGCGAGTGGCAATCCGGAAGGAAGAGCCTCCAAGGCGGAGTGTCCTTTCCTGTACAAAACGGCGCCCAAGTGGCTGAGGCAGGGAGCATTTTCCTTCACAGAACCGGCATCCTCGTATGCCTGTGGGTTGCTCTAAAGAAACGACACTGTGAGCAACCTCTTCGAAAAGGCCTTCGCAAGCGACTTGGAGACAACAGCAGCGCAGTGGAGGCACAGACCGTTATCCTAGAGAGCAGCACAGTGTCTCTAGCAGCGATCGCTTCCCGGAGGATACTTAAGCCACACCGAGATTCCAGCAGGGAGTTTTGCCTTATAGCAGTACAACTCACTCAAGAAAGAGGGATGAGGTGTAGGGCTAATCTACGTGCGCTCACGCTCTGTGTCCCCGAGAAGGTTTCACGGAGCAGAAGGCATCACCGACCGCTACCACGTGTGTGCACCAAAGAAGCCCTGTGCCGTGGGTGTTCTCAGGCCGACAGCGAAGACCTAGGTGTGTGCTGCACCCGCGCTCGGTGGTTCACACGTTGCGTGACCCCTGTGCCTTTGGAAGATGTTCAGAGCGGGTGGCACCTGCGTGCTGCGAGCGCAAGAGGTGTAGAGTGTAGAGGCCTTTCACACTGGAGGAAGGGCTTGCGTCTCGTGGAGAGAACGTGTACGTCGCCCGGGAGATGGAGGCGCGCTCTTGACACCATTTCCTCTGCCCGTTTAAAACACAAGTGTTTGTACTCGATCTGGGCTGCCTGGTGAAACGCTTGGCAGTCCGCATCACCCTGAGCACCTCTCCTGAAGTTTGATTCGTAGCTGGGTGAACTCGGGCTTCAGAGGCTTAGATGAGACCAAACGTGTTCAGCTTGTGGCGAAAGCCTTTGACCAGAGGCATATACGTTTGTGCTTGGGGCGAGGGCTAGGCAAGAACGTTTACACCCCGGGTTTTTATCTTTACCCTAAGCTGTGTCCCTTTTGGCTGCAGCAGGCGGAGAGAACCCGCGGAGAGAGAACAGCTGCGAGGTGGATGCACAGAACAGTCACCTCGACACCAGCCCCAGGGTCCCAAGCAACGATCCTTCCCCGGAGGGTACTTAACCCACCCCGGGATTCAAGCAGGGAGTTCGCCTTGTCCAACTCGCACAGGAGACTGGCATGAGATGTAGGGCTCATCTACTTGCCTTCACACTACGTGGCCCGGAGAAGTTCTCACGGAGCCGAATGCAGCACCCTTCCTCCACCACGTGTGTACACAAAGGAGCGCTGGGCAGTGGGTGTTCTCAAGGCCAAGAGAGAAGCCCTTGTTCTGTGCTGCACCTGCTGGGTGGTTCAAAGGTTTTCTGACCTTCCTGCTCTGGAAGCTTTTCAGAGCTGAGGCTGCGCCTGGGCTGCGAAAGCGGAGAGGCGTAGAGGCCTTTCACACTGAAGGCGTGGGCCTGTTTCCCATGGAGAAAGTGTACGTCGCCCAACCCCCACCCCCACCCCACCCCACCCCACCCCAACCCACCCCCAGCTGGAGGCGTGCGGGTTTGACACCATTTTGTCCTGCCCATGGAAAATACAAAGAGGCGTACACGATTTGGGCTGTCTGGAGAGAGAATTTTGAAGCGGCGGCACCCTGAGTACCTTTCCCGAAGTTTGCTTCCTAGCTGGTTAAACTCGGCTTTCAGAGGCGAGATGAGAACAAACTTGCTCCGCGTGCGGCGAAGTGCCCTGATGCCCTGCCCTAAATGTTTGAGCTTCTGGCCAGCGTCACGCAAGTACTTTGACACGTAGGAGTCTCCCTTTTACTCCAAGCTGTCCCTGTTGGCTGAAGCAGTCGGCGTGTCTGTATCGCAGCCTGGGAGGCCGGGCGTTGGGGGAGTCTGCCAAGTGACTGGCCTCCATTTATAGCTAACTGAGAAACTGCGTCGAAGCTTTCGGGAGCCTCTTACAGGGAATGGTTGCAGTTGGGAATTGGAGACTGTGCTGGCAAACGTCAGCAGCTCCTCTCCCTCGGAGGGCTCTTGGTGTGCCGACTCCTAACAGCCAGCACGGTCCCCAGCTCGTGAACGGTCCCATTGCGAGCCGGTCTCGTCCGTGAAAGAGCCACGTGAGGCTGAGCTCCAACAGTCGAGCTCCACACCTGGAGCCTTTGGGACAGGGCAGTCCTGAGCCGATGTGCCCACCAGGGGACGCGACCAAAGTTTACGTACCACAGGAAAGCGCAATCAAGGCCTCGTGTTCTCTCCATGAAAGGAACGTGAGCTTGAAGGGTGATGCGTCAGCGTGCACCGTGAACAGCTCGCTGGTACGCCTGTCTTTGCCCCCTCTCACGGTCTCACGCACCCGGGCTCAGTTCCGTGCAGGAACGCTGAGTGGGAGCGCCAGCCTTGATGCTGGACTCTAAAGCCTTCCACCCCCTAATGGCAGGTTGTGTGTGTCTCTCACGTGGGGGGAGGAATGAGGTCGCCCACAGAGGTTCTGCCATGAAAGATCTAAAGACGCACGCTGCTGAGGAGCTTGTTCCTCATGGAGCGTCCCCGAAGGCCAGAAGAATGCCGATGGTCTCTTTCAAAGCTGCCGGACGCTCTGCCGTTCTAGCCCTGAGATACGGACCCTGTGATGGCACCGTAACCCCGCGAGATTCAGGAGACATCGCCAGTGCGAGTGGCAATCCGGAAGGAAGAGCCTCCAACGCGGAGTGTCCTTTCCTGTACAAAACGGCGCCCAAGTGGCTGAGGCAGGGAGCATTTTCCTTCACAGAACCGGCATCCTCGTATGCCTGTGGCTTGCTCTAAAGAAACGACACTGTGAGCAACCTCTTCGAAAAGGCCTTCGCAAGCGACTTGGAGACAACAGCAGCGCAGTGGAGGCACAGACCGTTATCCTAGAGAGCAGCACAGTGTCTCTAGCAGCGATCGCTTCCCGGAGGATACTTAAGCCACACCGAGATTCCAGCAGGGAGTTTTGCCTTATAGCAGTACAACTCACTCAAGAAAGAGGGATGAGGTGTAGGGCTAATCTACGTGCGCTCACGCTCTGTGTCCCCGAGAAAGTTTCTCGGAGCAGAAGGCATCACCGACCGCTACCACGTGTGTGCACCAAAGAAGCCCTGTGCCGTGGGTGTTCTCAGGCCGACAGCGAAGACCTAGGTGTGTGCTGCACCCGCGCTCGGTGGTTCACACGTTGCGTGACCCCTGTGCCTTTGGAAGATGTTCAGAGCGGGTGGCACCTGCGTGCTGCGAGCGCAAGAGGTGTAGAGTGTAGAGGCCTTTCACACTGGAGGAAGGGCTTGCGTCTCGTGGAGAGAACGTGTACGTCGCCCGGGAGATGGAGGCGCGCTCTTGACACCATTTCCTCTGCCCGTTTAAAACACAAGTGTTTGTACTCGATCTGGGCTGCCTGGTGAAACGCTTGGCAGTCCGCATCACCCTGAGCACCTCTCCTGAAGTTTGATTCGTAGCTGGGTGAACTCGGGCTTCAGAGGCTTAGATGAGACCAAATGTGTTCAGCTTGTGGCGAAAGCCTTTGACCAGAGGCATATACGCTTGTGCTTGGGGCGAGGGCTAGGCAAGAACGTTTACACCCCGGGTTTTTATCTTTACCCTAAGCTGTGTCCCTTTTGGCTGCAGCAGGCGGAGAGAACCCGCGGAGAGAGAACAGCTGCGAGGTGGATGCACAGAACAGTCACCTCGACACCAGCCCCGGGGTCCCAAGCAACGATCCTTCCCCGGAGGGTACTTAACCCACCCCGGGATTCAAGCAGGGAGTTCGCCTTGTCCAACTCGCACAGGAGACTGGCATGAGATGTAGGGCTCATCTACTTGCGTTCACACTACGTGGCCCGGAGAAGTTCTCACGGAGCCGAATGCAGCACCCTTCCTCCACCACGTGTGTACACAAAGGAGCGCTGGGCAGTGGGTGTTCTCAAGGCCAAGAGAGAAGCCCTTGTTCTGTGCTGCACCTGCTGGGTGGTTCAAAGGTTTTCTGACCTTCCTGCTCTGGAAGCTTTTCAGAGCTGAGGCTGCGCCTGGGCTGCGAAAGCGGAGAGGCGTAGAGGCCTTTCACACTGAAGGCGTGGGCCTGTTTCCCGTGGAGAAAGTGTACGTCGCCCAACCCCCACCCCCACCCCACCCCACCCCACCCCAACCCACCCCCAGCTGGAGGCGTGCGGGTTTGACACCATTTTGTCCTGCCCATGGAAAATACAAAGAGGCGTACACGATTTGGGCTGTCTGGTGAGAGAATTTTGAAGCGGCGGCACCCTGAGTACCTTTCCCGAAGTTTGCTTCCTAGCTGGTTAAACTCGGCTTTCAGAGGCGAGATGAGAACAAACTTGCTCCGCGTGCGGCGAAGTGCCCTGATGCCCTGCCCTAAATGTTTGAGCTTCTGGCCAGCGTCACGCAAGTACTTTGACACGTAGGAGTCTCCCTTTTACTCCAAGCTGTCCCTGTTGGCTGAAGCAGTCGGCGTGTCTGTATCGCAGCCTGGGAGGCCGGGCGTTGGGGGAGTCTGCCAAGTGACTGGCCTCCATTTATAGCTAACTGAGAAACTGCGTCGAAGCTTTCGGGAGCCTCTTACAGGGAATGGTTGCAGTTGGGAATTGGAGACTGTGCTGGCAAACGTCAGCAGCTCCTCTCCCTCGGAGGGCTCTTGGTGTGCCGACTCCTAACAGCCAGCACGGTCCCCAGCTCGTGAACTGTCCCATTGCGAGCCGGTCTCGTCCGTGAAAGAGCCACATGAGGCTGAGCTCCAACAGTCGGGCTCCACACCTGGAGCCTTTGGGACAGGGCAGTCCTGAGCCGATGTGCCCACCAGGGGACGCGACCAAAGTTTACGTACCACAGGAAAGCGCAATCAAGGCCTCGTGTTCTCTCCATGAAAGGAACGTGAGCTTGAAGGGTGATGCGTCAGCGTGCACCGTGAACAGCTCGCTGGTACGCCTGTCTTTGCCCCCTCTCACGGTCTCACGCACCCGGGCTCAGTTCCGTGCAGGAACGCTGAGTGGGAGCGCCAGCCTCGCTGCTGGACTCTAAAGCCTTCCACCCCCTAATGGCAGGTTGTGTGTGTCTCTCACGTGGGGGGAGGAATGAGGTCGCCCACAGAGGTTCTGCCATGAAAGATCTAAAGACGCACGCTGCTGAGGAGCTTGTTCCTCATGGAGCGTCCCCGAAGGCCAGAAGAATGCCGACGGTCTCTTTCAAAGCTGCCGGACGCTCTGCCGTTCTAGGCCTGAGATACGGACCCTGTGACGGCACCGTAACCCCGCGAGATTCAGGAGACATCGCCAGTGCGAGTGGCAATCCGGAAGGAAGAGCCTCCAAGGCGGAGTGTCCTTTCCTGTACAAAACGGCGCCCAAGTGGCTGAGGCAGGGAGCATTTTCCTTCACAGAACCGGCATCCTCGTATGCCTGTGGGTTGCTCTAAAGAAATGACACTGTGAGCAACCTCTTCGAAAAGGCCTTCGCAAGCGACTTGGAGACAACAGCAGCGCAGTGGAGGCACAGACCGTTATCCTAGAGAGCAGCACAGTGTCTCTAGCAGCGATCGCTTCCCGGAGGATACTTAAGCCACACCGAGATTCCAGCAGGGAGTTTTGCCTTATAGCAGTACAACTCACTCAAGAAAGAGGGATGAGGTGTAGGGCTAATCTACGTGCGCTCACGCTCTGTGTCCCCGAGAAGGTTTCACGGAGCAGAAGGCATCACCGACCGCTACCACGTGTGTGCACCAAAGAAGCCCTGTGCCGTGGGTGTTCTCAGGCCGACAGCGAAGACCTAGGTGTGTGCTGCACCCGCGCTCGGTGGTTCACACGTTGCGTGACCCCTGTGCCTTTGGAAGATGTTCAGAGCGGGTGGCACCTGCGTGCTGCGAGCGCAAGAGGTGTAGAGTGTAGAGGCCTTTCACACTGGAGGAAGGGCTTGCGTCTCGTGGAGAGAACGTGTACATCGCCCGGGAGATGGAGGCGCGCTCTTGACACCATTTCCTCTGCCCGTTTAAAACACAAGTGTTTGTACTCGATCTGGGCTGCCTGGTGAAACGCTTGGCAGTCCGCATCACCCTGAGCACCTCTCCTGAAGTTTGATTCGTAGCTGGGTGAACTCGGGCTTCAGAGGCTTAGATGAGACCAAACGTGTTCAGCTTGTGGCGAAAGCCTTTGACCAGAGGCATATACGCTTGTGCTTGGGGCGAGGGCTAGGCAAGAACGTTTACACCCCGGGTTTTTATCTTTACCCTAAGCTGTGTCCCTTTTGGCTGCAGCAGGCGGAGAGAACCCGCGGAGAGAGAACAGCTGCGAGGTGGATGCACAGAACAGTCACCTCGACACCAGCCCCGGGGTCCCAAGCAACGATCCTTCCCCGGAGGGTACTTAACCCACCCCGGGATTCAAGCAGGGAGTTCGCCTTGTCCAACTCGCACAGGAGACTGGCATGAGATGTAGGGCTCATCTACTTGCGTTCACACTACGTGGCCCGGAGAAGTTCTCACGGAGCCGAATGCAGCACCCTTCCTCCACCACGTGTGTACACAAAGGAGCGCTGGGCAGTGGGTGTTCTCAAGGCCAAGAGAGAAGCCCTTGTTCTGTGCTGCACCTGCTGGGTGGTTCAAAGGTTTTCTGACCTTCCTGCTCTGGAAGCTTTTCAGAGCTGAGTCTGCGCCTGGGCTGCGAAAGCGGAGAGGCGTAGAGGCCTTTCACACTGAAGGCGTGGGCCTGTTTCCCATGGAGAAAGTGTACGTCGCCCAACCCCTACCCCCACCCCACCCCACCCCACCCCAACCCACCCCCAGCTGGAGGCGTGCGGGTTTGACACCATTTTGTACTGCTCATGGAAAATACAAAGAGGCGTACACGATTTGGGCTGTCTGGTGAGAGAATTTTGAAGCGGCGGCACCCTGAGTACCTTTCCCGAAGTTTGCTTCCTAGCTGGTTAAACTCGGCTTTCAGAGGCGAGATGAGAACAAACTTGCTCCGCGTGCGGCGAAGTGCCCTGATGCCCTGCCCTAAATGTTTGAGCTTCTGGCCAGCGTCACGCAAGTACTTTGACACGTAGGAGTCTCCCTTTTACTCCAAGCTGTCCCTGTTGGCTGAAGCAGTCGGCGTGTCTGTATCGCAGCCTGGGAGGCCGGGCGTTGGGGGAGTCTGCCAAGTGACTGGCCTCCATTTATAGCTAACTGAGAAACTGCGTCGAAGCTTTCGGGAGCCTCTTACAGGGAATGGTTGCAGTTGGGAATTGGAGACTGTGCTGGCAAACGTCAGCAGCTCCTCTCCCTCGGAGGGCTCTTGGTGTGCCGACTCCTAACAGCCAGCACGGTCCCCAGCTCGTGAACGGTCCCATTGCGAGCCGGTCTCGTCCGTGAAAGAGCCACGTGAGGCTGAGCTCCAACAGTCGAGCTCCACACCTGGAGCCTTTGGGACAGGGCAGTCCTGAGCCGATGTGCCCACCAGGGGACGCGACCAAAGTTTACGTACCACAGGAAAGTGCAATCAAGGCCTCGTGTTCTCTCCATGAAAGGAACGTGAGCTTGAAGGGTGATGCGTCAGCGTGCACCGTGAACAGCTCGCTGGTACGCCTGTCTTTGCCCCCTCTCACGGTCTCACGCACCCGGGCTCAGTTCCGTGCAGGAACGCTGAGTGGGAGCGCCAGCCTCGCTGCTGGACTCTAAAGCCTTCCACCCCCTAATGGCAGGTTGTGTGTGTCTCTCACGTGGGGGGAGGAATGAGGTCGCCCACAGAGGTTCTGCCATGAAAGATCTAAAGACGCACGCTGCTGAGGAGCTTGTTCCTCATGGAGCGTCCCCGAAGGCCAGAAGAATGCCGACGGTCTCTTTCAAAGCTGCCGGACGCTCTGCCGTTCTAGGCCTGAGATACGGACCCTGTGACGGCACCGTAACCCCGCGAGATTCAGGAGACATCGCCAGTGCGAGTGGCAATCCGGAAGGAAGAGCCTCCAAGGCGGAGTGTCCTTTCCTGTACAAAACGGCGCCCAAGTGGCTGAGGCAGGGAGCATTTTCCTTCACAGAACCGGCATCCTCGTATGCCTGTGGGTTGCTCTAAAGAAACGACACTGTGAGCAACCTCTTCGAAAAGGCCTTCGCAAGCGACTTGGAGACAACAGCAGCGCAGTGGAGGCACAGACCGTTATCCTAGAGAGCAGCACAGTGTCTCTAGCAGCGATCGCTTCCCGGAGGATACTTAAGCCACACCGAGATTCCAGCAGGGAGTTTTGCCTTATAGCAGTACAACTCACTCAAGAAAGAGGGATGAGGTGTAGGGCTAATCTACGTGCGCTCACGCTCTGTGTCCCCGAGAAGGTTTCACGGAGCAGAAGGCATCACCGACCGCTACCACGTGTGTGCACCAAAGAAGCCCTGTGCCGTGGGTGTTCTCAGGCCGACAGCGAAGACCTAGGTGTGTGCTGCACCCGCGCTCGGTGGTTCACACGTTGCGTGACCCCTGTGCCTTTGGAAGATGTTCAGAGCGGGTGGCACCTGCGTGCTGCGAGCGCAAGAGGTGTAGAGTGTAGAGGCCTTTCACACTGGAGGAAGGGCTTGCGTCTCGTGGAGAGAACGTGTACGTCGCCCGGGAGATGGAGGCGCGCTCTTGACACCATTTCCTCTGCCCGTTTAAAACACAAGTGTTTGTACTCGATCTGGGCTGCCTGGTGAAACGCTTGGCAGTCCGCATCACCCTGAGCACCTCTCCTGAAGTTTGATTCGTAGCTGGGTGAACTCGGGCTTCAGAGGCTTAGATGAGACCAAACGTGTTCAGCTTGTGGCGAAAGCCTTTGACCAGAGGCATATACGTTTGTGCTTGGGGCGAGGGCTAGGCAAGAACGTTTACACCCCGGGTTTTTATCTTTACCCTAAGCTGTGTCCCTTTTGGCTGCAGCAGGCGGAGAGAACCCGCGGAGAGAGAACAGCTGCGAGGTGGATGCACAGAACAGTCACCTCGACACCAGCCCCGGGGTCCCAAGCAACGATCCTTCCCCGGAGGGTACTTAACCCACCCCGGGATTCAAGCAGGGAGTTCGCCTTGTCCAACTCGCACAGGAGACTGGCATGAGATGTAGGGCTCATCTACTTGCCTTCACACTACGTGGCCCGGAGAAGTTCTCACGGAGCCGAATGCAGCACCCTTCCTCCACCACGTGTGTACACAAAGGAGCGCTGGGCAGTGGGTGTTCTCAAGGCCAAGAGAGAAGCCCTTGTTCTGTGCTGCACCTGCTGGGTGGTTCAAAGGTTTTCTGACCTTCCTGCTCTGGAAGCTTTTCAGAGCTGAGGCTGCGCCTGGGCTGCGAAAGCGGAGAGGCGTAGAGGCCTTTCACACTGAAGGCGTGGGCCTGTTTCCCATGGAGAAAGTGTACGTCGCCCAACCCCCACCCCCACCCCACCCCACCCCACCCCAACCCACCCCCAGCTGGAGGCGTGCGGGTTTGACACCATTTTGTCCTGCCCATGGAAAATACAAAGAGGCGTACACGATTTGGGCTGTCTGGTGAGAGAATTTTGAAGCGGCGGCACCCTGAGTACCTTTCCCGAAGTTTGCTTCCTAGCTGGTTAAACTCGGCTTTCAGAGGCGAGATGAGAACAAACTTGCTCCGCGTGCGGCGAAGTGCCCTGATGCCCTGCCCTAAATGTTTGAGCTTCTGGCCAGCGTCACGCAAGTACTTTGACACGTAGGAGTCTCCCTTTTACTCCAAGCTGTCCCTGTTGGCTGAAGCAGTCGGCGTGTCTGTATCGCAGCCTGGGAGGCCGGGCGTTGGGGGAGTCTGCCAAGTGACTGGCCTCCATTTATAGCTAACTGAGAAACTGCGTCGAAGCTTTCGGGAGCCTCTTACAGGGAATGGTTGCAGTTCGGAATTGGAGACTGTGCTGGCAAACGTCAGCAGCTCCTCTCCCTCGGAGGGCTCTTGGTGTGCCGACTCCTAACAGCCAGCACGGTCCCCAGCTCGTGAACGGTCCCATTGCGAGCCGGTCTCGTCCGTGAAAGAGCCACGTGAGGCTGAGCTCCAACAGTCGAGCTCCACACCTGGAGCCTTTGGGACAGGGCAGTCCTGAGCCGATGTGCCCACCAGGGGACGCGACCAAAGTTTACGTACCACAGGAAAGCGCAATCAAGGCCTCGTGTTCTCTCTATGAAAGGAACGTGAGCTTGAAGGGTGATGCGTCAGCGTGCACCGTGAACAGCTCGCTGGTACGCCTGTCTTTGCCCCCTCTCACGGTCTCACGCACCCGGGCTCAGTTCCGTGCAGGAACGCTGAGTGGGAGCGCCAGCCTTGATGCTGGACTCTAAAGCCTTCCACCCCCTAATGGCAGGTTGTGTGTGTCTCTCACGTGGGGGGAGGAATGAGGTCGCCCACAGAGGTTCTGCCATGAAAGATCTAAAGACGCACGCTGCTGAGGAGCTTGTTCCTCATGGAGCGTCCCGGAAGGCCAGAAGAATGCCGATGGTCTCTTTCAAAGCTGCCGGACGCTCTGCCGTTCTAGGCCTGAGATACGGACCCTGTGACGGCACCGTAACCCCGCGAGATTCAGGAGACATCGCCAGTGCGAGTGGCAATCCGGAAGGAAGAGCCTCCAACGCGGAGTGTCCTTTCCTGTACAAAACGGCGCCCAAGTGGCTGAGGCAGGGAGCATTTTCCTTCACAGAACCGGCATCCTCGTATGCCTGTGGCTTGCTCTAAAGAAACGACACTGTGAGCAACCTCTTCGAAAAGGCCTTCGCAAGCGACTTGGAGAAAACAGCAGCGCAGTGGAGGCACAGACCGTTATCCTAGAGAGCAGCACAGTGTCTCTAGCAGCGATCGCTTCCCGGAGGATACTTAAGCCACACCGAGATTCCAGCAGGGAGTTTTGCCTTATAGCAGTACAACTCACTCAAGAAAGAGGGATGAGGTGTAGGGCTAATCTACGTGCGCTCACGCTCTGTGTCCCCGAGAAGGTTTCTCGGAGCAGAAGGCATCACCGACCGCTACCACGTGTGTGCACCAAAGAAGCCCTGTGCCGTGGGTGTTCTCAGGCCGACAGCGAAGACCTAGGTGTGTGCTGCACCCGCGCTCGGTGGTTCACACGTTGCGTGACCCCTGTGCCTTTTGGAAGATGTTCAGAGCGGGTGGCACCTGCGTGCTGCGAGCGCAAGAGGTGTAGAGTGTAGAGGCCTTTCACACTGGAGGAAGGGCTTGCGTCTCGTGGAGAGAACGTGTACGTCGCCCGGGAGATGGAGGCGCGCTCTTGACACCATTTCCTCTGCCCGTTTAAAACACAAGTGTTTGTACTCGATCTGGGCTGCCTGGTGAAACGCTTGGCAGTCCGCATCACCCTGAGCACCTCTCCTGAAGTTTGATTCGTAGCTGGGTGAACTCGGGCTTCAGAGGCTTAGATGAGACCAAATGTGTTCAGCTTGTGGCGAAAGCCTTTGACCAGAGGCATATACGCTTGTGCTTGGGGCGAGGGCTAGGCAAGAACGTTTACACCCCGGGTTTTTATCTTTACCCTAAGCTGTGTCCCTTTTGGCTGCAGCAGGCGGAGAGAACCCGCGGAGAGAGAACAGCTGCGAGGTGGATGCACAGAACAGTCACCTCGACACCAGCCCCGGGGTCCCAAGCAACGATCCTTCCCCGGAGGGTACTTAACCCACCCCGGGATTCAAGCAGGGAGTTCGCCTTGTCCAACTCGCACAGGAGACTGGCATGAGATGTAGGGCTCATCTACTTGCGTTCACACTACGTGGCCCGGAGAAGTTCTCACGGAGCCGAATGCAGCACCCTTCCTCCACCACGTGTGTACACAAAGGAGCGCTGGGCAGTGGGTGTTCTCAAGGCCAAGAGAGAAGCCCTTGTTCTGTGCTGCACCTGCTGGGTGGTTCAAAGGTTTTCTGACCTTCCTGCTCTGGAAGCTTTTCAGAGCTGAGGCTGCGCCTGGGCTGCGAAAGCGGAGAGGCGTAGAGGCCTTTCACACCGAAGGCGTGGGCCTGTTTCCCGTGGAGAAAGTGTACGTCGCCCAACCCCCACCCCCACCCCACCCCACCCCACCCCAACCCACCCCCAGCTGGAGGCGTGCGGGTTTGACACCATTTTGTCCTGCCCATGGAAAATACAAAGAGGCGTACACGATTTGGGCTGTCTGGTGAGAGAATTTTGAAGCGGCGGCACCCTGAGTACCTTTCCCGAAGTTTGCTTCCTAGCTGGTTAAACTCGGCTTTCAGAGGCGAGATGAGAACAAACTTGCTCCGCGTGCGGCGAAGTGCCCTGATGCCCTGCCCTAAATGTTTGAGCTTCTGGCCAGCGTCACGCAAGTACTTTGACACGTAGGAGTCTCCCTTTTACTCCAAGCTGTCCCTGTTGGCTGAAGCAGTCGGCGTGTCTGTATCGCAGCCTGGGAGGCCGGGCGTTGGGGGAGTCTGCCAAGTGACTGGCCTCCATTTATAGCTAACTGAGAAACTGCGTCGAAGCTTTCGGGAGCCTCTTACAGGGAATGGTTGCAGTTGGGAATTGGAGACTGTGCTGGCAAACGTCAGCAGCTCCTCTCCCTCGGAGGGCTCTTGGTGTGCCGACTCCTAACAGCCAGCACGGTCCCCAGCTCGTGAACGGTCCCATTGCGAGCCGGTCTCGTCCGTGAAAGAGCCACATGAGGCTGAGCTCCAACAGTCGGGCTCCACACCTGGAGCCTTTGGGACAGGGCAGTCCTGAGCCGATGTGCCCACCAGGGGACGCGACCAAAGTTTACGTACCACAGGAAAGCGCAATCAAGGCCTCGTGTTCTCTCCATGAAAGGAACGTGAGCTTGAAGGGTGATGCGTCAGCGTGCACCGTGAACAGCTCGCTGGTACGCCTGTCTTTGCCCCCTCTCACGGTCTCACGCACCCGGGCTCAGTTCCGTGCAGGAACGCTGAGTGGGAGCGCCAGCCTCGCTGCTGGACTCTAAAGCCTTCCACCCCCTAATGGCAGGTTGTGTGTGTCTCTCACGTGGGGGGAGGAATGAGGTCGCCCACAGAGGTTCTGCCATGAAAGATCTAAAGACGCACGCTGCTGAGGAGCTTGTTCCTCATGGAGCGTCCCCGAAGGCCAGAAGAATGCCGACGGTCTCTTTCAAAGCTGCCGGACGCTCTGCCGTTCTAGGCCTGAGATACGGACCCTGTGACGGCACCGTAACCCCGCGAGATTCAGGAGACATCGCCAGTGCGAGTGGCAATCCGGAAGGAAGAGCCTCCAAGGCGGAGTGTCCT
Organism: Orcinus orca; assembly: GCF_937001465.1. Classification (NCBI taxonomy): domain Eukaryota; kingdom Metazoa; phylum Chordata; class Mammalia; order Artiodactyla; family Delphinidae; genus Orcinus; species Orcinus orca. Next base: position 643,609 of record NW_026044085.1, on the reverse strand, counting down.
TTCCTGTACAAAACGGCGCCCAAGTGGCTGAGGCAGGGAGCATTTTCCTTCACAGAACCGGCATCCTCGTATGCCTGTGGGTTGCTCTAAAGAAACGACACTGTGAGCAACCTCTTCGAAAAGGCCTTCGCAAGCGACTTGGAGACAACAGCAGCGCAGTGGAGGCACAGACCGTTATCCTAGAGAGCAGCACAGTGTCTCTAGCAGCGATCGCTTCCCGGAGGATACTTAAGCCACACCGAGATTCCAGCAGGGAGTTTTGCCTTATAGCAGTACAACTCACTCAAGAAAGAGGGATGAGGTGTAGGGCTAATCTACGTGCGCTCACGCTCTGTGTCCCCGAGAAGGTTTCACGGAGCAGAAGGCATCACCGACCGCTACCACGTGTGTGCACCAAAGAAGCCCTGTGCCGTGGGTGTTCTCAGGCCGACAGCGAAGACCTAGGTGTGTGCTGCACCCGCGCTCGGTGGTTCACACGTTGCGTGACCCCTGTGCCTTTGGAAGATGTTCAGAGCGGGTGGCACCTGCGTGCTGCGAGCGCAAGAGGTGTAGAGTGTAGAGGCCTTTCACACTGGAGGAAGGGCTTGCGTCTCGTGGAGAGAACGTGTACATCGCCCGGGAGATGGAGGCGCGCTCTTGACACCATTTCCTCTGCCCGTTTAAAACACAAGTGTTTGTACTCGATCTGGGCTGCCTGGTGAAACGCTTGGCAGTCCGCATCACCCTGAGCACCTCTCCTGAAGTTTGATTCGTAGCTGGGTGAACTCGGGCTTCAGAGGCTTAGATGAGACCAAACGTGTTCAGCTTGTGGCGAAAGCCTTTGACCAGAGGCATATACGCTTGTGCTTGGGGCGAGGGCTAGGCAAGAACGTTTACACCCCGGGTTTTTATCTTTACCCTAAGCTGTGTCCCTTTTGGCTGCAGCAGGCGGAGAGAACCCGCGGAGAGAGAACAGCTGCGAGGTGGATGCACAGAACAGTCACCTCGACACCAGCCCCGGGGTCCCAAGCAACGATCCTTCCCCGGAGGGTACTTAACCCACCCCGGGATTCAAGCAGGGAGTTCGCCTTGTCCAACTCGCACAGGAGACTGGCATGAGATGTAGGGCTCATCTACTTGCGTTCACACTACGTGGCCCGGAGAAGTTCTCACGGAGCCGAATGCAGCACCCTTCCTCCACCACGTGTGTACACAAAGGAGCGCTGGGCAGTGGGTGTTCTCAAGGCCAAGAGAGAAGCCCTTGTTCTGTGCTGCACCTGCTGGGTGGTTCAAAGGTTTTCTGACCTTCCTGCTCTGGAAGCTTTTCAGAGCTGAGGCTGCGCCTGGGCTGCGAAAGCGGAGAGGCGTAGAGGCCTTTCACACTGAAGGCGTGGGCCTGTTTCCCATGGAGAAAGTGTACGTCGCCCAACCCCCACCCCCACCCCACCCCACCCCACCCCAACCCACCCCCAGCTGGAGGCGTGCGGGTTTGACACCATTTTGTACTGCTCATGGAAAATACAAAGAGGCGTACACGATTTGGGCTGTCTGGTGAGAGAATTTTGAAGCGGCGGCACCCTGAGTACCTTTCCCGAAGTTTGCTTCCTAGCTGGTTAAACTCGGCTTTCAGAGGCGAGATGAGAACAAACTTGCTCCGCGTGCGGCGAAGTGCCCTGATGCCCTGCCCTAAATGTTTGAGCTTCTGGCCAGCGTCACGCAAGTACTTTGACACGTAGGAGTCTCCCTTTTACTCCAAGCTGTCCCTGTTGGCTGAAGCAGTCGGCGTGTCTGTATCACAGCCTGGGAGGCCGGGCGTTGGGGGAGTCTGCCAAGTGACTGGCCTCCATTTATAGCTAACTGAGAAACTGCGTCGAAGCTTTCGGGAGCCTCTTACAGGGAATGGTTGCAGTTGGGAATTGGAGACTGTGCTGGCAAACGTCAGCAGCTCCTCTCCCTCGGAGGGCTCTTGGTGTGCCGACTCCTAACAGCCAGCACGGTCCCCAGCTCGTGAACGGTCCCATTGCGAGCCGGTCTCGTCCGTGAAAGAGCCACGTGAGGCTGAGCTCCAACAGTCGAGCTCCACACCTGGAGCCTTTGGGACAGGGCAGTCCTGAGCCGATGTGCCCACCAGGGGACGCGACCAAAGTTTACGTACCACAGGAAAGCGCAATCAAGGCCTCGTGTTCTCTCCATGAAAGGAACGTGAGCTTGAAGGGTGATGCGTCAGCGTGCACCATGAACAGCTCGCTGGTACGCCTGTCTTTGCCCCCTCTCACGGTCTCACGCACCCGGGCTCAGTTCCGTGCAGGAACGCTGAGTGGGAGCGCCAGCCTTGATGCTGGACTCTAAAGCCTTCCACCCCCTAATGGCAGGTTGTGTGTGTCTCTCACGTGGGGGGAGGAATGAGGTCGCCCACAGAGGTTCTGCCATGAAAGATCTAAAGACGCACGCTGCTGAGGAGCTTGTTCCTCATGGAGCGTCCCCGAAGGCCAGAAGAATGCCGATGGTCTCTTTCAAAGCTGCCGGACGCTCTGCCGTTCTAGGCCTGAGATACGGACCCTGTGACGGCACCGTAACCCCGCGAGATTCAGGAGACATCGCCAGTGCGAGTGGCAATCCGGAAGGAAGAGCCTCCAACGCGGAGTGTCCTTTCCTGTACAAAACGGCGCCCAAGTGGCTGAGGCAGGGAGCATTTTCCTTCACAGAACCGGCATCCTCGTATGCCTGTGGCTTGCTCTAAAGAAACGACACTGTGAGCAACCTCTTCGAAAAGGCCTTCGCAAGCGACTTGGAGACAACAGCAGCGCAGTGGAGGCACAGACCGTTATCCTAGAGAGCAGCACAGTGTCTCTAGCAGCGATCGCTTCCCGGAGGATACTTAAGCCACACCGAGATTCCAGCAGGGAGTTTTGCCTTATAGCAGTACAACTCACTCAAGAAAGAGGGATGAGGTGTAGGGCTAATCTACGTGCGCTCACGCTCTGTGTCCCCGAGAAGGTTTCACGGAGCAGAAGGCATCACCGACCGCTACCACGTGTGTGCACCAAAGAAGCCCTGTGCCGTGGGTGTTCTCAGGCCGACAGCGAAGACCTAGGTGTGTGCTGCACCCGCGCTCGGTGGTTCACACGTTGCGTGACCCCTGTGCCTTTGGAAGATGTTCAGAGCGGGTGGCACCTGCGTGCTGCGAGCGCAAGAGGTGTAGAGTGTAGAGGCCTTTCACACTGGAGGAAGGGCTTGCGTCTCGTGGAGAGAACGTGTACGTCGCCTGGGAGATGGAGGCGCGCTCTTGACACCATTTCCTCTGCCCGTTTAAAACACAAGTGTTTGTACTCGATCTGGGCTGCCTGGTGAAACGCTTGGCAGTCCGCATCACCCTGAGCACCTCTCCTGAAGTTTGATTCGTAGCTGGGTGAACTCGGGCTTCAGAGGCTTAGATGAGACCAAACGTGTTCAGCTTGTGGCGAAAGCCTTTGACCAGAGGCATATACGCTTGTGCTTGGGGCGAGGGCTAGGCAAGAACGTTTACACCCCGGGTTTTTATCTTTACCCTAAGCTGTGTCCCTTTTGGCTGCAGCAGGCGGAGAGAACCCGCGGAGAGAGAACAGCTGCGAGGTGGATGCACAGAACAGTCACCTCGACACCAGCCCCGGGGTCCCAAGCAACGATCCTTCCCCGGAGGGTACTTAACCCACCCCGGGATTCAAGCAGGGAGTTCGCCTTGTCCAACTCGCACAGGAGACTGGCATGAGATGTAGGGCTCATCTACTTGCGTTCACACTACGTGGCCCGGAGAAGTTCTCACGGAGCCGAATGCAGCACCCTTCCTCCACCACGTGTGTACACAAAGGAGCGCTGGGCAGTGGGTGTTCTCAAGGCCAAGAGAGAAGCCCTTGTTCTGTGCTGCACCTGCTGGGTGGTTCAAAGGTTTTCTGACCTTCCTGCTCTGGAAGCTTTTCAGAGCTGAGGCTGCGCCTGGGCTGCGAAAGCGGAGAGGCGTAGAGGCCTTTCACACTGAAGGTGTGGGCCTGTTTCCCGTGGAGAAAGTGTACGTCGCCCAACCCCCACCCCCACCCCACCCCACCCCACCCCAACCCACCCCCAGCTGGAGGCGTGCGGGTTTGACACCATTTTGTCCTGCCCATGGAAAATACAAAGAGGCGTACACGATTTGGGCTGTCTGGTGAGAGAATTTTGAAGCGGCGGCACCCTGAGTACCTTTCCCGAAGTTTGCTTCCTAGCTGGTTAAACTCGGCTTTCAGAGGCGAGATGAGAACAAACTTGCTCCGCGTGCGGCGAAGTGCCCTGATGCCCTGCCCTAAATGTTTGAGCTTCTGGCCAGCGTCACGCAAGTACTTTGACACGTAGGAGTCTCCCTTTTACTCCAAGCTGTCCCTGTTGGCTGAAGCAGTCGGCGTGTCTGTATCGCAGCCTGGGAGGCCGGGCGTTGGGGGAGTCTGCCAAGTGACTGGCCTCCATTTATAGCTAACTGAGAAACTGCGTCGAAGCTTTCGGGAGCCTCTTACAGGGAATGGTTGCAGTTGGGAATTGGAGACTGTGCTGGCAAACGTCAGCAGCTCCTCTCCCTCGGAGGGCTCTTGGTGTGCCGACTCCTAACAGCCAGCACGGTCCCCAGCTCGTGAACGGTCCCATTGCGAGCCGGTCTCGTCCGTGAAAGAGCCACGTGAGGCTGAGCTCCAACAGTCGAGCTCCACACCTGGAGCCTTTGGGACAGGGCAGTCCTGAGCCGATGTGCCCACCAGGGGACGCGACCAAAGTTTACGTACCACAGGAAAGCGCAATCAAGGCCTCGTGTTCTCTCCATGAAAGGAACGTGAGCTTGAAGGGTGATGCGTCAGCGTGCACCATGAACAGCTCGCTGGTACGCCTGTCTTTGCCCCCTCTCACGGTCTCACGCACCCGGGCTCAGTTCCGTGCAGGAACGCTGAGTGGGAGCGCCAGCCTTGATGCTGGACTCTAAAGCCTTCCACCCCCTAATGGCAGGTTGTGTGTGTCTCTCACGTGGGGGGAGGAATGAGGTCGCCCACAGAGGTTCTGCCATGAAAGATCTAAAGACGCACGCTGCTGAGGAGCTTGTTCCTCATGGAGCGTCCCCGAAGGCCAGAAGAATGCCGATGGTCTCTTTCAAAGCTGCCGGACGCTCTGCCGTTCTAGGCCTGAGATACGGACCCTGTGACGGCACCGTAACCCCGCGAGATTCAGGAGACATCGCCAGTGCGAGTGGCAATCCGGAAGGAAGAGCCTCCAACGCGGAGTGTCCTTTCCTGTACAAAACGGCGCCCAAGTGGCTGAGGCAGGGAGCATTTTCCTTCACAGAACCGGCATCCTCGTATGCCTGTGGCTTGCTCTAAAGAAACGACACTGTGAGCAACCTCTTCGAAAAGGCCTTCGCAAGCGACTTGGAGACAACAGCAGCGCAGTGGAGGCACAGACCGTTATCCTAGAGAGCAGCACAGTGTCTCTAGCAGCGATCGCTTCCCGGAGGATACTTAAGCCACACCGAGATTCCAGCAGGGAGTTTTGCCTTATAGCAGTACAACTCACTCAAGAAAGAGGGATGAGGTGTAGGGCTAATCTACGTGCGCTCACGCTCTGTGTCCCCGAGAAGGTTTCTCGGAGCAGAAGGCATCACCGACCGCTACCACGTGTGTGCACCAAAGAAGCCCTGTGCCGTGGGTGTTCTCAGGCCGACAGCGAAGACCTAGGTGTGTGCTGCACCCGCGCTCGGTGGTTCACACGTTGCGTGACCCCTGTGCCTTTGGAAGATGTTCAGAGCGGGTGGCACCTGCGTGCTGCGAGCGCAAGAGGTGTAGAGTGTAGAGGCCTTTCACACTGGAGGAAGGGCTTGCGTCTCGTGGAGAGAACGTGTACGTCGCCTGGGAGATGGAGGCGCGCTCTTGACACCATTTCCTCTGCCCGTTTAAAACACAAGTGTTTGTACTCGATCTGGGCTGCCTGGTGAAACGCTTGGCAGTCCGCATCACCCTGAGCACCTCTCCTGAAGTTTGATTCGTAGCTGGGTGAACTCGGGCTTCAGAGGCTTAGATGAGACCAAACGTGTTCAGCTTGTGGCGAAAGCCTTTGACCAGAGGCATATACGCTTGTGCTTGGGGCGAGGGCTAGGCAAGAACGTTTACACCCCGGGTTTTTATCTTTACCCTAAGCTGTGTCCCTTTTGGCTGCAGCAGGCGGAGAGAACCCGCGGAGAGAGAACAGCTGCGAGGTGGATGCACAGAACAGTCACCTCGACACCAGCCCCGGGGTCCCAAGCAACGATCCTTCCCCGGAGGGTACTTAACCCACCCCGGGATTCAAGCAGGGAGTTCGCCTTGTCCAACTCGCACAGGAGACTGGCATGAGATGTAGGGCTCATCTACTTGCGTTCACACTACGTGGCCCGGAGAAGTTCTCACGGAGCCGAATGCAGCACCCTTCCTCCACCACGTGTGTACACAAAGGAGCGCTGGGCAGTGGGTGTTCTCAAGGCCAAGAGAGAAGCCCTTGTTCTGTGCTGCACCTGCTGGGTGGTTCAAAGGTTTTCTGACCTTCCTGCTCTGGAAGCTTTTCAGAGCTGAGGCTGCGCCTGGGCTGCGAAAGCGGAGAGGCGTAGAGGCCTTTCACACTGAAGGTGTGGGCCTGTTTCCCGTGGAGAAAGTGTACGTCGCCCAACCCCCACCCCCACCCCACCCCACCCCACCCCAACCCACCCCCAGCTGGAGGCGTGCGGGTTTGACACCATTTTGTCCTGCCCATGGAAAATACAAAGAGGCGTACACGATTTGGGCTGTCTGGTGAGAGAATTTTGAAGCGGCGGCACCCTGAGTACCTTTCCCGAAGTTTGCTTCCTAGCTGGTTAAACTCGGCTTTCAGAGGCGAGATGAGAACAAACTTGCTCCGCGTGCGGCGAAGTGCCCTGATGCCCTGCCCTAAATGTTTGAGCTTCTGGCCAGCGTCACGCAAGTACTTTGACACGTAGGAGTCTCCCTTTTACTCCAAGCTGTCCCTGTTGGCTGAAGCAGTCGGCGTGTCTGTATCGCAGCCTGGGAGGCCGGGCGTTGGGGGAGTCTGCCAAGTGACTGGCCTCCATTTATAGCTAACTGAGAAACTGCGTCGAAGCTTTCGGGAGCCTCTTACAGGGAATGGTTGCAGTTGGGAATTGGAGACTGTGCTGGCAAACGTCAGCAGCTCCTCTCCCTCGGAGGGCTCTTGGTGTGCCAACTCCTAACAGCCAGCACGGTCCCCAGCTCGTGAACGGTCCCATTGCGAGCCGGTCTCGTCCGTGAAAGAGCCACGTGAGGCTGAGCTCCAACAGTCGGGCTCCACACCTGGAGCTTTTGGGACAGGGCAGTCCTGAGCCGATGTGCCCACCAGGGGACGCGACCAAAGTTTACGTACCACAGGAAAGCGCAATCAAGGCCTCGTGTTCTCTCCATGAAAGGAACGTGAGCTTGAAGGGTGATGCGTCAGCGTGCACCGTGAACAGCTCGCTGGTACGCCTGTCTTTGCCCCCTCTCACGGTCTCACGCACACGGGCTCAGTTCCGTGCAGGAACGCTGAGTGGGAGCGCCAGCCTCGCTGCTGGACTCTAAAGCCTTCCACCCCCTAATGGCAGGTTGTGTGTGTCTCTCACGTGGGGGGAGGAATGAGGTCGCCCACAGAGGTTCTGCCATGAAAGATCTAAAGACGCACGCTGCTGAGGAGCTTGTTCCTCATGGAGCGTCCCCGAAGGCCAGAAGAATGCCGACGGTCTCTTTCAAAGCTGCCGGACGCTCTGCCGTTCTAGGCCTGAGATACGGACCCTGTGACGGCACCGTAACCCCGCGAGATTCAGGAGACATCGCCAGTGCGAGTGGCAATCCGGAAGGAAGAGCCTCCAAGGCGGAGTGTCCTTTCCTGTACAAAACGGCGCCCAAGTGGCTGAGGCAGGGAGCATTTTCCTTCACAGAACCGGCATCCTCGTATGCCTGTGGGTTGCTCTAAAGAAACGACACTGTGAGCAACCTCTTCGAAAAGGCCTTCGCAAGCGACTTGGAGACAACAGCAGCGCAGTGGAGGCACAGACCGTTATCCTAGAGAGCAGCACAGTGTCTCTAGCAGCGATCGCTTCCCGGAGGATACTTAAGCCACACCGAGATTCCAGCAGGGAGTTTTGCCTTATAGCAGTACAACTCACTCAAGAAAGAGGGATGAGGTGTAGGGCTAATCTACGTGCGCTCACGCTCTGTGTCCCCGAGAAGGTTTCACGGAGCAGAAGGCATCACCGACCGCTACCACGTGTGTGCACCAAAGAAGCCCTGTGCCGTGGGTGTTCTCAGGCCGACAGCGAAGACCTAGGTGTGTGCTGCACCCGCGCTCGGTGGTTCACACGTTGCGTGACCCCTGTGCCTTTGGAAGATGTTCAGAGCGGGTGGCACCTGCGTGCTGCGAGCGCAAGAGGTGTAGAGTGTAGAGGCCTTTCACACTGGAGGAAGGGCTTGCGTCTCGTGGAGAGAACGTGTACGTCGCCCGGGAGATGGAGGCGCGCTCTTGACACCATTTCCTCTGCCCGTTTAAAACACAAGTGTTTGTACTCGATCTGGGCTGCCTGGTGAAACGCTTGGCAGTCCGCATCACCCTGAGCACCTCTCCTGAAGTTTGATTCGTAGCTGGGTGAACTCGGGCTTCAGAGGCTTAGATGAGACCAAACGTGTTCAGCTTGTGGCGAAAGCCTTTGACCAGAGGCATATACGCTTGTGCTTGGGGCGAGGGCTAGGCAAGAACGTTTACACCCCGGGTTTTTATCTTTACCCTAAGCTGTGTCCCTTTTGGCTGCAGCAGGCGGAGAGAACCCGCGGAGAGAGAACAGCTGCGAGGTGGATGCACAGAACAGTCACCTCGACACCAGCCCCGGGGTCCCAAGCAACGATCCTTCCCCGGAGGGTACTTAACCCACCCCGGGATTCAAGCAGGGAGTTCGCCTTGTCCAACTCGCACAGGAGACTGGCATGAGATGTAGGGCTCATCTACTTGCGTTCACACTACGTGGCCCGGAGAAGTTCTCACGGAGCCGAATGCAGCACCCTTCCTCCACCACGTGTGTACACAAAGGAGCGCTGGGCAGTGGGTGTTCTCAAGGCCAAGAGAGAAGCCCTTGTTCTGTGCTGCACCTGCTGGGTGGTTCAAAGGTTTTCTGACCTTCCTGCTCTGGAAGCTTTTCAGAGCTGAGGCTGCGCCTGGGCTGCGAAAGCGGAGAGGCGTAGAGGCCTTTCACACTGAAGGCGTGGGCCTGTTTCCCATGGAGAAAGTGTACGTCGCCCAACCCCCACCCCCACCCCACCCCACCCCACCCCAACCCACCCCCAGCTGGAGGCGTGCGGGTTTGACACCATTTTGTCCTGCCCATGGAAAATACAAAGAGGCGTACACGATTTGGGCTGTCTGGTGAGAGAATTTTGAAGCGGCGGCACCCTGAGTACCTTTCCCGAAGTTTGCTTCCTAGCTGGTTAAACTCGGCTTTCAGAGGCGAGATGAGAACAAACTTGCTCCGCGTGCGGCGAAGTGCCCTGATGCCCTGCCCTAAATGTTTGAGCTTCTGGCCAGCGTCACGCAAGTACTTTGACACGTAGGAGTCTCCCTTTTACTCCAAGCTGTCCCTGTTGGCTGAAGCAGTCGGCGTGTCTGTATCGCAGCCTGGGAGGCCGGGCGTTGGGGGAGTCTGCCAAGTGACTGGCCTCCATTTATAGCTAACTGAGAAACTGCGTCGAAGCTTTCGGGAGCCTCTTACAGGGAATGGTTGCAGTTGGGAATTGGAGACTGTGCTGGCAAACGTCAGCAGCTCCTCTCCCTCGGAGGGCTCTTGGTGTGCCGACTCCTAACAGCCAGCACGGTCCCCAGCTCGTGAACGGTCCCATTGCGAGCCGGTCTCGTCCGTGAAAGAGCCACATGAGGCTGAGCTCCAACAGTCGGGCTCCACACCTGGAGCCTTTGGGACAGGGCAGTCCTGAGCCGATGTGCCCACCAGGGGACGCGACCAAAGTTTACGTACCACAGGAAAGCGCAATCAAGGCCTCGTGTTCTCTCCATGAAAGGAACGTGAGCTTGAAGGGTGATGCGTCAGCGTGCACCGTGAACAGCTCGCTGGTACGCCTGTCTTTGCCCCCTCTCACGGTCTCACGCACCCGGGCTCAGTTCCGTGCAGGAACGCTGAGTGGGAGCGCCAGCCTCGCTGCTGGACTCTAAAGCCTTCCACCCCCTAATGGCAGGTTGTGTGTGTCTCTCACGTGGGGGGAGGAATGAGGTCGCCCACAGAGGTTCTGCCATGAAAGATCTAAAGACGCACGCTGCTGAGGAGCTTGTTCCTCATGGAGCGTCCCCGAAGGCCAGAAGAATGCCGACGGTCTCTTTCAAAGCTGCCGGACGCTCTGCCGTTCTAGGCCTGAGATACGGACCCTGTGACGGCACCGTAACCCCGCGAGATTCAGGAGACATCGCCAGTGCGAGTGGCAATCCGGAAGGAAGAGCCTCCAAGGCGGAGTGTCCTTTCCTGTACAAAACGGCGCCCAAGTGGCTGAGGCAGGGAGCATTTTCCTTCACAGAACCGGCATCCTCGTATGCCTGTGGGTTGCTCTAAAGAAACGACACTGTGAGCAACCTCTTCGAAAAGGCCTTCGCAAGCGACTTGGAGACAACAGCAGCGCAGTGGAGGCACAGACCGTTATCCTAGAGAGCAGCACAGTGTCTCTAGCAGCGATCGCTTCCCGGAGGATACTTAAGCCACACCGAGATTCCAGCAGGGAGTTTTGCCTTATAGCAGTACAACTCACTCAAGAAAGAGGGATGAGGTGTAGGGCTAATCTACGTGCGCTCACGCTCTGTGTCCCCGAGAAGGTTTCACGGAGCAGAAGGCATCACCGACCGCTACCACGTGTGTGCACCAAAGAAGCCCTGTGCCGTGGGTGTTCTCAGGCCGACAGCGAAGACCTAGGTGTGTGCTGCACCCGCGCTCGGTGGTTCACACGTTGCGTGACCCCTGTGCCTTTGGAAGATGTTCAGAGCGGGTGGCACCTGCGTGCTGCGAGCGCAAGAGGTGTAGAGTGTAGAGGCCTTTCACACTGGAGGAAGGGCTTGCGTCTCGTGGAGAGAACGTGTACATCGCCCGGGAGATGGAGGCGCGCTCTTGACACCATTTCCTCTGCCCGTTTAAAACACAAGTGTTTGTACTCGATCTGGGCTGCCTGGTGAAACGCTTGGCAGTCCGCATCACCCTGAGCACCTCTCCTGAAGTTTGATTCGTAGCTGGGTGAACTCGGGCTTCAGAGGCTTAGATGAGACCAAACGTGTTCAGCTTGTGGCGAAAGCCTTTGACCAGAGGCATATACGTTTGTGCTTGGGGCGAGGGCTAGGCAAGAACGTTTACACCCCGGGTTTTTATCTTTACCCTAAGCTGTGTCCCTTTTGGCTGCAGCAGGCGGAGAGAACCCGCGGAGAGAGAACAGCTGCGAGGTGGATGCACAGAACAGTCACCTCGACACCAGCCGCGGGGTCCCAAGCAACGATCCTTCCCCGGAGGGTACTTAACCCACCCCGGGATTCAAGCAGGGAGTTCGCCTTGTCCAACTCGCACAGGAGACTGGCATGAGATGTAGGGCTCATCTACTTGCGTTCACACTACGTGGCCCGGAGAAGTTCTCACGGAGCCGAATGCAGCACCCTTCCTCCACCACGTGTGTACACAAAGGAGCGCTGGGCAGTGGGTGTTCTCAAGGCCAAGAGAGAAGCCCTTGTTCTGTGCTGCACCTGCTGGGTGGTTCAAAGGTTTTCTGACCTTCCTGCTCTGGAAGCTTTTCAGAGCTGAGGCTGCGCCTGGGCTGCGAAAGCGGAGAGGCGTAGAGGCCTTTCACACTGAAGGCGTGGGCCTGTTTCCCATGGAGAAAGTGTACGTCGCCCAACCCCCACCCCCACCCCACCCCACCCCACCCCAACCCACCCCCAGCTGGAGGCGTGCGGGTTTGACACCATTTTGTACTGCTCATGGAAAATACAAAGAGGCGTACACGATTTGGGCTGTCTGGTGAGAGAATTTTGAAGCGGCGACACCCTGAGTACCTTTCCCGAAGTTTGCTTCCTAGCTGGTTAAACTCGGCTTTCAGAGGCGAGATGAGAACAAACTTGCTCCGCGTGCGGCGAAGTGCCCTGATGCCCTGCCCTAAATGTTTGAGCTTCTGGCCAGCGTCACGCAAGTACTTTGACACGTAGGAGTCTCCCTTTTACTCCAAGCTGTCCCTGTTGGCTGAAGCAGTCGGCGTGTCTGTATCGCAGCCTGGGAGGCCGGGCGTTGGGGGAGTCTGCCAAGTGACTGGCCTCCATTTATAGCTAACTGAGAAACTGCGTCGAATCTTTCGGGAGCCTCTTACAGGGAATGGTTGCAGTTGGGAATTGGAGACTGTGCTGGCAAACGTCAGCAGCTCCTCTCCCTCGGAGGGCTCTTGGTGTGCCGACTCCTAACAGCCAGCACGGTCCCCAGCTCGTGAACGATCCCATTGCGAGCCGGTCTCGTCCGTGAAAGAGCCACGTGAGGCTGAGCTCCAACAGTCGAGCTCCACACCTGGAGCCTTTGGGACAGGGCAGTCCTGAGCCGATGTGCCCACCAGGGGACGCGACCAAAGTTTACGTACCACAGGAAAGCGCAATCAAGGCCTCGTGTTCTCTCCATGAAAGGAACGTGAGCTTGAAGGGTGATGCGTCAGCGTGCACCGTGAACAGCTCGCTGGTACGCCTGTCTTTGCCCCCTCTCACGGTCTCACGCACCCGGGCTTAGTTCCGTGCAGGAACGCTGAGTGGGAGCGCCAGCCTTGATGCTGGACTCTAAAGCCTTCCACCCCCTAATGGCAGGTTGTGTGTGTCTCTCACGTGGGGGGAGGAATGAGGTCGCCCACAGAGGTTCTGCCATGAAAGATCTAAAGACGCACGCTGCTGAGGAGCTTGTTCCTCATGGAGCGTCCCCGAAGGCCAGAAGAATGCCGATGGTCTCTTTCAAAGCTGCCGGACGCTCTGCCGTTCTAGGCCTGAGATACGGACCCTGTGACGGCACCGTAACCCCGCGAGATTCAGGAGACATCGCCAGTGCGAGTGGCAATCCGGAAGGAAGAGCCTCCAACGCGGAGTGTCCTTTCCTGTACAAAACGGCGCCCAAGTGGCTGAGGCAGGGAGCATTTTCCTTCACAGAACCGGCATCCTCGTATGCCTGTGGCTTGCTCTAAAGAAACGACACTGTGAGCAACCTCTTCGAAAAGGCCTTCGCAAGCGACTTGGAGACAACAGCAGCGCAGTGGAGGCACAGACCGTTATCCTAGAGAGCAGCACAGTGTCTCTAGCAGCGATCCCTTCCCGGAGGATACTTAAGCCACACCGAGATTCCAGCAGGGAGTTTTGCCTTATAGCAGTACAACTCACTCAAGAAAGAGGGATGAGGTGTAGGGCTAATCTACGTGCGCTCACGCTCTGTGTCCCCGAGAAGGTTTCTCGGAGCAGAAGGCATCACCGACCGCTACCACGTGTGTGCACCAAAGAAGCCCTGTGCCGTGGGTGTTCTCAGGCCGACAGCGAAGACCTAGGTGTGTGCTGCACCCGCGCTCGGTGGTTCACACGTTGCGTGACCCCTGTGCCTTTGGAAGATGTTCAGAGCGGGTGGCACCTGCGTGCTGCGAGCGCAAGAGGTGTAGAGTGTAGAGGCCTTTCACACTGGAGGAAGGGCTTGCGTCTCGTGGAGAGAACGTGTACGTCGCCCGGGAGATGGAGGCGCGCTCTTGACACCATTTCCTCTGCCCGTTTAAAACACAAGTGTTTGTACTCGATCTGGGCTGCCTGGTGAAACGCTTGGCAGTCCGCATCACCCTGAGCACCTCTCCTGAAGTTTGATTCGTAGCTGGGTGAACTCGGGCTTCAGAGGCTTAGATGAGACCAAACGTGTTCAGCTTGTGGCGAAAGCCTTTGACCAGAGGCATATACGCTTGTGCTTGGGGCGAGGGCTAGGCAAGAACGTTTACACCCCGGGTTTTTATCTTTACCCTAAGCTGTGTCCCTTTTGGCTGCAGCAGACGGAGAGAACCCGCGGAGAGAGAACAGCTGCGAGGTGGATGCACAGAACAGTCACCTCGACACCAGCCCCGGGGTCCCAAGCAACGATCCTTCCCCGGAGGGTACTTAACCCACCCCGGGATTCAAGCAGGGAGTTCGCCTTGTCCAACTCGCACAGGAGACTGGCATGAGATGTAGGGCTCATCTACTTGCGTTCACACTACGTGGCCCGGAGAAGTTCTCACGGAGCCGAATGCAGCACCCTTCCTCCACCACGTGTGTACACAAAGGAGCGCTGGGCAGTGGGTGTTCTCAAGGCCAAGAGAGAAGCCCTTGTTCTGTGCTGCACCTGCTGGGTGGTTCAAAGGTTTTCTGACCTTCCTGCTCTGGAAGCTTTTCAGAGCTGAGGCTGCGCCTGGGCTGCGAAAGCGGAGAGGCGTAGAGGCCTTTCACACTGAAGGCGTGGGCCTGTTTCCCATGGAGAAAGTGTACGTCGCCCAACCCCCACCCCCACCCCACCCCACCCCACCCCAACCCACCCCCAGCTGGAGGCGTGCGGGTTTGACACCATTTTGTCCTGCCCATGGAAAATACAAAGAGGCGTACACGATTTGGGCTGTCTGGTGAGAGAATTTTGAAGCGGCGGCACCCTGAGTACCTTTCCCGAAGTTTGCTTCCTAGCTGGTTAAACTCGGCTTTCAGAGGCGAGATGAGAACAAACTTGCTCCGCGTGCGGCGAAGTGCCCTGATGCCCTGCCCTAAATGTTTGAGCTTCTGGCCAGCGTCACGCAAGTACTTTGACACGTAGGAGTCTCCCTTTTACTCCAAGCTGTCCCTGTTGGCTGAAGCAGTCGGCGTGTCTGTATCGCAGCCTGGGAGGCCGGGCGTTGGGGGAGTCTGCCAAGTGACTGGCCTCCATTTATAGCTAACTGAGAAACTGCGTCGAAGCTTTCGGGAGCCTCTTACAGGGAATGGTTGCAGTTGGGAATTGGAGACTGTGCTGGCAAACGTCAGCAGCTCCTCTCCCTCGGAGGGCTCTTGGTGTGCCGACTCCTAACAGCCAGCACGGTCCCCAGCTCGTGAACGGTCCCATTGCGAGCCGGTCTCGTCCGTGAAAGAGCCACATGAGGCTGAGCTCCAACAGTCGGGCTCCACACCTGGAGCCTTTGGGACAGGGCAGTCCTGAGCCGATGTGCCCACCAGGGGACGCGACCAAAGTTTACGTACCACAGGAAAGCGCAATCAAGGCCTCGTGTTCTCTCCATGAAAGGAACGTGAGCTTGAAGGGTGATGCGTCAGCGTGCACCGTGAACAGCTCGCTGGTACGCCTGTCTTTGCCCCCTCTCACGGTCTCACGCACCCGGGCTCAGTTCCGTGCAGGAACGCTGAGTGGGAGCGCCAGCCTCGCTGCTGGACTCTAAAGCCTTCCACCCCCTAATGGCAGGTTGTGTGTGTCTCTCACGTGGGGGGAGGAATGAGGTCGCCCACAGAGGTTCTGCCATGAAAGATCTAAAGACGCACGCTGCTGAGGAGCTTGTTCCTCATGGAGCGTCCCCGAAGGCCAGAAGAATGCCGACGGTCTCTTTCAAAGCTGCCGGACGCTCTGCCGTTCTAGGCCTGAGATACGGACCCTGTGACGGCACCGTAACCCCGCGAGATTCAGGAGACATCGCCAGTGCGAGTGGCAATCCGGAAGGAAGAGCCTCCAACGCGGAGTGTCCTTTCCTGTACAAAACGGCGCCCAAGTGGCTGAGGCAGGGAGCATTTTCCTTCACAGAACCGGCATCCTCGTATGCCTGTGGGTTGCTCTAAAGAAACGACACTGTGAGCAACCTCTTCGAAAAGGCCTTCGCAAGCGACTTGGAGACAACAGCAGCGCAGTGGAGGCACAGACCGTTATCCTAGAGAGCAGCACAGTGTCTCTAGCAGCGATCGCTTCCCGGAGGATACTTAAGCCACACCGAGATTCCAGCAGGGAGTTTTGCCTTATAGCAGTACAACTCACTCAAGAAAGAGGGATGAGGTGTAGGGCTAATCTACGTGCGCTCACGCTCTGTGTCCCCGAGAAGGTTTCACGGAGCAGAAGGCATCACCGACCGCTACCACGTGTGTGCACCAAAGAAGCCCTGTGCCGTGGGTGTTCTCAGGCCGACAGCGAAGACCTAGGTGTGTGCTGCACCCGCGCTCGGTGGTTCACACGTTGCGTGACCCCTGTGCCTTTGGAAGATGTTCAGAGCGGGTGGCACCTGCGTGCTGCGAGCGCAAGAGGTGTAGAGTGTAGAGGCCTTTCACACTGGAGGAAGGGCTTGCGTCTCGTGGAGAGAACGTGTACATCGCCCGGGAGATGGAGGCGCGCTCTTGACACCATTTCCTCTGCCCGTTTAAAACACAAGTGTTTGTACTCGATCTGGGCTGCCTGGTGAAACGCTTGGCAGTCCGCATCACCCTGAGCACCTCTCCTGAAGTTTGATTCGTAGCTAGGTGAACTCGGGCTTCAGAGGCTTAGATGAGACCAAACGTGTTCAGCTTGTGGCGAAAGCCTTTGACCAGAGGCATATACGTTTGTGCTTGGGGCGAGGGCTAGGCAAGAACGTTTACACCCCGGGTTTTTATCTTTACCCTAAGCTGTGTCCCTTTTGGCTGCAGCAGGCGGAGAGAACCCGCGGAGAGAGAACAGCTGCGAGGTGGATGCACAGAACAGTCACCTCGACACCAGCCGCGGGGTCCCAAGCAACGATCCTTCCCCGGAGGGTACTTAACCCACCCCGGGATTCAAGCAGGGAGTTCGCCTTGTCCAACTCGCACAGGAGACTGGCATGAGATGTAGGGCTCATCTACTTGCGTTCACACTACGTGGCCCGGAGAAGTTCTCACGGAGCCGAATGCAGCACCCTTCCTCCACCACGTGTGTACACAAAGGAGCGCTGGGCAGTGGGTGTTCTCAAGGCCAAGAGAGAAGCCCTTGTTCTGTGCTGCACCTGCTGGGTGGTTCAAAGGTTTTCTGACCTTCCTGCTCTGGAAGCTTTTCAGAGCTGAGGCTGCGCCTGGGCTGCGAAAGCGGAGAGGCGTAGAGGCCTTTCACACTGAAGGCGTGGGCCTGTTTCCCATGGAGAAAGTGTACGTCGCCCAACCCCCACCCCCACCCCACCCCACCCCACCCCAACCCACCCCCAGCTGGAGGCGTGCGGGTTTGACACCATTTTGTACTGCTCATGGAAAATACAAAGAGGCGTACACGATTTGGGCTGTCTGGTGAGAGAATTTTGAAGCGGCGGCACCCTGAGTACCTTTCCCGAAGTTTGCTTCCTAGCTGGTTAAACTCGGCTTTCAGAGGCGAGATGAGAACAAACTTGCTCCGCGTGCGGCGAAGTGCCCTGATGCCCTGCCCTAAATGTTTGAGCTTCTGGCCAGCGTCACGCAAGTACTTTGACACGTAGGAGTCTCCCTTTTACTCCAAGCTGTCCCTGTTGGCTGAAGCAGTCGGCGTGTCTGTATCGCAGCCTGGGAGGCCGGGCGTTGGGGGAGTCTGCCAAGTGACTGGCCTCCATTTATAGCTAACTGAGAAACTGCGTCGAAGCTTTCGGGAGCCTCTTACAGGGAATGGTTGCAGTTGGGAATTGGAGACTGTGCTGGCAAACGTCAGCAGCTCCTCTCCCTCGGAGGGCTCTTGGTGTGCCGACTCCTAACAGCCAGCACGGTCCCCAGCTCGTGAACGGTCCCATTGCGAGCCGGTCTCGTCCGTGAAAGAGCCACGTGAGGCTGAGCTCCAACAGTCGAGCTCCACACCTGGAGCCTTTGGGACAGGGCAGTCCTGAGCCGATGTGCCCACCAGGGGACGCGACCAAAGTTTACGTACCACAGGAAAGCGCAATCAAGGCCTCGTGTTCTCTCCATGAAAGGAACGTGAGCTTGAAGGGTGATGCGTCAGCGTGCACCGTGAACAGCCCGCTGGTACGCCTGTCTTTGCCCCCTCTCACGGTCTCACGCACCCGGGCTTAGTTCCGTGCAGGAACGCTGAGTGGGAGCGCCAGCCTTGATGCTGGACTCTAAAGCCTTCCACCCCCTAATGGCAGGTTGTGTGTGTCTCTCACGTGGGGGGAGGAATGAGGTCGCCCACAGAGGTTCTGCCATGAAAGATCTAAAGACGCACGCTGCTGAGGAGCTTGTTCCTCATGGAGCGTCCCCGAAGGCCAGAAGAATGCCGATGGTCTCTTTCAAAGCTGCCGGACGCTCTGCCGTTCTAGGCCTGAGATACGGACCCTGTGACGGCACCGTAACCCCGCGAGATTCAGGAGACATCGCCAGTGCGAGTGGCAATCCGGAAGGAAGAGCCTCCAACGCGGAGTGTCCTTTCCTGTACAAAACGGCGCCCAAGTGGTTGAGGCAGGGAGCATTTTCCTTCACAGAACCGGCATCCTCGTATGCCTGTGGCTTGCTCTAAAGAAACGACACTGTGAGCAACCTCTTCGAAAAGGCCTTCGCAAGCGACTTGGAGACAACAGCAGCGCAGTGGAGGCACAGACCGTTATCCTAGAGAGCAGCACAGTGTCTCTAGCAGCGATCCCTTCCCGGAGGATACTTAAGCCACACCGAGATTCCAGCAGGGAGTTTTGCCTTATAGCAGTACAACTCACTCAAGAAAGAGGGATGAGGTGTAGGGCTAATCTACGTGCGCTCACGCTCTGTGTCCCCGAGAAGGTTTCTCGGAGCAGAAGGCATCACCGACCGCTACCACGTGTGTGCACCAAAGAAGCCCTGTGCCGTGGGTGTTCTCAGGCCGACAGCGAAGACCTAGGTGTGTGCTGCACCCGCGCTCGGTGGTTCACACGTTGCGTGACCCCTGTGCCTTTGGAAGATGTTCAGAGCGGGTGGCACCTGCGTGCTGCGAGCGCAAGAGGTGTAGAGTGTAGAGGCCTTTCACACTGGAGGAAGGGCTTGCGTCTCGTGGAGAGAACGTGTACGTCGCCCGGGAGATGGAGGCGCGCTCTTGACACCATTTCCTCTGCCCGTTTAAAACACAAGTGTTTGTACTCGATCTGGGCTGCCTGGTGAAACGCTTGGCAGTCCGCATCACCCTGAGCACCTCTCCTGAAGTTTGATTCGTAGCTGGGTGAACTCGGGCTTCAGAGGCTTAGATGAGACCAAACGTGTTCAGCTTGTGGCGAAAGCCTTTGACCAGAGGCATATACGCTTGTGCTTGGGGCAAGGGCTAGGCAAGAACGTTTACACCCCGGGTTTTTATCTTTACCCTAAGCTGTGTCCCTTTTGGCTGCAGCAGACGGAGAGAACCCGCGGAGAGAGAACAGCTGCGAGGTGGATGCACAGAACAGTCACCTCGACACCAGCCCCGGGGTCCCAAGCAACGATCCTTCCCCGGAGGGTACTTAACCCACCCCGGGATTCAAGCAGGGAGTTCGCCTTGTCCAACTCGCACAGGAGACTGGCATGAGATGTAGGGCTCATCTACTTGCGTTCACACTACGTGGCCCGGAGAAGTTCTCACGGAGCCGAATGCAGCACCCTTCCTCCACCACGTGTGTACACAAAGGAGCGCTGGGCAGTGGGTGTTCTCAAGGCCAAGAGAGAAGCCCTTGTTCTGTGCTGCACCTGCTGGGTGGTTCAAAGGTTTTCTGACCTTCCTGCTCTGGAAGCTTTTCAGAGCTGAGGCTGCGCCTGGGCTGCGAAAGCGGAGAGGCGTAGAGGCCTTTCACACTGAAGGCGTGGGCCTGTTTCCCGTGGAGAAAGTGTACGTCGCCCAACCCCCACCCCCACCCCACCCCACCCCACCCCAACCCACCCCCAGCTGGAGGCGTGCGGGTTTGACACCATTTTGTCCTGCCCATGGAAAATACAAAGAGGCGTACACGATTTGGGCTGTCTGGTGAGAGAATTTTGAAGCGGCGGCACCCTGAGTACCTTTCCCGAAGTTTGCTTCCTAGCTGGTTAAACTCGGCTTTCAGAGGCGAGATGAGAACAAACTTGCTCCGCGTGCGGCGAAGTGCCCTGATGCCCTGCCCTAAATGTTTGAGCTTCTGGCCAGCGTCACGCAAGTACTTTGACACGTAGGAGTCTCCCTTTTACTCCAAGCTGTCCCTGTTGGCTGAAGCAGTCGGCGTGTCTGTATCGCAGCCTGGGAGGCCGGGCGTTGGGGGAGTCTGCCAAGTGACTGGCCTCCATTTATAGCTAACTGAGAAACTGCGTCGAAGCTTTCGGGAGCCTCTTACAGGGAATGGTTGCAGTTGGGAATTGGAGACTGTGCTGGCAAACGTCAGCAGCTCCTCTCCCTCGGAGGGCTCTTGGTGTGCCGACTCCTAACAGCCAGCACGGTCCCCAGCTCGTGAACGGTCCCATTGCGAGCCGGTCTCGTCCGTGAAAGAGCCACATGAGGCTGAGCTCCAACAGTCGGGCTCCACACCTGGAGCCTTTGGGACAGGGCAGTCCTGAGCCGATGTGCCCACCAGGGGACGCGACCAAAGTTTACGTACCACAGGAAAGCGCAATCAAGGCCTCGTGTTCTCTCCATGAAAGGAACGTGAGCTTGAAGGGTGATGCGTCAGCGTGCACTGTGAACAGCTCGCTGGTACGCCTGTCTTTGCCCCCTCTCACGGTCTCATGCACCCGGGCTCAGTTCCGTGCAGGAACGCTGAGTGGGAGCGCCAGCCTCGCTGCTGGACTCTAAAGCCTTCCACCCCCTAATGGCAGGTTGTGTGTGTCTCTCACGTGGGGGGAGGAATGAGGTCGCCCACAGAGGTTCTGCCATGAAAGATCTAAAGACGCACGCTGCTGAGGAGCTTGTTCCTCATGGAGCGTCCCCGAAGGCCAGAAGAATGCCGACGGTCTCTTTCAAAACTGCCGGACACTCTGCCGTTCTAGGCCTGAGATACGGACCCTGTGACGGCACCGTAACCCCGCGAGATTCAGGAGACATCGCCAGTGCGAGTGGCAATCCGGAAGGAAGAGCCTCCAAGGCGGAGTGTCCTTTCCTGTACAAAACGGCGCCCAAGTGGCTGAGGCAGGGAGCATTTTCTTTCACAGAACCGGCATCCTCGTATGCCTGTGGGTTGCTCTAAAGAAACGACACTGTGAACAACCTCTTCGAAAAGGCCTTCGCAAGCGACTTGGAGACAACAGCAGCGCAGTGGAGGCACAGACCGTTATCCTAGAGAGCAGCACAGTGTCTCTAGCAGCGATCGCTTCCCGGAGGATACTTAAGCCACACCGAGATTCCAGCAGGGAGTTTTGCCTTATAGCAGTACAACTCACTCAAGAAAGAGGGATGAGGTGTAGGGCTAATCTACGTGCGCTCACGCTCTGTGTCCCCGAGAAGGTTTCACGGAGCAGAAGGCATCACCGACCGCTACCACGTGTGTGCACCAAAGAAGCCCTGTGCCGTGGGTGTTCTCAGGCCGACAGCGAAGACCTAGGTGTGTGCTGCACCCGCGCTCGGTGGTTCACACGTTGCGTGACCCCTGTGCCTTTGGAAGATGTTCAGAGTGGGTGGCACCTGCGTGCTGCGAGCGCAAGAGGTGTAGAGTGTAGAGGCCTTTCACACTGGAGGAAGGGCTTGCGTCTCGTGGAGAGAACGTGTACGTCGCCCGGGAGATGGAGGCGCGCTCTTGACACCATTTCCTCTGCCCGTTTAAAACACAAGTGTTTGTACTCGATCTGGGCTGCCTGGTGAAACGCTTGGCAGTCCGCATCACCCTGAGCACCTCTCCTGAAGTTTGATTCGTAGCTGGGTGAACTCGGGCTTCAGAGGCTTAGATGAGACCAAACGTGTTCAGCTTGTGGCGAAAGCCTTTGACCAGAGGCATATACGCTTGTGCTTGGGGCGAGGGCTAGGCAAGAACGTTTACACCCCGGGTTTTTATCTTTACCCTAAGCTGTGTCCCTTTTGGCTGCAGCAGGCGGAGAGAACCCGCGGAGAGAGAACAGCTGCGAGGTGGATGCACAGAACAGTCACCTCGACACCAGCCCCGGGGTCCCAAGCAACGATCCTTCCCCGGAGGGTACTTAACCCACCCCGGGATTCAAGCAGGGAGTTCGCCTTGTCCAACTCGCACAGGAGACTGGCATGAGATGTAGGGCTCATCTACTTGCGTTCACACTACGTGGCCCGGAGAAGTTCTCACGGAGCCGAATGCAGCACCCTTCCTCCACCACGTGTGTACACAAAGGAGCGCTGGGCAGTGGGTGTTCTCAAGGCCAAGAGAGAAGCCCTTGTTCTGTGCTGCACCTGCTGGGTGGTTCAAAGGTTTTCTGACCTTCCTGCTCTGGAAGCTTTTCAGAGCTGAGGCTGCGCCTGGGCTGCGAAAGCGGAGAGGCGTAGAGGCCTTTCACACTGAAGGCGTGGGCCTGTTTCCCATGGAGAAAGTGTACGTCGCCCAACCCCCACCCCCACCCCACCCCACCCCACCCCAACCCACCCCCAGCTGGAGGCGTGCGGGTTGACACCATTTTGTCCTGCCCATGGAAAATACAAAGAGGCGTACACGATTTGGGCTGTCTGGTGAGAGAATTTTGAAGCGGCGGCACCCTGAGTACCTTTCCCGAAGTTTGCTTCCTAGCTGGTTAAACTCGGCTTTCAGAGGCGAGATGAGAACAAACTTGCTCCGCGTGCGGCGAAGTGCCCTGATGCCCTGCCCTAAATGTTTGAGCTTCTGGCCAGCGTCACGCAAGTACTTTGACACGTAGGAGTCTCCCTTTTACTCCAAGCTGTCCCTGTTGGCTGAAGCAGTCGGCGTGTCTGTATCGCAGCCTGGGAGGCCGGGCGTTGGGGGAGTCTGCCAAGTGACTGGCCTCCATTTATAGCTAACTGAGAAACTGCGTCGAAGCTTTCGGGAGCCTCTTACAGGGAATGGTTGCAGTTGGGAATTGGAGACTGTGCTGGCAAACGTCAGCAGCTCCTCTCCCTCGGAGGGCTCTTGGTGTGCCAACTCCTAACAGCCAGCACGGTCCCCAGCTCGTGAACGGTCCCATTGCGAGCCGGTCTCGTCCGTGAAAGAGCCACGTGAGGCTGAGCTCCAACAGTCGGGCTCCACACCTGGAGCCTTTGGGACAGGGCAGTCCTGAGCCGATGTGCCCACCAGGGGACGCGACCAAAGTTTACGTACCACAGGAAAGCGCAATCAAGGCCTCGTGTTCTCTCCATGAAAGGAACGTGAGCTTGAAGGGTGATGCGTCAGCATGCACCGTGAACAGCTCGCTGGTACGCCTGTCTTTGCCCCCTCTCACGGTCTCACGCACCCGGGCTCAGTTCCGTGCAGGAACGCTGAGTGGGAGCGCCAGCCTCGCTGCTGGACTCTAAAGCCTTCCACCCCCTAATGGCAGGTTGTGTGTGTCTCTCACGTGGGGGGAGGAATGAGGTCGCCCACAGAGGTTCTGCCATGAAAGATCTAAAGACGCACGCTGCTGAGGAGCTTGTTCCTCATGGAGCGTCCCCGAAGGCCAGAAGAATGCCGACGGTCTCTTTCAAAGCTGCCGGACGCTCTGCCGTTCTAGGCCTGAGATACGGACCCTGTGACAGCACCGTAACCCCGCGAGATTCCGGAGACATCGCCAGTGCGAGTGGCAATCCGGAAGGAAGAGCCTCCAAGGCGGAGTGTCCTTTCCTGTACAAAACGGCGCCCAAGTGGCTGAGGCAGGGAGCATTTTCCTTCACAGAACCGGCATCCTCGTATGCCTGTGGGTTGCTCTAAAGAAACGACACTGTGAGCAACCTCTTCGAAAAGGCCTTCGCAAGCGACTTGGAGACAACAGCAGCGCAGTGGAGGCACAGACCGTTATCCTAGAGAGCAGCACAGTGTCTCTAGCAGCGATCGCTTCCCGGAGGATACTTAAGCCACACCGAGATTCCAGCAGGGAGTTTTGCCTTATAGCAGTACAACTCACTCAAGAAAGAGGGATGAGGTGTAGGGCTAATCTACGTGCGCTCACGCTCTGTGTCCCCGAGAAGGTTTCACGGAGCAGAAGGCATCACCGACCGCTACCACGTGTGTGCACCAAAGAAGCCCTGTGCCGTGGGTGTTCTCAGGCCGACAGCGAAGACCTAGGTGTGTGCTGCACCCGCGCTCGGTGGTTCACACGTTGCGTGACCCCTGTGCCTTTGGAAGATGTTCAGAGCGGGTGGCACCTGCGTGCTGCGAGCGCAAGAGGTGTAGAGTGTAGAGGCCTTTCACACTGGAGGAAGGGCTTGCGTCTCGTGGAGAGAACGTGTACGTCGCCCGGGAGATGGAGGCGCGCTCTTGACACCATTTCCTCTGCCCGTTTAAAACACAAGTGTTTGTACTCGATCTGGGCTGCCTGGTGAAACGCTTGGCAGTCCGCATCACCCTGAGCACCTCTCCTGAAGTTTGATTCGTAGCTGGGTGAACTCGGGCTTCAGAGGCTTAGATGAGACCAAACGTGTTCAGCTTGTGGCGAAAGCCTTTGACCAGAGGCATATACGCTTGTGCTTGGGGCGAGGGCTAGGCAAGAACGTTTACACCCCGGGTTTTTATCTTTACCCTAAGCTGTGTCCCTTTTGGCTGCAGCAGGCGGAGAGAACCCGCGGAGAGAGAACAGCTGCGAGGTGGATGCACAGAACAGTCACCTCGACACCAGCCCCGGGGTCCCAAGCAACGATCCTTCCCCGGAGGGTACTTAACCCACCCCGGGATTCAAGCAGGGAGTTCGCCTTGTCCAACTCGCACAGGAGACTGGCATGAGATGTAGGGCTCATCTACTTGCGTTCACACTACGTGGCCCGGAGAAGTTCTCACGGAGCCGAATGCAGCACCCTTCCTCCACCACGTGTGTACACAAAGGAGCGCTGGGCAGTGGGTGTTCTCAAGGCCAAGAGAGAAGCCCTTGTTCTGTGCTGCACCTGCTGGGTGGTTCAAAGGTTTTCTGACCTTCCTGCTCTGGAAGCTTTTCAGAGCTGAGGCTGCGCCTGGGCTGCGAAAGCGGAGAGGCGTAGAGGCCTTTCACACTGAAGGCGTGGGCCTGTTTCCCATGGAGAAAGTGTACGTCGCCCAACCCCCACCCCCACCCCACCCCACCCCACCCCAACCCACCCCCAGCTGGAGGCGTGCGGGTTTGACACCATTTTGTCCTGCCCATGGAAAATACAAAGAGGCGTACACGATTTGGGCTGTCTGGTGAGAGAATTTTGAAGCGGCGGCACCCTGAGTACCTTTCCCGAAGTTTGCTTCCTAGCTGGTTAAACTCGGCTTTCAGAGGCGAGATGAGAACAAACTTGCTCCGCGTGCGGCGAAGTGCCCTGATGCCCTGCCCTAAATGTGTGAGCTTCTGGCCAGCGTCACGCAAGTACTTTGACACGTAGGAGTCTCCCTTTTACTCCAAGCTGTCCCTGTTGGCTGAAGCAGTCGGCGTGTCTGTATCGCAGCCTGGGAGGCCGGGCGTTGGGGGAGTCTGCCAAGTGACTGGCCTCCATTTATAGCTAACTGAGAAACTGCGTCGAAGCTTT
The DNA here is from genome assembly GCF_937001465.1 of Orcinus orca. NCBI lineage: Eukaryota > Metazoa > Chordata > Mammalia > Artiodactyla > Delphinidae > Orcinus > Orcinus orca. Next base: position 618,090 of record NW_026044085.1, on the reverse strand, counting down.
CGGGAGCCTCTTACAGGGAATGGTTGCAGTTGGGAATTGGAGACGGTGCTGGCAAACGTCAGCAGCTCCTCTCCCTTGGAGGGCTCTTGGTGTGCCGACTCCTAACAGCCAGCACGGTCCCCAGCTCGTGAACGGTCCCATTGCGAGCCGGTCTCGTCCGTGAAAGAGCCACGTGAGGCTGAGCTCCAACAGTCGGGCTCCACACCTGGAGCCTTTGGGACAGGGCAGTCCTGAGCCGATGTGCCCACCAGGGGACGCGACCAAAGTTTACGTACCACAGGAAAGCGCAATCAAGGCCTCGTGTTCTCTCCATGAAAGGAACGTGAGCTTGAAGGGTGATGCGTCAGCGTGCACCGTGAACAGCTCGCTGGTACGCCTGTCTTTGCCCCCTCTCACGGTCTCACGCACCCGGGCTCAGTTCCGTGCAGGAACGCTGAGTGGGAGCGCCAGCCTCGCTGCTGGACTCTAAAGCCTTCCACCCCCTAATGGCAGGTTGTGTGTGTCTCTCACGTGGGGGGAGGAATGAGGTCGCCCACAGAGGTTCTGCCATGAAAGATCTAAAGACGCACGCTGCTGAGGAGCTTGTTCCTCATGGAGCGTCCCCGAAGGCCAGAAGAATGCCGACGGTCTCTTTCAAAGCTGCCGGACGCTCTGCCGTTCTAGGCCTGAGATACGGACCCTGTGACGGCACCGTAACCCCGCGAGATTCAGGAGACATCGCCAGTGCGAGTGGCAATCCGGAAGGAAGAGCCTCCAAGGCGGAGTGTCCTTTCCTGTACAAAACGGCGCCCAAGTGGCTGAGGCAGGGAGCATTTTCCTTCACAGAACCGGCATCCTCGTATGCCTGTGGGTTGCTCTAAAGAAACGACACTGTGAGCAACCTCTTCGAAAAGGCCTTCGCAAGCGACTTGGAGACAACAGCAGCGCAGTGGAGGCACAGACCGTTATCCTAGAGAGCAGCACAGTGTCTCTAGCAGCGATCGCTTCCCGGAGGATACTTAAGCCACACCGAGATTCCAGCAGGGAGTTTTGCCTTATAGCAGTACAACTCACTCAAGAAAGAGGGATGAGGTGTAGGGCTAATCTACGTGCGCTCACGCTCTGTGTCCCCGAGAAGGTTTCACGGAGCAGAAGGCATCACCGACCGCTACCACGTGTGTGCACCAAAGAAGCCCTGTGCCGTGGGTGTTCTCAGGCCGACAGCGAAGACCTAGGTGTGTGCTGCACCCGCGCTCGGTGGTTCACACGTTGCGTGACCCCTGTGCCTTTGGAAGATGTTCAGAGCGGGTGGCACCTGCGTGCTGCGAGCGCAAGAGGTGTAGAGTGTAGAGGCCTTTCACACTGGAGGAAGGGCTTGCGTCTCGTGGAGAGAACGTGTACATCGCCCGGGAGATGGAGGCGCGCTCTTGACACCATTTCCTCTGCCCGTTTAAAACACAAGTGTTTGTACTCGATCTGGGCTGCCTGGTGAAACGCTTGGCAGTCCGCATCACCCTGAGCACCTCTCCTGAAGTTTGATTCGTAGCTGGGTGAACTCGGGCTTCAGAGGCTTAGATGAGACCAAACGTGTTCAGCTTGTGGCGAAAGCCTTTGACCAGAGGCATATACGCTTGTGCTTGGGGCGAGGGCTAGGCAAGAACGTTTACACCCCGGGTTTTTATCTTTACCCTAAGCTGTGTCCCTTTTGGCTGCAGCAGGCGGAGAGAACCCGCGGAGAGAGAACAGCTGCGAGGTGGATGCACAGAACAGTCACCTCGACACCAGCCCCGGGCTCCCAAGCAACGATCCTTCCCCGCAGGGTACTTAACCCACCCCGGGATTCAAGCAGGGAGTTCGCCTTGTCCAACTCGCACAGGAGACTGGCATGAGATGTAGGGCTCATCTACTTGCGTTCACACTACGTGGCCCGGAGAAGTTCTCACGGAGCCGAATGCAGCACCCTTCCTCCACCACGTGTGTACATAAAGGAGCACTGGGCAGTGGGTGTTCTCAAGGCCAAGAGAGAAGCCCTTGTTCTGTGCTGCACCTGCTGGGTGGTTCAAAGGTTTTCTGACCTTCCTTCTCTGGAAGCTTTTCAGAGCTGAGGCTACGCCTGGGCTGCGAAAGCAGAGAGGCGTAGAGGCCTTTCACACTGAAGGCGTGGGCCTGTTTCCCATGGAGAAAGTGTACGTCGCCCAACCCCCACCCCCACCCCACCCCACCCCACCCCACCCCACCCCACCCCAACCCACCCCCAGCTGGAGGCGTGCGGGTTGACACCATTTTGTCCTGCCCATGGAAAATACAAAGAGGCGTACACGATTTGGGCTGTCTGGTGAGAGAATTTTGAATCGGCGGCACCCTGAGTACCTTTCCCGAAGTTTGCTTCCTAGCTGGTTAAACTCGGCTTTCAGAGGCGAGATGAGAACAAACTTGCTCCGCGTGCGGCGAAGTGCCCTGATGCCCTGCCCTAAATGTTTGAGCTTCTGGCCAGCGTCAGGCAAGTACTTTGACACGTAGGAGTCTCCCTTTTACTCCAAGCTGTCCCTGTTGGCTGAAGCAGTCGGCGTGTCTGTATCGCAGCCTGGGAGGCCGGGCATTGGGGGAGTCTGCCTAGTGACTGGCCTCCATTTATAGCTAACTGAGAAACTGCATCGAAGCTTTCGGGAGCCTCTTACAGGGAATGGTTGCAGTTCGGAATTGGAGACTGTGCTGGCAAACGTCAGCAGCTCCTCTCCCTCGGAGGGCTCTTGGTGTGCCGACTCCTAACAGCCAGCACGGTCCCCAGCTCGTGAACGGTCCCATTGCGAGCCGGTCTCGTCCGTGAAAGAGCCACGTGAGGCTGAGCTCCAAGAGTCGGGCTCCACACCTGGAGCCTTTGGGACAGGGCAGTCCTGAGCCGATGTGCCCACCAGGGGACGCGACCAAAGTTTATGTACCACAGGAAAGCGCATCAAGGCCTCGTGTTCTCTCCATGAAATGAACGTGAGCTTGAAGGGTGATGCGTCAGTGTGCACCGTGAACAGCTCGCTGGTACGCCTGTCTTTGCCCCCTCTCACGGTCTCACGCACCCGGGCTCAGTTCCGTGCAGGAATGCTGAGTGGGAGCGCCAGCCTCGCTTCTGGACTCGAAAGCCTTCCACCCCCTAATGGCAGGTTGTGTGTGTCTCTCACGTGGGGGGAGGAATGAGGTCGCCCACAGAGGTTCTGCCATGAAAGATCTAAAGACGCACGCTGCTGAGGAGCTTGTTCCTCATGGAGCATCCCCGAAGGCCAGAAGCATGCCGAAGGTCTCTTTCAAAGCTGCCGGATGCTCTGGCGTTCTAGGCCTGAGATAAGGACCTTGTGACGGCACTGTAACCCTGCGAGATTCAGGAGACATCGCCAGTGCGAGTGGCAATCCGGAAGGAAGAACCTTCAAGGCGGAGTGTCCTTTCCTGTACAAAACGGCGCCCAAGTGGCTGAGGCAGGGAGCATTTTCCTTCACAGAACCGGCATCCTCGTATGCCTGTGGGTTACTCTAAAGAAATGACACTGTGAGCAACCTCTTCGAAAAGGCCTTCGCAAGCGACTTGGAGACAACAGCAGCGCAGTGGAGGCACAGACCATTGTCCTAGAGAGCAGCACAGTGTCTCTAGCAGCGATCGCTTCCCGGAGGATACTTAAGCCACACCGAGATTCCAGCAGGGAGTTTTGCCTTATAGCAGTACAACTCACTCAAGAAAGAGGGATGAGGTGTAGGGCTAATCTACGTGCGCTCACGCTCTGTGTCCCCGAGAAGGTTTCACAGAGCAGAATGCATCACCGACCGCTACCACGTGTGTGCACCAAAGAAGCCCTGTGCCGTGGGTGTTCTCAGGCCGACAGCGAAGACCTAGGTGTGTGCTGCACCCGCGCCCGGTGGTTCACACGTTGCGTGACCCTGTGCCTTTTGAAGATGCTCAGAGCGGGTGGCACCTGCGTGCTGCGAGCGCAAGAGGTGTAGAGTGTAAAGGCCTTTCACACTGGAGGAAAGGCTTGCATCTCATGGAGAAAATGTGTACGTCGCCCGGGAGATGGAGGCGCGCTCTTGACACCATTTCCTCTGCCCGTTTCAAACACAAGTGTTTGTACTCGATCTGGGCTGCCTGGTGAAACGCTTGGCAGTCCGCATCACCCTGAGCACCTTTCCTGAAGTTTGATTCGTAGCTGGGTAAACTCGGGCTTCAGAGGTTTAGATGAGACAAAACGTGTTCAGCTTGTGGCGAAAGCCTTTGACCAGAGGCATATAAGCTTGTGCTTGGGGCGAGGGCTAGGCAAGAACGTTTACACACTGGGTTTTTATCTTTACCCTAAGCTGTCCCTTTTGGCTGCAGCAGGCGGAGAGAACCCGCGGAGAGAGAACAGCTGCGAAGTGGATGCACACAACAGTCACCTCGATACCAGCCCCGGGCTCCCAAGCAACGATCCTTCCCCGCAGGGTACTTAACCCACCCAGGGATTCAAGCAGGGAGTTCGCCTTGTCCAACTCGCACAGGAGACTGGCATGAGATGTAGGGCTCATCTACTTGCGTTCACACTACGTGGCCCGGAGAAGTTCTCACGGAGCCGAATCCAGCGCCCTTCCTCCACCACGTGTGTACACAAAGGAGCGCTGGGCATTGGGTGTTCTCAGGCCAAGAGAGAAGCCCTTGTTCTGTGCTGCACCTGCTGGGTGGTTCAAAGGTTTTCTGACCTTCCTGCTCTGGAAGCTTTTCAGAGCTGAGGCTACGCCTGGGCTGCGAAAGCAGAGAGGCGTAGAGGACTTTCACACTGAAGGCGTGGGCCTGTTTCCCATGGGGAAAGTGTACGTCGCCCAACCCCCACTCCCACCCCACCCCACCCCACCCCACCCCACTCCAACGCACCCCCAGCTGGAGGCGTGCGGGTTGACACCATTTTGTCCTGCCCATGGAAAATACAAAGAGGCGTACACGATTTGGGCTGTCTGGTGAAAGAATTTTGAATCGGCGGCACCCTGAGTACCTTTCCCGAAGTTTGCTTCCTAGCTGGTTAAACTCGGCATTCAGAGGCGAGATGAGAACAAACTTGCTCCGCGTGCGGCGAAGTGCCCTGATGCCCTGCCCTAAATGTTTGAGCTTCTGGCCAGCGTCAGGCAAGTACTTTGACACGTAGGAGTCTCCCTTTTACTCCAAGCTGTCCCTGTTGGCTGAAGCAGTCGGCGTGTCTGTATCGCAGCCTGGGAGGCCGGGCGTTGGGGGAGTCTGCCAAGTGACTGGCCTCCATTTATAGGTAACTGAGAAACTGCGTCGAAGCTTTCGGGAGCCTCTTACAGGGAATGGTTGCAGTTGGGAATTGGAGACTGTGCTGGCAAACGTCAGCAGCTCCTCTCCCTCGGAGGGCTCTTGGTGTGCCGACTCCTAACAGCCAGCACGGTCCCCAGCTCGTGAACGGTCCCATTGCGAGCCGGTCTCGTCCGTGAAAGAGCCACGTGAGGCTGATCTCCAAGAGTGGGGCTCCACACCTGGAGCCTTTGGGACAGGGCAGTCCTGAGCCGATGTGCCCACCAGGGGACGCGACCAAAGTTTACGTACCACAGGAAAGCGCATCAAGGCCTCGTGTTCTCTCTATGAAATGAACGTGAGCTTGAAGGGTGATACGTCAGCGTGCACCGTGAACAGCTCGCTGGTACGCGTGTCTTTGCCCCCTCTCACGGTCTCACGCACCCGGGCTCAGTTCCGTGCAGGAATGCTGAGTGGGAGTGCCAGCCTCGCTTCTGGACTCGAAAGCCTTCCACCCCCTAATGGCAGGTTGTGTGTGTCTCTCACGTGGGGGGAGGAATGAGGTCGCCCACAGAGGTTCTGCCATGAAAGATCTAAAGACGCACGCTGCTGAGGAGCTTGTTCCTCATGGAGCGTCCCCGAAGGCCAGAAGCATGCCGAAGGTCTCTTTCAAAGCTGCCGGATGCTCTGCCGTTCTAGGCCTGAGATAAGGACCTTGTGACGGCACTGTAACCCCGCGAGATTCAGGAGACATCGCCAGTGCGAGTGGCAATCCGGAAGGAAGAACCTTCAAGGCGGAGTGTCCTTTCCTGTACAAAACGGCGCCCAAGTGGCTGAGGCAGGGAGCATTTTCCTTCACAGAACCGGCATCCTCGTATGCCTGTGGGTTACTCTAAAGAAACGACACTGTGAGCAACCTCTTCGAAAAGGCCTTCGCAAGCGACTTGGAGACAACAGCAGCGCAGTGGAGGCACAGACCATTGTCCTAGAGAGCAGCACAGTGTCTCTAGCAGCGATCGCTTCCCGGAGGATACTTAAGCCACACCGAGATTCCAGCAGGGAGTTTTGCCTTATAGCAGTACAACTCACTCAAGAAAGAGGGATGAGGTGTAGGGCTAATCTACGTGCGCTCACGCTCTGTGTCCCCGAGAAGGTTTCACGGAGCAGAATGCATCACCGACCGCTACCACGTGTGTGCACCAAAGAAGCCCTGTGTCGTGGGTGTTCTCAGGCCGACAGCGAAGACCTAGGTGTGTGCTGCACCCGCGCCCGGTGGTTCACACGTTGCGTGACCCTGTGCCTTTTGAAGATGCTCAGAGCGGGTGGCACCTGCGTGCTGCGAGCGCAAGAGGTGTAGAGTGTAAAGGCCTTTCACACTGGAGGAAAGGCTTGCATCTCATGGAGAAAATGTGTACGTCGCCCGGGAGATGGAGGCGCGCTCTTGACACCATTTCCTCTGCCCGTTTCAAACACAAGTGTTTGTACTCGATCTGGGCTGCCTGGTGAAACGCTTGGCAGTCCGCATCACCCTGAGCACCTTTCCTGAAGTTTGATTCGTAGCTGGGTAAACTCGGGCTTCAGAGGTTTAGATGAGACCAAACGTGTTCAGCTTGTGGCGAAAGCCTTTGACCAGAGGCATATAAGCTTGTGCTTGGGGCAAGGGCTAGGCAAGAACGTTTACACACTGGGTTTTTATCTTTACCCTAAGCTGTCCCTTTTGGCTGCAGCAGGCGGAGAGAACCCGCGGAGAGAGAACAGCTGCGAAGTGGATGCACACAACAGTCACCTCGATACCAGCCCCGGGCTCCCAAGCAACGATCCTTCCCCGCAGGGTACTTAACCCACCCAGGGATTCAAGCAGGGAGTTCGCCTTGTCCAACTCGCACAGGAGACTGGCATGAGATGTAGGGCTCATCTACTTGCGTTCACACTACGTGGCCCGGAGAAGTTCTCACGGAGCCGAATCCAGCGCCCTTCCTCCACCACGTGTGTACACAAAGGAGCGCTGGGCAGTGGGTGTTCTCAGGCCAAGAGAGAAGCCCTTGTTCTGTGCTGCACCTGCTGGGTGGTTCAAAGGTTTTCTGACCTTCCTGCTCTGGAAGCTTTTCAGAGCTGAGGCTACGCCTGGGCTGCGAAAGCAGAGAGGCGTAGAGGCCTTTCACACTGAAGGCGTGGGCCTGTTTCCCATGGGGAAAGTGTACGTCGCCCAACCCCCACTCCCACCCCACCCCACCCCACCCCACCCCACTCCAACCCACCCCCAGCTGGAGGCGTGCGGGTTGACACCATTTTGTCCTGCCCATGGAAAATACAAAGAGGCGTACACGATTTGGGCTGTCTGGTGAAAGAATTTTGAATCGGCGGCACCCTGAGTACCTTTCCCGAAGTTTGCTTCCTAGCTGGTTAAACTCGGCATTCAGAGGCGAGATGAGAACAAACTTGCTCCGCGTGCGGCGAAGTGCCCTGATGCCCTGCCCTAAATGTTTGAGCTTCTGGCCAGCGTCAGGCAAGTACTTTGACACGTAGGAGTCTCCCTTTTACTCCAAGCTGTCCCTGTTGGCTGAAGCAGTCGGCGTGTCTGTATCGCAGCCTGGGAGGCCGGGCATTGGGGGAGTCTGCCAAGTGACTGGCCTCCATTAATAGCTAACTGAGAAACTGCGTCGAAGCTTTCGGGAGCCTCTTACAGGGAATGGTTGCAGTTGGGAATTGGAGACGGTGCTGGCAAACGTCAGCAGCTCCTCTCCCTCGGAGGGCTCTTGGTGTGCCGACTCCTAACAGCCAGCACGGTCCCCAGCTCGTGAACGGTCCCATTGCGAGCCGGTCTCGTCCGTGAAAGAGCCACGTGAGGCTGATCTCCAAGAGTGGGGCTCCACACCTGGAGCCTTTGGGACAGGGCAGTCCTGAGCCGATGTGCCCACCAGGGGACGCGACCGAAGTTTACGTACCACAGGAAAGCGCATCAAGGCCTCGTGTTCTCTCCATGAAATGAACGTGAGCTTGAAGGGTGATGCGTCAGCGTGCACCGTGAACAGCTCGCTGGTACGCCTGTCTTTGCCCCCTCTCACGGTCTCACGCACCCGGGCTCAGTTCCGTGCAGGAATGCTGAGTGGGAGCGCCAGCCTCGCTTCTGGACTCGAAAGCCTTCCACCCCCTAATGGCAGGTTGTGTGTGTCTCTCACGTGGGGAGAGGAATGAGGTTGCCCACAGAGGTTCTGCCATGAAAGATCTAAAGACGCACGTTGCTGAGGAGCTTGTTCCTCATGGAGCATCCCCGAAGGCCAGAAGCATGCCGAAGGTCTCTTTCAAAGCTGCTGGACGCTCTGCCGTTCTAGGCCTGAGATAAGGACCTTGTGACGGCACTGTAACCCCGCGAGATTCAGGAGACATCGCCAGTGCGAGTGGCAATCCGGAAGGAAGAACCTTCAAGGCGGAGTGTCCTTTCCTGTACAAAACGGCGCCCAAGTGGCTGAGGCAGGGAGCATTTTCCTTCACAGAACCGGCATCCTCGTATGCCTGTGGGTTACTCTAAAGAAAAGACACCGTGAGCAACCTCTTCGAAAAGGCCTTCGCAAGCGACTTGGAGACAACAGCAGCGCAGTGGAGGCACAGACCATTGTCCTAGAGAGCAGCACAGTGTCTCTAGCAGCGATCGTTTCCCGGAGGATACTTAAGCCACACCGAGATTCCAGCAGGGAGTTTTGCCTTATAGCAGTACAACTCACTCAAGAAAGAGGGATGAGGTGTAGGGCTAATCTACGTGCGCTCACGCTCTGTGTCCCCGAGAAGGTTTCACGGAGCAGAATGCATCACCGACCGCTACCACGTGTGTGCACCAAAGAAGCCCTGTGCCGTGGGTGTTCTCAGGCCGACAGCGAAGACCTAGGTGTGTGCTGCACCCGCGCCCGGTGGTTCACACGTTGCGTGACCCTGTGCCTTTTGAAGATGCTCAGAGCGGGTGGCACCTGCGTGCTGCGAGCGCAAGAGGTGTAGAGTGTAAAGGCCTTTCACACTGGAGGAAAGGCTTGCATCTCATGGAGAAAATGTGTACGTCGCCCGGGAGATGGAGGCGCGCTCTTGACACCATTTCCTCTGCCCGTTTCAAACACAAGTGTTTGTACTCGATCTGGGCTTCCTGGTGAAATGCTTGGCAGTCCGCATCACCCTGAGCACCTTTCCTGAAGTTTGATTCGTAGCTGGGTAAACTCGGGCTTCAGAGGCTTAGATGAGACCAAACGTGTTCAGCTTGTGGCGAAAGCCTTTGACCAGAGGCATATAAGCTTGTGCTTGGGGCGAGGGCTAGGCAAGGACGTTTACACACTGGGTTTTTATCTTTACCCTAAGCTGTCCCTTTTGGCTGCAGCAGGCGGAGAGAACCCGCGGAGAGAGAACAGCTGCGAAGTGGATGCACAGAACAGTCACCTCGATACCAGCCCCGGGCTCCCAAGCAACGATCCTTCCCCGCAGGGTACTTAACCCACCCAGGGATTCAAGCAGGGAGTTCGCCTTGTCCAACTCGCACAGGAGACTGGCATGAGATGTAGGGCTCATCTACTTGCGTTCACACTACGTGGCCCGGAGAAGTTCTCACGGAGCTGAATCCAGCGCCCTTCCTCCACCACGTGTGTACACAAAGGAGCGCTGGGCAGTGGGTGTTCTCAGGCCAAGAGAGAAGCCCTTGTTCTGTGCTGCACCTGCTGGGTGGTTCAAAGGTTTTCTGACCTTCCTGCTCTGGAAGCTTTTCAGAGCTGAGGCTACGCCTGGGCTGCGAAAGCAGAGAGGCGTAGAGGCCTTTCACACTGAAGGCGTGGGCCTGTTTCCCATGGGGAAAGTGTACGTCGCCCAACCCCCACTCCCACCCCACCCCACCCCACCCCACCCCACTCCAACCCACCCCCAGCTGGAGGCATGCGGGTTGACACCATTTTGTCCTGCCCATGGAAAATACAAAGAGGCGTACACGATTTGGGCTGTCTGGTGAAAGAATTTTGAATCGGCGGCACCCTGAGTATCTTTCCCGAAGTTTGCTTCCTAGCTGGTTAAACTCGGCATTCAGAGGCGAGATGAGAACAAACTTGCTCCGCATGTGGCGAAGTACCTTGATGCCCTGCCCTAAATGTTTGAGCTTCTGGCCAGCGTCAGGCAAGTACTTTGACACGTAGGAGTCTCCCTTTTACTCCAAGCTGTCCCTGTTGGCTGAAGCAGTCGGCGTGTCTGTATCGCAGCCTGGGAGGCCGGGCGTTGGGGGAGTCTGCCAAGTGACTGGCCTCCATTTATAGCTAACTGAGAAACTGCGTCGAAGCTTTCGGGAGCCTCTTACAGGGAATGGTTGCAGTTCGGAATTGGAGACTGTGCTGGCAAACGTCAGCAGCTCCTCTCCCTCGGAGGGCTCTTGGTGTGCCGACTCCTAACAGCCAGCACGGTCCCCAGCTCGTGAACGGTCCCATTGCGAGCCGGTCTCGTCCGTGAAAGAGCCACGTGAGGCTGAGCTCCAAGAGTCGGGCTCCACACCTGGAGCCTTTGGGACAGGGCAGTCCTGAGCCGATGTGCCCACCAGGGGACGCGACCAAAGTTTACGTACCACAGGAAAGCGCATCAAGGCCTCGTGTTCTCTCCATGAAATGAACGTGAGCTTGAAGGGTGATGCGTCAGCGTGCACCGTGAACAGCTCGCTGGTACGCCTGTCTTTGCCCCCTCTCACGGTCTCACGCACCCGGGCTCAGTTCCGTGCAGGAATGCTGAGTGGGAGCGCCAGCCTCGCTTCTGGACTCGAAAGCCTTCCACCCCCTAATGGCAGGTTGTGTGTGTCTCTCACGTGGGGGGAGGAATGAGGTCGCCCACAGAGGTTCTGCCATGAAAGATCTAAAGACGCACGCTGCTGAGGAGCTTGTTCCTCATGGAGCATCCCCGAAGGCCAGAAGCATGCCGAAGGTCTCTTTCAAAGCTGCCGGATGCTCTGGCGTTCTAGGCCTGAGATAAGGACCTTGTGACGGCACTGTAACCCTGCGAGATTCAGGAGACATCGCCAGTGCGAGTGGCAATCCGGAAGGAAGAACCTTCAAGGCGGAGTGTCCTTTCCTGTACAAAACGGCGCCCAAGTGGCTGAGGCAGGGAGCATTTTCCTTCACAGAACCGGCATCCTCGTATGCCTGTGGGTTACTCTAAAGAAATGACACTGTGAGCAACCTCTTCGAAAAGGCCTTCGCAAGCGACTTGGAGACAACAGCAGCGCAGTGGAGGCACAGACCATTGTCCTAGAGAGCAGCACAGTGTCTCTAGCAGCGATCGCTTCCCGGAGGATACTTAAGCCACACCGAGATTCCAGCAGGGAGTTTTGCCTTATAGCAGTACAACTCACTCAAGAAAGAGGGATGAGGTGTAGGGCTAATCTACGTGCGCTCACGCTCTGTGTCCCCGAGAAGGTTTCACAGAGCAGAATGCATCACCGACCGCTACCACGTGTGTGCACCAAAGAAGCCCTGTGCCGTGGGTGTTCTCAGGCCGACAGCGAAGACCTAGGTGTGTGCTGCACCCGCGCCCGGTGGTTCACACGTTGCGTGACCCTGTGCCTTTTGAAGATGCTCAGAGCGGGTGGCACCTGCGTGCTGCGAGCGCAAGAGGTGTAGAGTGTAAAGGCCTTTCACACTGGAGGAAAGGCTTGCATCTCATGGAGAAAATGTGTACGTCGCCCGGGAGATGGAGGCGCGCTCTTGACACCATTTCCTCTGCCCGTTTCAAACACAAGTGTTTGTACTCGATCTGGGCTGCCTGGTGAAACGCTTGGCAGTCCGCATCACCCTGAGCACCTTTCCTGAAGTTTGATTCGTAGCTGGGTAAACTCGGGCTTCAGAGGTTTAGATGAGACAAAACGTGTTCAGCTTGTGGCGAAAGCCTTTGACCAGAGGCATATAAGCTTGTGCTTGGGGCGAGGGCTAGGCAAGAACGTTTACACACTGGGTTTTTATCTTTACCCTAAGCTGTCCCTTTTGGCTGCAGCAGGCGGAGAGAACCCGCGGAGAGAGAACAGCTGCGAAGTGGATGCACACAACAGTCACCTCGATACCAGCCCCGGGCTCCCAAGCAACGATCCTTCCCCGCAGGGTACTTAACCCACCCAGGGATTCAAGCAGGGAGTTCGCCTTGTCCAACTCGCACAGGAGACTGGCATGAGATGTAGGGCTCATCTACTTGCGTTCACACTACGTGGCCCGGAGAAGTTCTCACGGAGCCGAATCCAGTGCCCTTCCTCCACCACGTGTGTACACAAAGGAGCGCTGGGCATTGGGTGTTCTCAGGCCAAGAGAGAAGCCCTTGTTCTGTGCTGCACCTGCTGGGTGGTTCAAAGGTTTTCTGACCTTCCTGCTCTGGAAGCTTTTCAGAGCTGAGGCTACGCCTGGGCTGCGAAAGCAGAGAGGCTTAGAGGACTTTCACACTGAAGGCGTGGGCCTGTTTCCCATGGGGAAAGTGTACGTCTCCCAACCCCCACTCCCACCCCACCCCACCCCACCCCACCCCACTCCAACCCACCCCCAGCTGGAGGCGTGCGGGTTGACACCATTTTGTCCTGCCCATGGAAAATACAAAGAGGCGTACACGATTTGGGCTGTCTGGTGAAAGAATTTTGAATCGGCGGCACCCTGAGTACCTTTCCCGAAGTTTGCTTCCTAGCTGGTTAAACTCGGCATTCAGAGGCGAGATGAGAACAAACTTGCTCCGCGTGCGGCGAAGTGCCCTGATGCCCTGCCCTAAATGTTTGAGCTTCTGGCCAGCGTCAGGCAAGTACTTTGACACGTAGGAGTCTCACTTTTACTCCAAGCTGTCCCTGTTGGCTGAAGCAGTCGGCGTGTCTGTATCGCAGCCTGGGAGGCCGGGCGTTGGGGGAGTCTGCCAAGTGACTGGCCTCCATTTATAGCTAACTGAGAAACTGCGTCGAAGCTTTCGGGAGCCTCTTACAGGGAATGGTTGCAGTTCGGAATTGGAGACTGTGCTGGCAAACGTCAGCAGCTCCTCTCCCTCGGAGGGCTCTTGGTGTGCCGACTCCTAACAGCCAGCACGGTCCCCAGCTCGTGAACGGTCCCATTGCGAGCCGGTCTCGTCCGTGAAAGAGCCACGTGAGGCTGAGCTCCAAGAGTCGGGCTCCACACCTGGAGCCTTTGGGACAGGGCAGTCCTGAGCCGATGTGCCCACCAGGGGACGCGACCAAAGTTTACGTACCACAGGAAAGCGCATCAAGGCCTCGTGTTCTCTCCATGAAATGAACGTGAGCTTGAAGGGTGATGCGTCAGCGTGCACCGTGAACAGCTCGCTGGTACGCCTGTCTTTGCCCCCTCTCACGGTCTCACGCACCCGGGCTCAGTTCCGTGCAGGAATGCTGAGTGGGAGCGCCAGCCTCGCTTCTGGACTCGAAAGCCTTCCACCCCCTAATGGCAGGTTGTGTGTGTCTCTCACGTGGGGGGAGGAATGAGGTCGCCCACAGAGGTTCTGCCATGAAAGATCTAAAGACGCACGCTGCTGAGGAGCTTGTTCCTCATGGAGCATCCCCGAAGGCCAGAAGCATGCCGAAGGTCTCTTTCAAAGCTGCCGGACGCTCTGCCGTTCTAGGCCTGAGATAAGGACCTTGTGACGGCACTGTAACCCCGCGAGATTCAGGAGACATCGCCAGTGCGAGTGGCAATCCGGAAGGAAGAACCTTCAAGGCGGAGTGTCCTTTCCTGTACAAAACGGCGCCCAAGTGGCTGAGGCAGGGAGCATTTTCCTTCACAGAACCGGCATCCTCGTATGCCTGTGGGTTACTCTAAAGAAACGACACTGTGAGCAACCTCTTCGAAAAGGCCTTCGCAAGCGACTTGGAGACAACAGCAGCGCAGTGGAGGCACAGACCATTGTCCTAGAGAGCAGCACAGTGTCTCTAGCAGCGATCGCTTCCCGGAGGATACTTAAGCCACACCGAGATTCCAGCAGGGAGTTTTGCCTTATAGCAGTACAACTCACTCAAGAAAGAGGGATGAGGTGTAGGGCTAATCTACGTGCGCTCACGCTCTGTGTCCCCGAGAAGGTTTCACGGAGCAGAATGCATCACCGACCGCTACCACGTGTGTGCACCAAAGAAGCCCTGTGCCGTGGGTGTTCTCAGGCCGACAGCGAAGACCTAGGTGTGTGCTGCACCCGCGCCCGGTGGTTCACACGTTGCGTGACCCTGTGCCTTTTGAAGATGCTCAGAGCGGGTGGCACCTGCGTGCTGCGAGCGCAAGAGGTGTAGAGTGTAAAGGCCTTTCACACTGGAGGAAAGGCTTGCATCTCATGGAGAAAATGTGTACGTCGCCCGGGAGATGGAGGCGCGCTCTTGACACCATTTCCTCTGCCCGTTTCAAACACAAGTGTTTGTACTCGATCTGGGCTTCCTGGTGAAATGCTTGGCAGTCCGCATCACCCTGAGCACCTTTCCTGAAGTTTGATTCGTAGCTGGGTAAACTCGGGCTTCAGAGGCTTAGATGAGACCAAACGTGTTCAGCTTGTGGCGAAAGCCTTTGACCAGAGGCATATAAGCTTGTGCTTGGGGCGAGGGCTAGGCAAGGACGTTTACACACTGGGTTTTTATCTTTACCCTAAGCTGTCCCTTTTGGCTGCAGCAGGCGGAGAGAACCCGCGGAGAGAGAACAGCTGCGAAGTGGATGCACAGAACAGTCACCTCGATACCAGCCCCGGGCTCCCAAGCAACGATCCTTCCCCGCAGGGTACTTAACCCACCCAGGGATTCAAGCAGGGAGTTCGCCTTGTCCAACTCGCACAGGAGACTGGCATGAGATGTAGGGCTCATCTACTTGCGTTCACACTACGTGGCCCGGAGAAGTTCTCACGGAGCTGAATCCAGCGCCCTTCCTCCACCACGTGTGTACACAAAGGAGCGCTGGGCAGTGGGTGTTCTCAGGCCAAGAGAGAAGCCCTTGTTCTGTGCTGCACCTGCTGGGTGGTTCAAAGGTTTTCTGACCTTCCTGCTCTGGAAGCTTTTCAGAGCTGAGGCTACGCCTGGGCTGCGAAAGCAGAGAGGCGTAGAGGCCTTTCACACTGAAGGCGTGGGCCTGTTTCCCATGGGGAAAGTGTACGTCACCCAACCCCCACTCCCACCCCACCCCACCCCACCCCACCCCACTCCAACCCACCCCCAGCTGGAGGCATGCGGGTTGACACCATTTTGTCCTGCCCATGGAAAATACAAAGAGGCGTACACGATTTGGGCTGTCTGGTGAAAGAATTTTGAATCGGCGGCACCCTGAGTATCTTTCCCGAAGTTTGCTTCCTAGCTGGTTAAACTCGGCATTCAGAGGCGAGATGAGAACAAACTTGCTCCGCATGTGGCGAAGTACCTTGATGCCCTGCCCTAAATGTTTGAGCTTCTGGCCAGCGTCAGGCAAGTACTTTGACACGTAGGAGTCTCCCTTTTACTCCAAGCTGTCCCTGTTGGCTGAAGCAGTCGGCGTGTCTGTATCGCAGCCTGGGAGGCCGGGCGTTGGGGGAGTCTGCCAAGTGACTGGCCTCCATTTATAGCTAACTGAGAAACTGCGTCGAAGCTTTCGGGAGCCTCTTACAGGGAATGGTTGCAGTTCGGAATTGGAGACTGTGCTGGCAAACGTCAGCAGCTCCTCTCCCTCGGAGGGCTCTTGGTGTGCCGACTCCTAACAGCCAGCACGGTCCCCAGCTCGTGAACGGTCCCATTGCGAGCCGGTCTCGTCCGTGAAAGAGCCACGTGAGGCTGAGCTCCAAGAGTCGGGCTCCACACCTGGAGCCTTTGGGACAGGGCAGTCCTGAGCCGATGTGCCCACCAGGGGACGCGACCAAAGTTTACGTACCACAGGAAAGCGCATCAAGGCCTCGTGTTCTCTCCATGAAATAAACGTGAGCTTGAAGGGTGATGCGTCAGCGTGCACCGTGAACAGCTCGCTGGTACGCCTGTCTTTGCCCCCTCTCACGGTCTCACGCACCCGGGCTCAGTTCCGTGCAGGAATGCTGAGTGGGAGCGCCAGCCTCGCTTCTGGACTCGAAAGCCTTCCACCCCCTAATGGCAGGTTGTGTGTGTCTCTCACGTGGGGGGAGGAATGAGGTCGCCCACAGAGGTTCTGCCATGAAAGATCTAAAGACGCACGCTGCTGAGGAGCTTGTTCCTCATGGAGCATCCCCGAAGGCCAGAAGCATGCCGAAGGTCTCTTTCAAAGCTGCCGGATGCTCTGGCGTTCTAGGCCTGAGATAAGGACCTTGTGACGGCACTGTAACCCTGCGAGATTCAGGAGACATCGCCAGTGCGAGTGGCAATCCGGAAGGAAGAACCTTCAAGGCGGAGTGTCCTTTCCTGTACAAAACGGCGCCCAAGTGGCTGAGGCAGGGAGCATTTTCCTTCACAGAACCGGCATCCTCGTATGCCTGTGGGTTACTCTAAAGAAATGACACTGTGAGCAACCTCTTCGAAAAGGCCTTCGCAAGCGACTTGGAGACAACAGCAGCGCAGTGGAGGCACAGACCATTGTCCTAGAGAGCAGCACAGTGTCTCTAGCAGCGATCGCTTCCCGGAGGATACTTAAGCCACACCGAGATTCCAGCAGGGAGTTTTGCCTTATAGCAGTACAACTCACTCAAGAAAGAGGGATGAGGTGTAGGGCTAATCTACGTGCGCTCACGCTCTGTGTCCCCGAGAAGGTTTCACAGAGCAGAATGCATCACCGACCGCTACCACGTGTGTGCACCAAAGAAGCCCTGTGCCGTGGGTGTTCTCAGGCCGACAGCGAAGACCTAGGTGTGTGCTGCACCCGCGCCCGGTGGTTCACACGTTGCGTGACCCTGTGCCTTTTGAAGATGCTCAGAGCGGGTGGCACCTGCGTGCTGCGAGCGCAAGAGGTGTAGAGTGTAAAGGCCTTTCACACTGGAGGAAAGGCTTGCATCTCATGGAGAAAATGTGTACGTCGCCCGGGAGATGGAGGCGCGCTCTTGACACCATTTCCTCTGCCCGTTTCAAACACAAGTGTTTGTACTCGATCTGGGCTGCCTGGTGAAACGCTTGGCAGTCCGCATCACCCTGAGCACCTTTCCTGAAGTTTTATTCGTAGCTGGGTAAACTCGGGCTTCAGAGGTTTAGATGAGACAAAACGTGTTCAGCTTGTGGCGAAAGCCTTTGACCAGAGGCATATAAGCTTGTGCTTGGGGCGAGGGCTAGGCAAGAACGTTTACACACTGGGTTTTTATCTTTACCCTAAGCTGTCCCTTTTGGCTGCAGCAGGCGGAGAGAACCCGCGGAGAGAGAACAGCTGCGAAGTGGATGCACACAACAGTCACCTCGATACCAGCCCCGGGCTCCCAAGCAACGATCCTTCCCCGCAGGGTACTTAACCCACCCAGGGATTCAAGCAGGGAGTTCGCCTTGTCCAACTCGCACAGGAGACTGGCATGAGATGTAGGGCTCATCTACTTGCGTTCACACTACGTGGCCCGGAGAAGTTCTCACGGAGCCGAATCCAGTGCCCTTCCTCCACCACGTGTGTACACAAAGGAGCGCTGGGCATTGGGTGTTCTCAGGCCAAGAGAGAAGCCCTTGTTCTGTGCTGCACCTGCTGGGTGGTTCAAAGGTTTTCTGACCTTCCTGCTCTGGAAGCTTTTCAGAGCTGAGGCTACGCCTGGGCTGCGAAAGCAGAGAGGCTTAGAGGACTTTCACACTGAAGGCGTGGGCCTGTTTCCCATGGGGAAAGTGTACGTCGCCCAACCCCCACTCCCACCCCACCCCACCCCACCCCACCCCACTCCAACCCACCCCCAGCTGGAGGCGTGCGGGTTGACACCATTTTGTCCTGCCCATGGAAAATACAAAGAGG